>NC_057864.1:263557131-263887756 GCF_019393635.1 Dromiciops gliroides
ATAATGATGGTTATGGTGGTGGTGATGATAATGATGAGGACCTGAACTAGGATGGTGATTATGTGAGTAGACAGAAGGGAATTCATTTGACAGATTCTGGAGACAGCCTCCATTGAATTTAGCAGATTAGAAAGTTTGCTGGCTTCGAATGTCTCCTCAGACATGAATGGTCTTGGCCATGTTACTTGGCCTCTGAAATCCTCAGTTTCTTCATCTGAGGAAGATGATAGAGGCAGCTAGGTGTTTCAGTGGATTGAACATGGAGCCTAAAATTAGGAAATCCTGAGTTCAAATTTGACCTCAGATAGTTACTAGTTGTGGGATTCTGTCCCAACTTCTGTCTGCCTCAGTTTCCTCAACTGCAAAGTAGGGATAACAATTATAGCACCTTCCTCTTAGGGTTGTTGTGAGGATCAAATAAGATAACATTTTTCAGGTACCTGGCACATAGACACAATATTAGACATTTAATAAATGCTTATTCCTTTCTTCCATCTCCAAAGTGGTAATAACACTATTTACATGACCTATATCACAAGTCTATGGTGAGGAAATCACTTTGCAAATCTTCAAGTACTATGTAGCTATGAACTATAATTGTGGACAGCTGCTCACATGTTCTGGGGAAAAAATAGTTAAAGAGGATTCTAAGGTTTTGAATCAAGATGATCTGGGAACATTAGAAAACCCAGATCTGGAAGGTAAGGGGAAGCTAGAGTGCTAAAGATATCTTTCCTGGTTCTATCCTTATCACTTTGGATTTTAGTCTTCCCTCCTTATTTGTCATACCTCTCACACAATCTCTAACACCCACCAAAACTTGTTGTTGTTCTTCCTTCATTCTTTTTTGTTTTGTTTTGGGTTTTTTGCAGGTCAATGGGGGTTAAGTGACTTGCTCAGGGTCACACAGCTAGTAAGTGTCAAGTGTCTGAGGCCATATTTGAACTCAGGTACTCCTAAATCCAGGACTGCTACTTTATCGACTGCGCCACCTAGCTGCCCCCTCCTTCCTTCGTTCTTGAAGAGGATCAATGATATCACAGGCTAAATTGTTGGGGGAAGGGACTGATAGAATAGACAAGGTTGTTGTTGTTTGTCCTTCATTCTTTTTTTTTTTTTTTGGTGAGGCAATTGGGGTTAAGTAACTTGCCTAGGGTCACACAGCTAGTAAGTGTAAAGTGTCTGAGGCCGGATTTGAACTCAGGTCCTCCTGAATCCAGGGCCAGTGCTCTATCCACTGCGCCACCTAGCTGCCCCTGTCCTTCATTCTTAAAGAGGACCATGACATTAGGGAGGTGACCTCATGACTTGCTTTGAATTAGATTTAAGTGAGGAAGGGCTGTGCAAAGTCACCAGCCTCACTCTCCTCCAGAGCCATCTGGATTCAGTGGTAAAATATATATCAGGACAACTGGAGATGGCCGTGCTGTGGTGGAAGACCTTAACCTTTTAAGCTAAAGCCTTTTCAGTTTGTCTGAGGAAATGCCCATTCAATGATTAAGGCTAGGTAAGAGAGGAGGCAAAGAAAGTCTTCTTTTAGAATAGACAAGGACAATTCTATTGAATGCCTAAAGGAAACAATTTCCCTTTTGCCGAAATTTATGGAGGGATAACCTTTCCTAGGGCAGCTAGGTGGTACAGTGCATAGTGTTGGGCCTGGACTTAGGAAGACATCTTCCTGAGTTTAAATCTGACCTCAGTCACTTACTAGCTATGTGATCCTGGTTGAGTCACTTAATCCTGTTTGCCTCAGCTTCCTCACCTGTAAACTAAGCTGGAAAGGGTGATAGCAAACTAGTATCTTTGCCAAGGAAACCCCAAATGGGGTCATGAAGCTTCTGACATGACTGAAAACAGCAACCACCTTTGATAGCTTTTATCATTATGTTTCCCTACTGGGGGAAAAAAATCAATGAGTAGAATCAAAGAATGGTTCTTAACTAATGCAATGGAAAAACTTTGAACTTAGAGTCAAGAAGATGTTGGTGGAAATCATAGCTTTGCTACTTTCTACCTATGTACTCATGGACAGGTCACTTCTTTTTTCTGGGCCCCAATTTCCTATCTATCAATAAAATGAGAGGGTTGGACAAGATCTTCTCAAATCCCTTCTGGCTCTCATACTATGGATGTCTGAACTTTTCTTTTTTGTTTGTTTGTTTGTTTTTGTTTGTTTCTTTGGTGATGCAATTGGGGTTAAGTGACTTGCCCAGGGTCACACAGTAAGTGTTAAGTGTCTGAGGGCGGATTTGAACTCAGGTCCTTCTGACTCCAGGGCTGGTACTCTATCCACTGTGACACCTAGCTGCCCCATGTCTGAACTCTTCTGACAGGAACACATGACAAATCAGAAGAGTAAGGATTTGTACATGGAGAGAGTCTATTCTCTGGCAGTTATTCACCAAGATTTATTGAAGCAGGCAGTCAGTGCTAACTGTCTAGAAAGCCCAAAGTAGAAGACTCTCACTTGTAAAATGTCACCATTCACTTCTTCATAATGAAGGATTGCAGCCATATTTCCAGAATGCTACTCCATCAATGTGAGAGGAGAACATACTGGGGGAGGAGAACACAGCAGGCAGTAAACATGGGATTTTATAGATGCTAGTGAATATAGAGGTGATCTGGTTCAATTCTGGGGCAGCTAGGTAGATAGAGCACCAGACCTAGACTCAGGAAGACTCATCTTTCTGAGTTTAAATCTGTGGATTTACTATCTGTGTGACCCTGAGCAAGTCATTTAACCCTGACTGCCTCAGTTTCTTCATCTGTAAAATGAACTGGAGAAAGAAATAGCAAACCACTCCAGTACCTTTGCCAAGAAAATCCCAAATGGGGTCATGAAGAGTTGGATACAACTAAAAACAACTCAAGAACAACGACAAGAACAACAGTTCAACTCTAGCATTTTAGATTAAGACTGGTGAGGAAAGCTAAATACAACACAAAGGGTTGGATTTGGGGGGGGGGATGGTATTTTAGTTTAGGTTTTTTAATTATACTGGGGAAAAGAGGAGGATCAAGGAAATGATAGGAACATTGCTTGTGATAGATAGGATAACAAGAACAAAAGACCAAGTGCTGAATTCTGGTTTTGCTTCTCTTTGCTCTGTCAAGAGGATAGTGGGGATACAATGGAAAGAATTGGCTTTAGAGTCAGGGTTCAAATCTTGTCCTTAATGCTTAATATTCCGAGTCATAGATATAGATAGATAGATAGATAGATAGATAGATAGATAGATAGATAGATAGATAGATAGATAGATAGATAGATAGATAGATATAGATAGATAGATTAGAGACAGAGAGAGAATTAGATAGAGAGATTAGATAGATAGATAGATAGATGATAGATAGATAGATAGATAGATAGATAGATAGATAGATAGATAGATAGATAGATAGATATCTGATAAAGACCTGAGCCCAGAGTGATAAAGACTTGAATTCAAATCTGACTTCAGATACTTCCTAGCTGTGTGGCCCTGGGCACTGCTCTCTACCTCAGTTTCCCTATCTGTTAAATGTGGATAATAAGAGCACCTACCTCCCAGGGAAGTTGTGAGGTGATTATGTGTGTGTGTGTGTATACACACATACATATATATGTATATGTGTGTATAGGTATACATGTGTATATATATGTATATATGTATATATACACACACAGATATTTGTAAAGTGCTTTGCAAATCTTGAAATTGTATATAAATGCTAATGATTATTAACACATTTATAACCTTGGGTAGGTCACTTGATTTCTCTTGAGCCTCATTTTCCTCAACTGCAAAATAAAGCAGTGGGTAGGGATGGATCAAATGGTCTCTGAGGTCCTTCACAGCTCTAGACCCATGATCCTATGATTATTTGATTGGAAAGGACAGGGCAAAAACAGGGAGTTCTGGGTACTACAGTTAAGGAAGGAAATCAATATATTGCAAAGCATGTGAAGGAAGACAAGCAGGATGGTGATGGGCCTTGAATCCACCCCTATCAGGATGTATGGAAGAACTAGACATATTTAACCTAGAGAAGACTCCAGGTGAAGGAAGACATGAGAGCCGTGTTTGAATATCTGAAAGGCTGTCTTATGGAAGATGGTTTGGGAGCATCCTGTTTGTTAACTGAAGAGTGAAAGTGGATGGAAGTATCCAAATGCAAATTTAGGATTCATATTAGGAAAATCTTGTTAACATTTACAGCCCCAATGTGGGATAGGCTGCCTTAGGAGGTTGTGAATTCCCCCTCTTAGGAGACGTTCAATCAGAGACTGAGTGACAACTTGTTAGGTATGTTATGGCGGAGTCTCTTTTCAAAATGACTAAATGGTGACTGAATCTGCCTCCAATACTAGAATTCCGTAATTTTGTGAAGATGAGTAAGATGGTGACAAGAGGGCATTTAGCTGACCTTAGTAAATAAGTCACCTGGTCTAAAAGAACTGCAAATTACAAAAAGAGTTGGTATATTAAATTGCTGGGCCACTGTCAAAAATGTTTAAAAGACTTTAAAGAACAGGAGAAACATTGCAGCATTGGAAAGAGCCAATGATGCTCTGATTTAAAAAAAAAAAAAATAGAATGGGATAGTTAGTGAATACTTAGAAAAGGAAGTAATGACCACAAAAAGCCAGCATAGTTTGAGCAAAACCAGATCTTGACACACCCATCTCATTTCCTGTTTTCAGAGGATTACTAGCCTGGTGGGTCAGGGAAATTCTGTAGATAAAATTTACCTAAAATTTAGGGAAGCATTTTACAAAGACTTGCATGCTATTCTTCAGGGTAATATAAAAAGATGTGGGCTATAATTAGGTGCATATGGAGTTGGTTCAATGACATGATCCAAAGAATAGTCATTAAGGGTTCAATGTCATCACAGAAGAGAATTTCTAGTGCAGTGTTACTAGAATATGTTTGGTCTCATGCTATTTATCATTTACATCAATGAAGATGGTAAAGATTATCACAATTATAGAAAACAAAGACATATATTGTATAGAAACAAAGATATAGATAACATCAAAAGAACAACATTTCTCAACAGGCTTCAATGTTGGAATTAGTCTAAAAAGATAAAATTTAATAGTGATAAAATGTAAAGTTTTACACTTGGGTTAAAAAAATAAACCTTCCAAGTACAAGATGGGAAAGGCTTAGTTAGACTATCTGAAAAAGGTCTGGGGGTTTTAGTGGCCTACAAGCTCAATGTGAGTCAATAGTATGATATGGCAAACAAAATTTCCTAATACAATCTTAGGTTGAATTAAGAAAAGCAGTATGTCTGGGATCAAGAAGGGGGATAATCTTCCTCTACTTTGCCCTTTGGGGTATTATATTCCATTTGGGGGGCCTTATTTTAAGAAAAACACCAACAAGCTGAGAAATGTCCAGATAATGGCAACCAGAGTGGTAAGGAATCTTGGTAGGGAGTTATATAGGAATTTTTTTGAAGGAAATGGGGACGGAAAGGAGAAAACCTAAAGGCAGGGAATATTAATATTGGCCTTCAAGTATTTGAAGGGCTATCAAATCTGAGAAAGAATAACCTTATTTTGTTGGCTTGAGATATCAAAACTAGGAGTAAGACAGAATTTACATTGAAGCAAATTTAAGTTTGATACAAGGAAAGACTTTCTAACAGTTAGAACTACCCACAAGTGATTCCAAATCAGTATGGTCCAGAGTGTAATGGATTCCTCCTCACTGACTTTGGTCAAAGGCTGGATAACTCCTTATCTGTTTTTTTTGTACAGGCCATACATTCTTGTTTGGGTAGAGATTGGGCCCTATGGCCTTTAAAGATCTTTTTCAACTTTGAGCTTCTGTAATTCTGAGCTGTGAAATGAACTTGTCCAAGTTCAGATAAGTATTGAAGAAGAGTAAGGATTTGAACCTACTACTTTTTACTCCAAATGCAATGTTTCTTCTATGGTTTCTCTCTGCTTCAAATGCAATGTTTCTTCTATGGTATCATCTTTCTGCTTCAAAGACAATGTTTTTTCTATGGTATCTCTCTGCTTCAAAGGAGCGGCTCAAGCCAGAGAAGTTACCATTCTAACAGAAAAACATTCTTCACTTAGGTACTATAACAAAGAATATTGTAGGGCCCTCAATGCCATTCTAATTTGTCTGCTGCATTCATATATAAAGATGATAGATAGATAGAAATATACATCTATATCCATATATACATCTATATAATTCATATATATCCATTCATATATGCACATGTACAAGTACTTATATATGTATATGTGTATACACACACAAATGTATATGGTATGTGCATGCATATATAAATATATATGTGTGATATACTATATATATTTATATAGTATATTTTATATACTCTACACACATATGTAGATAGATAAATGAGAGATGAATGATAGATAAAAGATGAATGAAAGATAAATGATAGGTAAATGATAGATAGATAGATAGATAGATAGATAGATAGATAGATAGATAGATAGACAGATAGACAGATAGATAGATAAGGTAGGAGCTGTAATTTCTTTGGTATAGGAACCTTTCAAGTAAGGAAACTCTTTCTATCAATATAGTTTGGCTCTTCCTCTGTAACTTTATAGTCTTAGAGAGATGCCTAAAGAGAAGCTAGTGACTTGACCAAGGCCCCATAACTACTACATGTCAGAGATAGTAGTGGAACCCAGGACTTGCCATCTTTGAGTATATGTTTCTATGCAATATGCCACACTGCCTCTCACAAAGCGGGGTGGGGGAGGGGAGGAGGAGGAGGAGGAGGAGGAGAGAAGATATAGAAACAGACACAGAAACATTATAGCTATTTTATCCAAAGCTAGGAAATTAGGGCCTGAAGAGGTTAGACTTTGCCCAAGATCATAAGGCAATAAGAAACAGGGAATTAGAACCTGGGGATTCCAAAAGAATGAGTTTGTTGATTTTTCCTTTAATAAGTCCTTTCAATACTTTATGAATAACTTGCATGTTAATTAGGGAATTGGTAACAGCCTAATGGGTTTTCCCAAATTTTCTGGTTGGGAATTTGAGCCAAGAAAAATGTGGTACTACTAGAAAACCTTGAGATGTTTTTTACTTTCTATGGCACAGGCATGTAAACATATTGTTTACATTTGATTCAATACCTTTTCTACATTCATAAAGATAATTCTTAGATTTTATATAATCTACAGCAAAGTTGGATTTGGAGGAGAAGGGAAACAATCAATAGTTCATCAACAATGGAGGCAACTTTGGGAAATGGTATAAGTTTGAGATCAATTGAAATTCTCTGCTATGCTTTACTTGGACATTTCTGCAATTTAGCTGGGGTGAGGTAGAGTGGAAGGAGAGCAATATTCATCTTTTTCCTCTTTTTCTCTTGTCACTATAGCAGTCCTTTCTACCATATTGCTTGTAATAGTGTCATTAAAGAAGCCTCCTACTCACCCAAAATGAGCACATGAATTACTAAAATAGATATTTAATTGCTCTTATTCTCCTCCCCACCCTGTCTCCAAGTCTCTAGCTTATCTTAATCCAGTCTACATATTTTTGCAAGATTAATTTTTTCTAAAGCACTACTTTCATAATGTCACTCCTTTTAAAAAAAAAAAACACTATAATGACTTCCTTCCTATGGTTTCTTGGAACAAGTGCAAATGCATGGCATTTAAGGATCTCATTTCACTGTCCCCATTCTGCCTTATCTTTCACTGTTTTCCAATCTGTTCCTTCCATTCCAGCCTGGACAGTCTCCAAGCTGCCCTGCACATGAATTATAGAGTTTAGAGTCTTAGAGCTAGAAGGGACCTTAAAGATCCATTACTTAACCTCTTTACATCTTATTTTCTCCATTTGATAAAATGAGAAGATTGGACTAGATAGCCATTCACATTTATAATCCTGGTCTAATCCTTTCATTGTAAAGATGAGAAAACTGAAGCCCAGAGAGACTGTGAATTGCTCAAAGTTTCAGAGCTAATTAATTGTTTAATCAATCAATTAACAAGCATTGTTATTTGCCATGCATTGCATTAGTGGTAACAACAAAAGTGAACCAATCACTATTCTCAAGAATCATATATTCTAATATGGGAGACAACATGCTCATATATAATTATTGACACAATATTTTAATTATCTATACAATATTTTCTTTTTTATTATAAAAGTATTTTTATTATTTTCCAGTTACATGTAGAGATAGTTTTCAACATTTGTTTTTATAAGATTTCTAGTTTCAAATTTTTCTCCCTCCCTCCCTCCCCAAGCCAGCAAGTAATCTGATAAAGGATATATATATATATGTGTGTGTGTGTGTGTGTGTGTGTATGTATGTATATATATGCGTGTGTGTGTGTGTGTACATACATAATAATTTCAAATAAAGACAAGGAAATTTAGAGAAAGATTTTACTAACATCTGGGAGGACCAATAAAAGCTTCATGTAGAAGGTGGTGCTTGAGCTGAGTTTCCCACTTTCTCTGACCTATTCTGGCAAGTAGCAGCTAAAATTAGCTTGAGCTCATTGGGTTGGTCAATGGAGCACTTCCATAATGTCATCCAAACACGGAGTCCCAAATAGGCGCGTAATTCACTACCTGCCAAAACTATATAACTGAGTTGACAAGGCATCTCTCAGCCAAGGCTGGCTTCTAGCACCAGTCTTAATCTCTGCTTTGCTCTGATCTTTTTAAACTTTCTTTTAATAGATCCAGCCCATGTTCCTCATTTCTCTCTTCCATCCTTTGAGAGTCAGTAGTGGTAGGAAGGGATGGGGGTGAAGACGCAAGGAGATGTAGCAAGAAGGTTCAAATGTTTTCTTGGTATAGCTGTATCTACACAGGGTCATAGATTTAGAGCTGAAAGGCACCTTAGAGATCATGGAGTCCAACTCCATCATTTTACAGATGAAGAAACTGAGGCTAAAAAAGGCAAAGTGATTTGTCCAGCATCCCTCAGGTAATAAATAGGGAGAATGGAAAATATGACCCTACGTCCTTTGACTTTAAATCCAGTATACTGTGGCAGCTAGGTGATGAAGTGGATAGAACACCAGCCCTGAAGTCAGAAGAACTTAAGTTCAAATCTGGCCTCAGACACTTGACATTTACTAGCTGTATGACCCTAGGTAAATCACTTAACTCCAATTGTCTCACAATCAATCAATCAATCAATCCAGTATACTTTGTGGAAACCATGCAGTCTGGCTGTGGCCCTATTTTGACCCGGGTAAACTATTGTATTCTCCAGTTTTCAGCAGCTGTCCCTTAGGATTCCATTGGTAAGGTGAGGGAGAAAGTATTGGTGTCAAGGGCACCACAGAAGGGAAGAATATGAGCATTCTCCCTCCCCCCCCCCACCTTCTCTCTTAATCTAGCTTAAAGGAAAGCCTCTTCCATTTTTCCCTCCAAGAGCTGCTTTACCGTGCCCTACAGTATTCTATGATCTTACTTGTCCTCTCACAGAAGTTGATACTGTCATGAAGATTGTTCAACTGACAATCACAGTTTTGGTGTGCCCCTCTCTTGTTAAGGTGGCATCTCCTGGGATCCAGGCAAGTGTGAGAAAACCAGTGGTAACCATCTTCACAAGCACATCTCAGGGTTCCATTCAGGCTACTACAATCTGCACAGAAGGAAAAAGGGATAAGAGAATAAATGTTAATTTTAAAATATATCTTTCATTAAGTTAGGTAAATGTTTCCCAATTTCATGTTTAAAAAATGAACATTTACTTTTTTTTCTTTTTTGCAGGGCAATGGGGTTTAAATGACTTGCCCAGGGTCACACAGCTAGTAAGTGTCTGAGGCTGGGTTTGAACTCAGGTCCTCCTGAATCCAAGGCTGGTGCCTTATCCACTGTGCCACCTAGCTGCCCCCTGAACATTTATTTTTAAAATTTTTGAATTGCCAATTCTTTTCCTCCTGCCTCCCTTCCCCCATCCTTTAAGAAAGTAAGAAGTATGATATTGTTGTTGTTTGTCCTTCATTCTTGAAGAGGACCGTGACATCCAGGTGATATCATGGTTTGCAGTGAACTGGATTTAAGTGAGGGAGGGCTGTGCAAGGTCACCAACCTCACTCTCTCCTCCAGAACCATATGGGTCCGGTGGTAAGATATAGACCAGGACAACTGGATATGACCCCAGATGTTTAAGGCAATTAAATTTAAGTGACTTGCCTAGGGTCACACAGCTCGTAAGTGTCAGAGGTGAGATTCGAACTCAGTTCCTCCTGACTTCAGGGCCAGTGCTCTATCCATTGTGCCACCTAGCTGCCACTAGCAATATGATATTGATTATACATGTGAACTCATGCAAAACATATTTCCATATTATCCCTGGAATAAGTGCTTATTAAACACATATTATGAGTAGTGCTTACAAACATCTCATTGGAAGAAAGGTTGTATTTTTCATTATGTCTGACGTGAATCTCTGATCATTAAGAATAGAATGTTTTATATGAAATGAGTCACTCAATCAAGAGGAAAGACAACTAGATTTGGAGTCAGAGTACGGAAATGCAAATCCTGGCTTTTCCTTAGTATCTGTGTGACCTCGGATAAGGCCCTTTAATTCTTCTGGTCCTCAGTTTCCTCATTTGTAAAATGAGGGGTTGGGATAGATGTTCTTCAAAATTCTTTCTAGCTTAAAATCTATGATCCTATGTTCCACCTATCTTAAGGAATGGAACCAGTTATCAAAGTAGAAAGACTTCAAGATAAGTAAAAGCTCAATTTAACAGATTTAATTGTTACAGCAGAGGAACCATAATCTCAGGGCAAAGATACACATGCTCATTGAACATTGTTTGCAGTGAAGGGGTGATGGAAAAGTAATATTTATGAATTATGGGGTTTATTGGGTAGGATCCAAATAATTTCTCCAGATAAGGAGATTCTTTTATCCTCATGATTCTACCAGAAGATATTCCCCACATCTAGGGTCAATCTTTTTTCTAACTAGAACAAGCTGTTCTTAACACTGTCCTGCCATGACATTACTGCCCTTAGCTTCTACTTGGCTCAGAATTCCCACAATTAGAGTTATTCTCTTAGGTCATATCATAAAAATTGGGGTCCATAAGATAAACATGAAAATATACATGTATTACTTGACATAAGGGAAGGTCCTGGGGCATCTCCTCATACATGTTGTCATTAGCGTGCATTAATTATGAAATTATTTACTCATATTGGCACAGAACACTAGCCTAGTCATCATGGTATTGGAAATGCAGCATGGAATAGTGAAAAGAACATTTTATTTGGCATTAAGAAAACATGAGTTCTGATTTTACTGTTAGCATTCACAGTCTGTGTGATTAGGACAGATCCTCTACTTTTCTAAGTCTCAGTTTCTTTATCTGTAAAAAAGAAATTGAAGTGGTTATCCTTTGGGGTTGTTGTGGGGCTCAAATGAAATTATGTATATAAAATTCCTGGCCGGGCAGCTAGGTAATGCTGTGGATAAAGCACCGGCCCTGGATTCAAGAGGACCTGAGTTCAAATCCGGCCTCAGACACTTGATACTTACTAGCTGTGTGACCCTAGACAAGTCACTTAACATTCATTGTCCTGCAAAAAAAAAAAAAAGTGTGGCCCATAGTAAGGACTTAATAAGTCTTTGTGGATTGGCTGTCAGTCATTAATTATATAAGGTAAGGAACTTTCAATGGTGAAGGGAATAGAGGGGGAACCAGAGCTTGAAAGTCACAAGACCAGAAAATAACAATGGCCACCACCTGGGAAAGTTAGGATTTTTAGGGCTCAGGACCATAGGGATTGGGGCAATTACTGGAGGGTTGGGGACAAAATATAAAGGTCCTAGACCAGGCAGGTCACACCCTATAGTATAGGGTTCTGAAAGTGAAGAAGTAAATCTTAAAAGGTGAAAAGGGCAGGGTATGATAATAAATTTGGAGCTGGAAGGGACCTTTGAAACCATTAAGGCCGGGCAGCTAGGTGGTACAGTGGATAAAGCACTGGCCTTGGATTCAGGAGGACCCGAGTTTAAATTCAGCCTCAGACACTTAACACTAGCTGTGTGATCCTGGGCAAGTCACTTAACCTTCATTGCCCTGCCAAAAAAAAAAAAAATAGAACTGAAACCATTAAGGCCAACCCCCTAATTTTACAAATGAGAAAACTAAGCTGAGAGGTTAAAGGACTTGTCTAGTGTCACACATTTATTAAGTTTCTAAGGCAGGATTTGAACTCAGGTCTTCACAACTCCAACCTCAGTGATCTATCTATTGTGCCATATAATAGCAGGTAAGTTTGACCGCCTTCTAAATATATATGGCTCACTCACACTGATCTATTCCCCAGACCAATCCTGAACAAAAGAGTGTTGGCTCACATGTAGTAGCTTTCTTTCTGATAATTTCCAATGTCCCATTTGGCCAGGAGTATTGAGGCTTCAGGGCCTTCAGAAAATTCTGAAATTTTCTTTTCTCATCTGGATGTTGATAAATTACCTGAAGCAAAAGCTCATATTCCTGTGCCATACCTAAAGAAAAGAATAGGAGAGATCAGAATCTACTCTTATTTCAGGCAAGATGAGAAGAAAAATCCTGATAAATAGACTGTGAGACATTCCATAGATACTGTAACGATTGGAATGATGCCACCTGCTGGAGAGCTACTGTAGAAAAGCTCAACCATGAGGAGAAGGTACCTGAGGGCAAGCCATGTGGCTTTTCTTTGGTGTCAGGAAGTGAGGTTTGCTTGTGGGAGGAAGAAGGGGTGAGGCTGGTTCTCTCACTCTCTTTGGTCAGGACTCTCATGGAGAGCAGAGTAGAACTGTAGCTCCCTGAGATAGATAGCTGAATCTAGGCCTCTTTCTCTTTCTCTTCACCAAATTCTTATTCTCCTTAATAAATGCTTAAAAGTCTAACTCTTGCTAAAGCTTATAATTTATTGGCCACCACTCATTAGATATTTTAGACAGACTAGGTAGAATTTTAGCCCCTTACAATACAAAGGGATGTTCAAGTATGATGCAATGTTCTCAGAGCCACAGAATATCAGAATGTGAGAGTTGGAAGGCATCTTCATGCCCAGCCCATCCAACCTCTACATTTCATCATTAAGGAGCCTGAAGTTACAAGAAGGGCTCCCCAGAGTTGGAAGTTCTCTATACACAAGTAGCCCTAACCATTAAGTAATGAGTTGAACAGATGACCAAGTTTGGTTAGGATAGCCCAGACTCTTGCATTTCCTATCACTGGTGGTCTTTTGTTGCCATCCTTTTTCCTCAAAGTCTTCCACTAGCCCCAGGTCACCACTCCTACAATGGCTGAGCCACCACACCTGCCATACACAGGGTACCATCACCACAGGGGATCTTTCCTGGGATCTGCATTCTCCCTCTGCTGTTTCTCCATTCTTGAATTTGGGGAAATTCTATTTGGGAGGAGAAAAGGGAAGTATAGAGTACAACAATACTCCTAAATTGCCTGTTTGGGGGGGGGGGTGTTTGTTTTGCTTGGTTTTGGTTTTGTGTGTGTGTGTGTGTCTGTGTGTGTTTAATAGCTCTTTGAGAAGATGATAGGTAGGTTCTTCCTCAGGTGTAGATTGTGTATGTAATCCTATTGGTACAGATCGTCCTTTTTTCACTACTACAGAAGCTTGTTAAGGGCTAAAATTCTAGCTAAACTGTCTAAAATATCTAATGAGTGGTCGCCAATAAATTATAAGCTTTAGCAAGAGTTAGACTTTTAAGCATTTATTAAGGAGAATAAGAATTTGGTAAAGAGAGAGAAAGGCCTAGATTCCTATCTATTAAAGGGAGAGCACATTTCTAGCTCCACTCTCCCTTAGAGTCCAAAGGAAAGAGAGTGAGAGCCAGCGCCAGTCTCTTCCTTCCTCTTCCCACTAGCCCGCTTCACTTCCTGACGCCAAAGAAAAGACTCCTGTTCTTGCCTTCAAAGACCTTCGCTTCATGGGCGGAACTCTTCTACAGTAAGTCTCCAGCAGGTGGCATCATTCCAATCATTACAAGCTCCTGAGGAACATAAGTCTCTTGATGGAATTTTTCTCTTTGTATCCTTAGTGTCAATCAGAATGTCTTGTACATATTGTTATTGTATTATTTTTCAGTCACGTTTAACCTTTTATGATCCCATTTGGGGTTTTCTTGGCAAATATACTGGAGTGATTTGTCATTTCCTTCTCCAGCTCATTTTACAGTTGAGGAAGCAAAGGCAACAGGGTGAAGTGATTCACCCAGGGTCACACAGCTAGTAAGTGTTAAGTGTCTGAGGCTGGATTTGAACTCAGGTATTCCTGACTCCAGGGCTGGTGCTCTATCCACTGTGCCACCTAGCTGCCCCAGAACAATATCTTCTTAAGGGCCAGCCAGTTGTGGTTATAATCTAATTAATTTGAAGTAGGCTAATCAGCAAAATCAATCACTCTCACTTAATTCAATCAGTTTAGATTAAACTCCAGGTGGGGCCTTTGAGTATCTGCCAAATCCCATTATTTTCTCACAGCACACACATGTACATGCAGTTTTTGTTCCCAAATGAGAATATGGCTCTATAGCTTTCCCTTTGATATCTAAAAACTCTCACCTGGATGTATTTCCTTGCTCACACCAAGGTTCTTTTTTGTTCTGAGGCCTTTGTTTCTCTAAAATAGAAGCATGATAAAGTTTTTAGAAGGTGTGCTTTCAATTAATTTGCTATGTTCTCTAGTTCAATTGAAATTACAGGTCCAGACCCTCAACAAAAACCAGCATCCAAAGAGATGCAACAGTGCCCTTGTCTACATGCTAGCCTTATCCTGTATGGTCTCTTCCTACACACCTTTGCCTCAGACATCAGCCATCAAAGATGCCTGGGATAATAGAATTTTAGAGTTAAGAGGAGTAAGTAAGGATCCTGTCTTTCTCCCAGTTGCCCCCTCTATTGTCAGCCACAAGGGAGTGCCTCAAAAACCCATTCTTCTACACTAGTCTATGGACTAGGTCAACTTAGTAGTAGCTGCTGACATCTTTACCTTGGCCAATTAACTGAGTATCAACCTCTGAATCTGTTCACCAAAGCAGAAATCTGCAAAGGAACCCTACTCTTTTGGGGACAAAATAATATCATCTCTTTCCTGATTTAGAGTCCAAGATCATAGGAACATAGACTTAACCCTGCCAGGGACCTCATATGCTGTTTGCAAATAAATGACACTAACTAATAAAACAGAAGAAAAGGCCTCCAGACACTGAGCTCTGGAGGGGCGGAATTACAGAGAAAAATAGATCTAAATGTGAACTTTCATAGGACTTTGTACCTCAGAGACAGACCTCTGCAGCAACTCCTCACTTGGTCTCTTTAGATGGCATAATGAGAATCTTGAGTTGGGTCTTCTAATGTGTTAGTATTTATATAACACTCTAAATTTTGTACTTTACATGTTTTATCTTATTTATTTCTCATGATAACTGTGAAGTAGCTAATATTTTATCCTCTTTTACAGATGAGGGGATTGTAACTCTTGTTAGGGGATTTGTCCAGGGTCACACAGTCAGCAGATATCTGAGGCAAGATTTGACCTTAGATCTTTCTGACTCCAAGGCCAATAGTCTATTCACTGGTACCATCCAGTTGCCTTTCTAAGAGCATGGGACTTGTAGTCATAGGGCCTACGTTTGAATACTAGCTCTGCTGCTTACTATTTATGAAATCTTGGAGAAGTTACTTTAACATCAAAGACCACATTTTTCTCATTTGTAAAATGAGGAAATCATTCCCAAGGCCCTTTCTAGCTCCAAAGCTTTGAACCAAGTTCCAGAGAAGAATGGTGGCTCCCTTGCAATATAACTAAAGGGATGTCATTTCAAGGAGAGTAAGAGACCTCTTCCAGGGTCCAAGTCTGATCCTGGGCTTTAAAAGTTGTTTTGGGGTTTTTTTTGTGACATCATGGAAACACACACACACACACACACACACACACATACACAGAGATATGAGTTTTGACTGACTATTATCAGTGTTCCAATAACCAAGAACTTGAAGTCCAGAAAACTTAGTCACTTGTTCAAGGTCACATTGCTAATGGGTGTCAGCACCAGAACTAGAACCCAGGTTTCTTGACTTCCAGTCCAATGTTCTTTGCTCTAACCTTAAAATTGTTTGGCTTCTCAAGAAGTCAAGAGGAGAGATGTTGGAAGTGATAAAGGAGAATGGATTGAGTAAACAGACTTACCCACAGCAGGCCCTTGGATCCCAGGGCAGAAGTCAGGAGGGAAACCAGACAAAGCTCCCAAAATTTCATCTTCACCATTTAACTTCTGTACTCTAGACTGGGCATAGATAGAAGGGCATATGGGTTGGAGTTAGATTATGAGGATATGGCAGCTCCTAGGGTGGTACAGGCCCAAAAGAGAAATTCTTCTATTAGTCCATCTAAAACACTTGAATAAAGCAGTACTGAGCCCAATGTCAATTGAAATTTCTACTCTGATCAAGACTACTCTATACTAGCCAGAGGGGACACTGCTTTAGGGCCTTCTCTGAAGAAGAAAATGGATTTTTAGTGGCTTTGCAGTCTTAGTGAGAGATGATTCTTCAGCCCTCTTGGATCTGTGCAGCTATGACTAGTATAAGCTCTTGCTTTAAAAAAAAATTATCTGCTTTCCTTTATAATTAGAAACATTGATCATCCTGCCCTTTTTATTATACTGGTGGTTTAAGGTTTTTTTAAATCATCCCAGGGAAGATAAAGTTAAACCACTGAGGCACTGGCTCTTTTAGCATTGTGAATTTCATTTTATAAATAACACAGAACTTCATTAGATAGAGAGATGAGTCAAGCAGCCTTGAAAACCTGCCTCCTTGAGGCTTTACTAACTGGCAATGAATTAACCATAATTCATGAGATCTACAACAACAAAATTTCATTTCTCGTCTCCCTGACCCTCAAAAAAAAAGAAAGAGTGACCCTCTTAACTCCCATTGCCCTACAAAAAAAAAAGGAAGGGAGGAAGGGGGGAGAGAGAGAGAGAGAGAGAGAGAGAGAGAGAGAGAGAGAGAGAGAGAGAGGAAGAGGAAGAGAGAGAGAGAAAGCAAGGAAGGAAGGAAAAAAGAAAGAAAGAGAAAAAAGGTCTGACACGGTAGAAACATCACTGGATTTATAACTGGATAACTTGAGTTCAAATATTGACCCTTTTACTAACTTGCCCCTCCGTGCCTTGGGAAAAGTTTCCGGATGTCAATTTTTTCATTTGTAAAATGAAGAGGTTGAATTCTATCTGAAAGATACCCTATAGTTCTGAATTCTATGATCTTATATACAGGGACAGTGGGTTTGTTTGAAGTAAAATTTTAAAATCAAAAAACCCCAGAAAAACCTAGAACGAGGTGAAATGTAGAATTTTTTTAAAGGAAGGTAAGGTCAAATGTAAAAAGAATATCTTCTCCCATCCTCATCTTGATGGGAGTAAAGGAGGAAGATTAAAGATTTTAAAACAAGAGGTTGTATTGGATAATCTCTTTTATCTCTTCAGGTTCTAGGAACCAGGGGTTACTAACAGTCTCCACACTTGCCCAGGACTGCCTAAGCCTAAAATTAATTAACTCAAGGCACATGGTGCCTCTTACCAGGCCACAGTTATCTCTAGAGTTAGGCAGAAGAATGTCCTTCCCCCACTCCCTGTCCCCTACCTCCAGTAGCTCCATGGCTTGCTTTTTGGTCCTCTGCCATATGTGATATGACAAGTGCTGGGAAAAAAATGGCGATGATGATGCCGATGACAAGACAACAATGATGGTGGTAGTGATGACAACAACAACAATAATGATGGTAGTTGACATTTACATAGAACTTAATAGTGAGCAAGGTTCCTTATTGTCATTTGATCTCTACAACAACCCTGTGAGATAGGCCTCATTAATAACTTCTTTTTGTAGAAGAGGAAACTGAGGCATAAAGTGAAGTGACTTTATCAGGATCTCACAGCTAGTGTCTATTATAAGATTCGAACCCAGGACTTCTTGACTCCAGTTCCAATGCACTATACACTTCATCATACTGTTGCCAGGGTTCTTTGCCATGGCACCCTTCTCTATTGGGACTGGCCTGTCTCTTCCCCAAACAGGGTTATAGGATTAAGAGAGGGTGCATCATTCCATCTCCCAATATGATTGTCTTCTTATCCATGTCCCAAAGTTGTTTCCCCAAATGAAAAACTTACTCGGTATGGCTCTGATAGAAGTTAATGTGATTCAAAATGAAAGCTCAAAGCTTGATGTAGTTTTTCCTCTCTGCTCAGTTGAGAGTTTTCTTTACAATTTTCTTATACTCATTTCTGCCATTGTTTTGACTGCGGCTTTGATTTTCTTGATCAGCACTGAATGGAGAATGAAAAGAATAAAGAACTGTATGGGGACTGTCCACCTTTCCTGTTGCTGACAGTAGAATGTAAGTCCCTTCAAAGCAGATACTATTTTATTACTTGAACTAAATTTCAAAGGCAAAATGGAGAAATAAGGAAAATTGTAGGCAGCTAGGTGGCAAAGTGGATAAAGCACCGGCCCTGGATTCAGGAGGACCTGAGTCCAAATCCAACCTTAGACACTTGACACTAGCTGTGTGACCCTGCCAAGTCACTTAACCCTCATTGCCCCACCAAAAAAATTTTAAAAAAAAATTGTACCTTGGACACATACATTCTTTTTTTTTCCAGGACAATGGGGGTTAAGTGACTTGTCCAGGGTCACACAGCTAGTAAGTGTCAAGTGTCTGAGGCCAGATTTGAACTCAGGTCCTCCTAAAGCTAGGGCCCATGCTTTATCCACTGCACCATCTATCTGTCCCTCACATACACATTCTTGACACAGCCCCTCTTAAACATCTTCTGCGACCATAATCAAGGGAGTTCTTAACCTGGGGTCTGGAACTTGGTGTTTAAGAAATACTTTGCTAGCCATTTTTCAATCCAATTTGACTCCTTTGTAATCCTATGTGTTTTATTCTATATATCTAAAACTATTATTCTGTTCATTATTATTAATAATGGTCTCCTCCTGTCTGCCAAGGTCCATGACACACCCACACAAAAGTTGAGAACACCTGTCTTCAACTAGGCTGGGCCTGTTTATCACACATTCTCAGAATCCAGGAACTCTGCTTCCCTCTCCTTGTTCAGCTTCATTGGCTCCTGTAATCAGGATGCTGAGTATTTACATAGCATTATTCTCCAGGCCAGCTGTGGAATGTTCTCCAGCTGCACTGGCAGAAGCCTTGGTCTGAAGGATTAACCATGGCAGAGACTCCCTTGTTTCCTTGAATTCATATGAATAAATTAATTTTCTGATAATCCTTATCCTTCAGTTTGTTGGGAACAATCACCAGAGTTTTCTTCTCAGCCTTCGGAGAGGGACTCCCCATTGTCTCTATAACCTTCCTCTGGGAGTATTTATGGCCAGTGTTGCTTATTTATGTCAACATTAGTCACCTTATCAACAATGACCCTTATTTTGGATTGCTCACACATGCCCTACCTCCCCTATCCAGAATATTTTTAAAAGAGTAATGATCTAATTTAAATTATACTCTTGACTCGTGCCATAATTTAATAATGGAGATTTATTCCCATAGATTAAATTTCTGGGTATTTATGACTATGTTTCTAGGAGACTATGTTTCTTAATTATCAACTTATTGTTTCTCTTCCTACATAAATGTGTCAAAAGTATTTGTTTTTGACAGATGCTTCCTCACTTTTATAGGATCATAGACTTGGAGCAGGAAGGGATCTTGGAAATGATCTAGACCAATTACCTCATTTTAGGACAGGGTGGGGAGTTGGTGACTGGTCCAAGGTCACACAAGTATCAAGTAGCAAAGCTGGAATTGGAACCTGGGTCCTCTGGGGCCAATTATCTTCTTGTTACTATACTTTACTCCTATCAGAGAGGAGGAAAAAGGATACATAGGGAAGCTAAAAGGATAGAAAATTGAAAGTGTATGTGAGCATGGGGTAGAAAAATGTAAATTCTGTGCCCCAAATAGATTTTTTTTTTTGCTTAAGGATATTAGAAAAAAATACAAAATTAAGTCTATAATTAGCTTTTTATGACTTACATATTTACATATTAAATATTAAATGGCTAGCATTTGCCTAGCCATTTAAGTTTTGCAAAATGCTTTACATATATTATCTCATTTTATCTTCACAACAACCCTGGGAGCCAGAGAGTATTATTATCTCCATTTTGTAGATGAGGAACCTGAGACCGAGAGAAATTCAGTGACTTGTCCAGAGTCACACAGCTAAGTGTCTGAGGCAGGTTTTGAACTCAGGTCTTCCTGCTCCATATCCAGCACTCTATTTAATATGCCACCTAGCTGTTTCTAATATATTTATATAGACTGAGGCTTTAAAGCCACCATCAAGCATTAATGTTGTACTTGCAGGCTAAAAAAACTCCAGATCTTTTTTTCCAAAATACTGCTACGTAATTGTGCTTCCTCTATCTTGGACTTGTCAGTCAGTAAATAAGTATTTATTAGGCAGCTACTATGTGCCAGACATTCTGCTAAGCACTAGGGATATGAAAAAGGTAAAAGTCCCTGCCATCATGGGCTTTACAATCTAATGGGAGAGACCACGCAAAAATGTTATACAAAGCAAACTATATACAGGATAAAAAGGAAATCATTAACAAACAGAAGGTATGAGAATTAAGAGGGATTGGAAAAGGCTTCCTGTAGAAGGTAAGATTTTAACTGGGACTTGAAGGAAGTCCGGGAAGTCAGTGAGCCATTATCACTGGATTGAAGAGTGCATGGAGGGTAAGGTGTAAGAAGCCTGGAAAGAAAGGGTTTAGGGGGATAGGTTATAAAGGACTTTGAATGCCAAACAGAGAACTTTGTATTTGATTCTGGAAGTGAGAGGGCACCACTGGAGTTTATTGAGTAGGTGGGAGGGGTGACATGGTCAGACTTGTGCTTTAGGAAAAATCATTTTGGTGGCTAAATGGAAGAACTATCAGAGTAGGGAAAAACTTGGGGCAGGAAGACCAATCAGAATGCTAATAATCTAGGCATGGAGATGAATAGTGATAGTGTAAGAGGAGAGAAGGGGGTGTATTGGAGAGGTGTTGCAAAGGTGAAGTCAACAGGCCATGGCAACACATTGAATACTGGGATGAGAGATAGTGAGGAGGCAAGGATGAGCCCTAGGTTGTGAGACTGAGGGACTGAAAGAATAGCGTTGTCTTCTATAGTAATAGGGAAATTTAGGAGAGGGAAGTGTTTGAAGAGAGAGAGAATTAGTTCCATTTTGGAGTTTAAGATGTCTACTGGAAATCCAGTCAGAGATGCCTGATAGATAGTTGGAAATATGAGACTAGAGGTCTGCAGAGAGGTTAGTGCTGGATAAGTAGAGTCAAGAATCATCAGGATAGATGATCATTAGATCCATAGGAACTGATGAGATCACCACCTGAAGTAGTATAAAGGGAGAAGGAAAGAGGGCCCAGGACACGGCTCTGAGGGACACACCCAAGTCCTTGTGACAATTTTTTTTAACACAAGTATAACTTTTTAAAAAAATTTAATTCTATTAAATTTCATCTTTTAGATTTGGCTCACTCTTCTAGCTTTTAAGGTGTTTTTTTTTTCTTTTTTAAGTACTAACTCTGTCATCTAGTATGTGAGCTAACTTCCTACCTTCATGTCATCTGAAAATTTCATAAGCATGGAGGCAAAATACTATCTATGCCTTCTCCAAGTCATTGATAAAAATATTGAAGAGCACATGATCAAACTCCACTGATGACATCCTTCCAAATTAATATTGATCCATGACTTATTTGTGAGTCTGATCATTCAATCAATTCTATTATCATATATGTATCTCAAAGACCCTTCTCCTCTATAGACAAAACAGAAGCCATGAAAGAGTTTGTAGTTCTGCCTTCTTTCTGTCATTAGTTATCATCCTACCCTCCAGTCTTATCCATGGGGCAGCTAGGTGCTGCTGTGGATGTCATCTAACTTGGACAAGTCACTTAACCTCCGTTTGACTCAGTTTCCTCATCTGTAAAATAGAGATAATAATATCATCTACTTCCCAGAGTTGTTGTGAGGATCAAATGACATAATAATTGTAAAGTGCTTAGCACAGTGCCTGGCACATACTAAGCACTATAGAAATGCTGGGTTTTATTATTTCTTTGGTCTTCCAATTTACCCCAATATCATTTTTTTAGAAAATCCTTTTTGTTATTGTTCAGTTTCCTTGTCCATCTGTACTCATTCTAAAATTGACAGCTTCTCATGTTATTCTTATAGGAGCATGTCCTCTTATGATGGTACTTTTCTTACTGCTTTTATCTTCCTTTCAAAATATATGTTGGTATGACTAATGGAGAAATATGTTTAATGTGATTTTATGTATATAACCTATATCAGATTGCTTTCTGTCTTGGGGAGAGGGAAGAGAAGGGATGGAGGGAGAAAAATTTGGAACTAAAAATCTTATGAAAACAAATGTTGGAAACAATCTTTTCATGTAACTGGAAAATAATAAAATATTTTTATGATAAAAAATATGTGTTGGTTGCTGAGTTCTTTGTGTAATCATTGTTCTCTTTAGACAATTCTGCTTTTCTTTTTCATTAAAATTCTTTTCCTAATAGATTCTCATCTTTTCTGAACTGAGTTCCCTGAAGAATTGTAGTCTATGGGAACCCATGTATTCTTCTGCATGCTTTGATATCTGCTTTTTCAAAATCCATCATGCATATTAGACTCAATTCCTGGTTCTATCCTTCTTTATCACAAATTGTCTATCACATGGATTACTATTGTGTTAGAAGAAATGAAGTATGGGAAGGATTGAGAAAAACCTGTAAAAACTGATATGAACTGATGCCAAGTGAACAGAACCCAAAAATTAATCTGTACATTCAAAGCAATATTGTGGGGGCAGCTAGGTGGCACAGTGGATAAAGCACCGGCCCTGGATTCAGGAAGACCTGAGTTCAAATTCGGCCTCAGACACTTGACACTTACTAGCTGTGTAACCCTGGGCAAGTCACTTAACCCCAGTTGCCTCACCAAAAAAAAAAAAAAAAAAGCAATATTGTAAAGATAATCAACTTTGAAAGACTTAGTAACAATGATTAATACAATGATCCACCACAACTCCAAAGTACTCATGATCTAATATCTTTTCTACTTCCAGATAGAGAAATAGTGATCTCAGAGCGCAGATTGCAGATAGAAGCCTTTTCCACCCTTTATTTTCCTTGTTTTGTTTTGTTTTGTTACACAACTGATGCAGAAATATGATTTTCATGACTTCCTATATATAGTGGATGTTGTATTTCTTGCTTTCTCGACAGATAAGGGAGGGGTGGAGAAAGGGAAAGAACTTGGAACTGAAAATAAAAATTACAAATTGTAATAAAAAACCAAATTATCACAAATTGAGATTTGGATTGAGGGGTAACTTTCTCTGAACTTTTCTGTCATTCCCACTGAGGCAACCAGTTTCTCCTTGGTGAGAATCAGATGCAAAGTAGAATTCCCCTTTGTTGACTGAATTTTGGGGGGAATGAAATTATTACGGCAAATCAGGAAATTATTAACTGCTGTACTTTTGTCAAAGGCTCCAGAAGATAGATATCTGCATAACTGAAGCCCAACATCACCATTATTATGTCATGTTACTGTTGTTGTTTGTCTTTCATTCTTGAAGAGGACCATGACCTTGGGAGATGATGTCATAACTTGCAGTGAATTGAATTTAAGTGAGGGAGGGCTGTGCAAGGTCACCAGCCTCACTCTCTTCTATCAGGGTAACTGGAGATGGCTCCAGATGCAGTGGGAGACCTTGGCCTTTTAAGTTAAGGCCTTTCAAAGGTCTCAGTTTGCCTGAGGCAATGCCCACCCAGTGATTAAGAGACTAAGTACTGTTAATAGGAAAGGAGTGTTTCTTTTAATTTCATAAGTACATGCAATATTTTCTTTTTGTTCTTTGCTTTTGCCTTGGACTCTACACTGGATCTTCTCCATGACAATTGCACGTTACTGCACCGGGCTTAGGATAACCTATCCCTGAATTCCCTGTCTTCCAAATCTATCCTCTTATTTATTTATTTATTTATTTATTTTTTGGGGAGGTGAGGCATTTGGGGTTAAGTGACTTGCCCAGGGTCACACAGCTGGTAAGTATTAAGTGTCTGAGTCAGGATTTGAACTCAGGTCCTCCTGACTCCAGGGCCAGTGCTCTATCCACTGCGCCACCTAGCTGCCCCTCAAATCTATCCTCTTAAAGAGCCATATTACAATAATGGGTCTTATACCATCAAGTATCAGTGATACCTGTGAGGTCAAATTTGCCTCTTTGTATTAGGACCTCTAGTTCACTTTATTTGTTAACCATATTAGGTGCTTTTATAAATAGAAATTTGAAGCCATGTGTTTTATTCCTGGATTTTATCTTAGTTTCTGTCTTTTATGAATTTCTTAGTATCTCTAATGTTTTTCTTCTATCTACATTGTGGCCACTCCCTATATCATCTCTAACAGTGGTTAATTTTGATCTTTATTCTAAAACGTCAACATTGTACTTTCACAGCTGAATTAGAAATGACTCCCACATTGGTAACCAGTTACTTCCTGCCTGTTAAGATAAAATCAATTTCATTTTTGTGATATTATTCAGTGCTTTCTGCACCCAGCAACTTCCTGACCCTCTTCTTGGACAAAATACTCGTGACATATAGAGGCATGAGGCTGCTTTGTTTCTTAATCCTGAGCCATAATTTTCAATATATTTCCCCCTCTCATCCTCTATGTATACTTCTGCATTGAATTCAGCAAATATTAAAGTATATTTTAATTTAATTTGGAAGCTTTTATCAAGCACTTTTAAATAATTTCTTTACCTCTTTATCTCCTGCAACAGAAATTGGTGCATAAGCCACAGTCATCTACTTGGTGGTCTTTTGGCAAATGTTTACTAAGAGCATTGTAATGTAGGATGACTGAGTCCCATGAAATGATGTTTGGACATACACTGAAACTGTGTTTAACTGTAACTTTCTTTAGTTTCCTAGTTTCATATGTAGCCAGCATGTCAAATTTGACATGATACAGTTCCTTGAGTAGTATGTCAACATATTGGTCACTAGATGAGGATCTGGTACCATTCAGAGTTAAATGAACATTTATAGATAGTCTGAAAACCATATGATTCTTATCATTCTTTGACTCTCTTTGTTGCTTTAGCACCATTACTAAAGAAGCTTAAAGGGGTCACACAGGACCAAAGGCCATTTGGTATTGGTTTGTTTGTTTGTTTCATGGGTTGCTATGGCCAAAGATTTCATCATCAAGTAAGCAGTCTGCTGGTGATGAATCTCTTTTGTATTTAGCTGGCCTTCCTCAGAAAGCAGACCCAGTCAGTTACCCAGTTCCTTATAACTTGAAACAATAAAAATAAAAAGACCCCTGAACCAGGTAGGTAGAAGTGAGATAAAGGTTATGCATCCAGGTAGGTACGTGGGATGAAGGTTATGCAAAATGTTTAGAATGACAGAGGGATCAATGAGGGGCTGTTTTCTAACATTACTTTTTAAAGTTCACATCTCAATGACAAAAAAAAAAATTGCTCTCTTCATCATCTCATAGGTATTCTTTTTTGTAAAAATGTGAAAATGGGGCAGCCAGGAGCTAAGGTGGATAGAGCATTGGCCCTGAAGTTGGGAAGGCCTAAGTTCAAATCTCACCTCAGACCCTTACTAGCTGTGTGATCCTGGGCAAGTCACTTAACCCCCCCCTCCAATTTCCTTAAACATCTGGGGCCATTTCCAGTCGTCCTGATAATATCTCTTGTCATTGGACCCAGATGAGAGAGTGAGGCTGGTGACTTTGCATAGCCCTTCCTCACTTAAAACCAATTCATTGCAAGTCATGACATCCATCACGGTCCTTTTCAAGAACAAAGGACAAACAACAATTTTGTGAAAAAGCATGCAAAGGCTCTACTGGACAATTTCCAAAATTTGCCTATTTCTCACCTCTTCTTTGAATGGAAGTATCAAAGGGAAAAAAGCAGAGAATAAGGGGTTAGTATAAATATATGGTTTTATTGGCTCAGGGCAGAAGTTATCAAACATGTGGCCCATGGGCTGCAGGCAGCTCACAACATTCCTGAGTGTGGCCCAAACCAGATTAAAATCTAGTTCCTATCTGATTGTAATATGTTGGAATATTAATAATACTAATAGAAATGTATCAATATGTGTGGGTTTCTAAGTCAATATGTGGCCCTCAGGCATTCTTATGTGTAGTTAAGTAACCCTTATTTATATTTGAGTTTGATACCCTTGGTATAGCAGACTCCAGGATAGAAACTCCTTCCACTGATGTTAATCAGCAACAAGTTTGTAACTTAACTGTTGTAGAATATCCTCCATTATGAGGCTGAGTGACTTGCTCATTGTTACAAATGTATCAGAGGCAGATCTTGAACTCAAAATCTTCTTGACTCCTAGTCCCTCCCTTTATCTACCATATTCTCTTAAATGTGGACAAATTTATTAATTTGCTGATCATCTAGTTAATCAATCAAACATTTATTAAGCACCTACTATGTGCCAGGCCATGTGCAAAGCACAGAGATTATTTTTGCTTTTTCTCTATATGCCCTACATTTAGCACAGTGTTTGACATAGTAGGTACTTAATAAATGCTAAGATTAATTGATTTATGGAAAGAAAAAAATGAAATAGTCTCTCCTCTCTAGGTACATATATTCAAGTATTAATAAATATTAGTAAAATAACCATATACATATATACTCATATGTATATATATTTGTATGTGTACATATATACATTTGAGTATATATGTATATGCATGAATATATTTGTACATGCATATGAGTATAGATGTATATATGTAGGGAATGTAGGTGGTGTAGCCTCAGACACTCTAGTTGTGTGATCCTGGGCAAGTCACCTTAACTCTGTTTGCCTCAGTTTTCTCATCTGTAAAATGAGCTGGAGAAGGAAATGGCAAACTACTCCAGTATCTTTGCCAAGAAAAACCCAAATGGGTTCAAGAAGATTCAGAAATAACTGAACCAACTCAACAACAAGAAAAATATATGTATATTATATATACATAGATACATGTAAATACACATAGTAGGCAATGACTGATTGTCAATTGATTATTTACAGATATCTTTGAAGGACTTCCTTTGCCAGCTTTAAAAAAAAGTCTCCTTCCTTCTCCACCCAGCAATTGCTCCAGCATCCTCCTGGTGTTCAACCCCTGCATCTGACAAGCCCAGCCCAATTTAGTTTTGGAAAAAAAAAATCTGGCTTCAATACTCAAAGACTGGCTTCACTCCAGACCCCTGTTACCAGAGATTTTTGTCTCCTCACTTGTGGTTTGGTATGGCCTGGAGTTACAGCAGATTCCCTTAAATGAGAATTAATAGCATTTCAGCAAAGATGCCAAGCCTTTTGTTCCCAGCCAAGCCTTCAGCTTAGCAACAAGGACATGACACTCCTAGAAACTTCAAGTCATTCTTATTTCTCATTTTCCTCATTTGATTTTGTTTAGTCAGAGTAAAGCCCAGAGAACTGGATCTTCTCTTTGAATTGTTTCTCTAACAAAAGTTTCTGAGCAGTAATGGTGAAAGGTACTTTAGAAAGGATAGTTAGGTGGAATAGTTCACTGTCGATAATTAGAGTAAGATGAAATCCACCATTCCCATACATACATGAAGCAAGTAGAAAGTGGGTAGGCTGAATGGCATGGACCTGTGCACATCTGTAAAATGAATGAATTCAATTAGATGGCTTCTGAGGTCTCTTCTTCCAGATCTATGATCCTGTGATCATTTTAGTTGATTAGAAAATAGTACTAATATAAACATGATTATAGGTTTCACCAAGTTCCTTAGAAACCAATTATCCTTACACAAAGAAACATTATATTTTATCTATTCACTCTGTTATTCCTCAAATACATATTCTACTCATGGTCTCTCTTAACCAGATCTGGTAGAAATTTAGGATGACATGATCATAGGGATTGAGCCTTTCAAAGATGAACCAAAGAGCTTCATTGGCCTAGATAATTCATTCTGAGCATATGAACAGGGAAAAGTATACATTTACCATCCAACTCTTCTGTCCAGGGACTACATAGAACTTCTTATATTATCACATTTCCCTTTGGTGTATGTAGTTATCAGACTATCTAGCCCTAAACTACTACAAAGGCCCCTGCATTGGGCATTTCCCACCATTTCATAACTGGAGTCTGTTTGTTTTCCCCCAATTACCTCCTCTTTCTGTGGTCACCTGGAGTCATTTCCATTAGCCTGTGACTACCTCCTTTCTCTACTGTATCCCTGTGGTCTGATGATCAGTCATCCATTAATCCTCAGAATGTTGCCATAACTCCTATCAAGGGAGCATTGGAAAGGGAATGAAAGAGCCGTTCTCAGAACTTCCCTTACAGTCCCAGGTGCATTAACAGATGTTGTTAGCTCTGGCTCCAGCCAGAGTCAGTTTTACCTCCATTTTAGCTAACTTAACTACCTTCCTACTGTAATATCTTCATTCCTTTAACAAATAATTATGGAGTGCCTACTACATGCAAGGCACTTCATCTTTTTTTTTTCCTTTTTAAAGATTGGGTCTTCTCATCTCATCCAAGATGGAAGTGTAGAGGTTACTCATGGTCCCAATCTCACTACTGACTCTCACAAGAGCTTTGGCCTGTGACATTTCTGACCTGGGCAGATTCACCCCTCCTTAGGCAGCCTTATAGTTCCCAAGAACCCTAGAGCTTAATTAATACAAGAGTGTGGACATCCACTCTGCATAGCCATCCATTGCATCTCAGAACTCCTAGGCTTGAGATCTACCAGCCTCAGTCTCCCTGGTGCCTATGATCACAGGGCCACCACCCTGGCCAACCAATTGTCTTAAGGATATCTGTTCTTGATCATTAAGAGGGCTAGGCAAAACTGTATGGATGAATCAGCACAAACTCATCATTACAACTGGTAAAGCAAAAGTGTGTGTCTTGTTAGCAAAGGGCCAATGGTGACATCCTTATGTATGACAACTTTAGCAACTCGACAAGCATTTATTGACTACTCTGTGCAAGGCATCATGCTCAGTGTCCAAAATACAAATATCTACAAGACATAGACATTGCCCTTAAGGAACTTAGAAACCAGGCTCCTTTTATAAAATAATCTTTACTATCAGATACATGCAAATGGAAACCATATTTCTCAGTTTTATTTTTGCATTGGCCTAAGGGCTTTCATGTTAAATAGCCACCATCAACTTTAGCTTTAAAAAGCATCTTCATACATTGTAAATATCTTTATCTTCTGTTGATATAGCACAAACCTAAGCTTTTAAGTCACCCTCTGCCAAGTTACTCCATACTAGAAATGGAACCAGTAACTACTAAGTCCTAGGCTGTGTGAGCCTCACACATCTGCCATATTATCAGTCCTTTCTTATATAAAAGGTTGGATTTCTCAGTTGATTGGTTCAGCAATGTAGATGTTACATGACCAATAGATAGGTAAAGACATTGATAGACACATGTTGTTCAGTTATTTTTAGTCATGTCTGGCTCTTCATTATCCCATTTGGGGTTTTCTTGGCAAAGACACTGGAGGGGTTTGCCATTTCCTTCTCCAGTTCTTTTTTTTTTTTTTTTTGGTGAGGCAATTAGGGTTAAGTGACTTGCCTAGGGTCACACAGCTGGTAAGTGTTAAGTGTCTGAGGCCAGATTTGAACTCAGGTCCTCCTGACTCCAGGGCCGGTGCTCTATCCACTGCGCCACCTAGCTGCCCCAAAAAAGTTATGGCCACCAATCTCTTGGCAGACTATTTTTTTTTTTGGAAGGGCAATGGGGGTTAAGTGACTTGCCCAGGGTCACACAGCTAGTAAGTGTCAAGTGTCTGAGGCTGGATTTGAATTCAGGTACTCCTGAATCCAGGGCCAGTACTTTAACCACTGCACCACCTAGCTGCCCCTCAGTTCATTTTACAGATGAGGAAACTGAAGCCAACAAGGTTATATGACTTGCCCAGGGTCACATAGCTAGCAAGTGTCTGAGACCGGATTTGAACTCAGAGAAATGAGTCTTCCTGGCTTCAGACCCAGAATTTTATAAACCATACAACCCAGTTGCCTAGATAGAGACTAGGCACACACACACACACACACACACACACACACACACAATTATATATGTGTGTGTATATACATATATACACATATATATGCATACATAGCAACCAAGAAATATATCATGAAGCTGTGTTTTTCCCCCTAAATAATTAATCCACTTCTAACCCATAGTCTAAAATTTAATAGACATCTAGATTTAGAGCAAAAAGAAGCCTAAGAGATTATTTGGTCCAAAACCTGCATTTTACAGAAAAAGAAATTGAGGCCCAGATTAAGAGAAATGACTTGCCCAAGGTCACAAAGCTAATAAGTTGAAGAACCAGGACTCAAACCAAGAACTCTAAATCATAGGAATCTTTCCCCAATATCATAGGAAAGCCCCTACTACCATGGGTAGGACACAAACAAATAATCACTTTGGGGGGGAAAAAACACCAGGAGGGAGATAAGATGGGCTTCATACAAGTCCACTTTCTTGCAAACTTTACTCTTCCATTAAGCAAAGGATGCCTTTAGGGGTAAGCATTTTTCATATTTACAGTAAATTCTGTTTGCTTATCCATAATCCAGACAATTTGAAAGTTCAGCATGCTTTAATGGCAAGAGCAGTCAACTTGAAATGGAAGCCCTCATTTAGCCTCCCCCCTTCTGCTATTAATGGCTCTGTGACCTTGGACAAGACACCTTTCCATGCTTCTGTCTCCTCAGTTTTGAAATAAGGAACTTGGATGAGGTGATCTCTAAACCACCTCCTAACTCTAACATTCTGTGATTCATTCAACTGCATTTTATTTTCTACATTCCAATTTCATGAGAAAGGCACAGAGTACTAGCCCTAGGGTCAAAGGACATGGGCTGTGGGATTACAGGAAAGAACGTCAACTCTTGTGCTCCCATCTGTAAAATGAGAGGGTTGGACTAGCTGGCCGTTGCCGGCCTTTCTAGCTATACATCTATGATCCAACAACAAATAAATTGATGATATAATAAAAATTTGGACTGGTCAGCAAAAAAAAAAAAATTCCCTAATACCCTCATGTCATCTCTCTGAGTTCAAATCTGGCCTCAAGACACTTCCTAGCTATGTGGCCCTGAGCAAGTCACTTTTAACCCTGCTTGCCTCAGTTTCCTCATATGTAAAATGAGCTAGAGAAGGAAATATCAAACCACTCCAGTATCTTTGCCAAGAAAACCCCAAATGAGGTCAAAAAGAGTAAGACATGACTGAACAAAAATGAGCAACAAAAGAGTCAATCAACCCCAATTGGGATCATGAAGAGTTAGACACAACTGAAAATGACTAAACAACAACATTTATATAATGCCCACTATGTGCCAAGTACTGTGCTAAATTCTTTATTATTATCTCATTTGATCCTGTAAGAAGCTAAAATTATCCTCAGGCACGCTGCGGCTCCCTCTGCACCCCCCCCCCCAACACACATACACAAACCTTTTGGGTGCAGTGCCTCACAGAAGCCTCACACGCCACTCCCAGCTTCCTCTGTTCTGCCAGAGGATATGTACAGAGCTCCAGAGCTCTGGGGGGCACCCAGCACAGAGTTTCAGTGCCCCAGCCGGCCTTGGGTCCGGCCCTAGGGGTACCTACGAATTAGCTTGGTATGCGTGGGTGCGGTCAGCCAGAGTTTCAGGAAAGAGAAGGTTTTTATAGCCTGGGGGGGTAGAGATGCTAGAAGGTCAGTTGGTAGGAAGGACTGAGAAAGGAGATGCAGGGAGACACTTTAGAAAAAGGGGGGGGGAGGGCATGACCAAGAGACAGAGGAGATGAGAAAGCACAAGTAGTGAGCTAGAGAGATGGAGGCAAACCATTCTGAGTGAGGCATGGCTGCAGGGGCCGGTCACACCCACAGGCCAGAGACAAGGGAGGAGATTTCATGGCAGCAGGTGAGAAAGTTAAATGTAGTCAGGTTAGATATTTTACTTTTCTGTATCCTTATCTCTAAGTCTATTCTAATCAATAAACCTTGGTTTTTGCTTTAAATTGAAGGAGGCCTTTTCTTATCAGTTTGGGAGAAGCAGTTGGGAAGGGGCTGGCCCCTGCAGATTGGCCCACATGGGGCTTAACGAACCTGGGGGATCTTTAGAAGCCCCCCTTACAGACTGGCTTAGGCAGCTAGCAGCAGTCAGATAGCCAGCCAGCTCAGAAGTTTTCAACTATAGTTTTCAGCTAAAATTTTACAATCCTTACAACATCTCTGGGAAGTAGGTGCCATTAATACCCCTGTTTTATAGAGAAGGAAATTGAGTCAAACAAGCATTAAATGATTTTCCCAGGGTTACACAGCTAGTAAGTATATGAGTTCAAATTTGAACTCAAGTCTTCCTGACTCAAGGCCCAGTTCTCTATCTATCGTACCACCTCGCTGCCCAAACCTATGGTCTGAGGCCACATTTGAACTCAGATCTTCCTGACTGCAGGCATCAGCACTCTACCTACTACCTAGAAGTTCCCATTAGATTGTGAGCTCCTTGAGGACAAAGACTGTCTTTTGCCTCTATTTGTATCTCCAGAATTTAGCAAGGTGACCAGCACAAAGAAGGCATTTAATAAGTGTTTACACATTGATTAATCAGTACAATGAGAAACTATGTACAGAATAATAAGCCAGAGATACTAAAAGAGTCTGAAGAATAATAAAAGGTTATATGCAAGAAAGTTTTGTTTCATCTTTTATCGTATTACCATTTTTTTTTCAAAATTTAGAAAAGTATGTAGTACCAGGTGGGCCAAAAGTCATTAATATTTAAAGATTCCTTGATTTTTTTGTTTTTAATTTACAATACCATGGCATCATATGCAGTATAGATAGGAAATGAATTTACATTACTTGTGAAAAAATAAAATCTTGTAAATGGCAAAAAATAAAGAAAAAGTGATTTTCAAAAAGTTATGAAAACATCAGACCACTTCGTGACTTTTGTCCCACCCTCTACATGTCAATTCTCAGTTAAATCAATTATTCCAACTGCAATAATTTACATTTGAGAGAATCGAGAAAGAGAAAAATAGGAAGGAGAGGAGAGAAGGAGAGAGGAGGTCTTCCCACAAATCTCTTCCCCTTCTGTTATTCAAGGTTCTTTTCTCTATACTCATTGAGTATACATTGGAGTGGAAATGAATAAAATGTTATGTTACATACAACATTTAGAGAATCACTAATGGGGGATGTGGGGCAGCTAGATGGTGCAGTGGATAGAGCACTGGCCCTGAAGTTGGGAGGACCTGCGTTCAAATCTCACCTTGGACACTTGCTAGCTATGTGACCCTGGGCAAGTCACTTAACTCCAAATGCCTTAAACATCTGGGGCCATCTCCAGTTGTTCTGATGTATATCTTGCCACTGAACCCAGATGACTCTGGAGGATAGAGTGAAGTTGGTGACCTCGCACAGCCCTCCCTCACTTAAATCCAATTCAGTGCAAATCATGACATCACCTCCCTGATGTCATGGTCCTCTTCAAGAGCAAAGAGGGGGTAGACCTCAGATAACAACAGCAAGGGCAACAAAAATGAATGACCCTCCAGTGCCATAGACTGCAAAGTAGGCTCCTAGAAGACATTTCCCCAGAGGTGTTCTTTATGGCAATGAAATCTCTAATCTTGTCTGATACATGTACAAAGAGGAGAGCAATAGGGACCAGATAGGGACCTGTGATTTTATTGGTAGAGGGAATCTTTGGGGAGGAGCTCCTTTTATCAGTGCAGGAAGTCAGGTATCTGTAACTTAAAGTCTCAGAGAATTGTCTAGAATTGTTTCTCTATGGGTATACATGCATGCACACATGTACATGTGTGTACATGGTTGCATAGATATACATGCGTGTGCTTGCACACACATGCATATATGTGCTGTGCATGCTTGAATATACACTATATATTGCATTTACATGCTTTGAGCTTTGCAAAGTACTTTACAAGAAATGAATGTACATGCACATGTATATGTGCACAACACTATATGTATGCATATACATACGTTTGCACTTCTGTGCTTGAAGGTTTTCAAGGTGAGGTAGAGAGATAGAGATAGAGGGAGAGATAGAGATGGAGAGCGATAGAGAGAGGGGGGAGGGATAGAGAGAGGGAGAGGGGGAAAGGGAGAGGGATAGAGAGAGGGACAGGGACAGGGACAGGGACAGGGAGAGGGAGGGGGAGGAGGGAGGGAGAGGGAGAGCCTATATATATTATATTGTCTGAGCCTCACAACATCCAGGAGAGGTAGGTACTATTGGTATTATATTCATTTAGCAAAGGAGGGACTTGAAACTTGGGTTAAGTAATAAGAAAGCTATTGAATGTCAGAAGCCTAGTTTGAAGGCAGATCTTCTTGACTCTAATATCAAGAGCCCCTGCCCCTCCAGGAAGTTGAAGAGCTGCGGAATAATGACAATGATAATAATGTTGTTGTTGTTATTGAGTCATTCCAGACACTTCATGACCCCATTTGGGGTTTTCTTGGCAAAGATAACCATGGTGTTTTGGCATTTCCTTCTCTAGTTCATTTTACAGATGAAGAAACTGAGGTAAACAGGGTGAAGTAACTTGTCCAGGGTAACACAGCTAGGAAGTGTCTGAGGCTAGATTTGAACTCAGGTCTTCCTGACTCCAGGCCCAGTGCTTTATCTACTGTACCACCTAACTGCCCATAATATGGACAATGATAATAATAACAATGATAATAGGGGGCAGCTAGGTGGCACTTAACACTATTTGCCTCAGTTTCTTTATCTATAAAATGAGTTGGAGGAGGAAATGGCAAAGTCTTCCAGTATCTTTGCCAAGAAAACCCTAAACGGGGTCATGAAGAGCTGGACACCACTAAAATGACCAAACAACAACAAAATGTATAAATTTGCACACATGCAGAGATATATTGATACACACACATGTATACATATGTCGATATATGGATTATAAGTCCAGGCCAGATACATACATACATATATATACATATATATATACACATACACATACACATATATACATATGTATATATGTGTATGTATCTTGATATATACACACATAGTTAGACATACATATATCTGGACCTGTGATCTCATCAGCATAGGGAATTCCTGGTGTAGAAACAAATTCTACCAATGCAACTGGATTAATAATAAAATAGCTAATAATAGCTAGCATGTATATAGTACATTAAGGTTTGCAAAGTCTTTTATAGCTATTTTCTCATTCTCACCCCCCAACAACCCTAGGAGGTACATATTATTATTATCTCTATTTTACAGATTAGAAAAGTGAGACAGAGATTAAGTGACTTGCCCAGCGTCACATTACCAATAACTGTCTAAGGTTAGTTTGGAACTCAGGTCTTTGTGACTTCAGGTTGAGAACCCCATCCACTGAGCTGCCTAGCTGCTTCACTTTGATAGCATTTCCCTTTATTATCTTGATGAACAAATCCCCCAAAAGCAGAGAACAAAAGGAAAAGAGATCAATAGCAACTTCTTAATAATAACTGTAATACAATACAATATAACACAATACAATACAACATACATCTCAGGAGATGTGGTGGGGGTAAAATGCTAGATTTGGAATCTGAGAATTTACTTTCAAATCCTGTCTCTGCCATTTACTAACTGAATGACCTTGGGCAAATTACTACCTCAGTCTGGGCCATAGTTTCTTTATCCATAAAATATAACAGTCAGACCAGATCCATCAAGGTTAGAAGTTGGGGATCAAGAGCCACATCAAAATATTAATAAGAATAAGTCACATCAAGAGCCCATTCGAGAGGCTTACCCCTATCCAGCTACCCAGTTTCGGCCTTGCTCTCCCCACTCCAACTTTTTAACTCTTCTCAGACTTACAGTTAATAATAATATTGCTGGTGTCTTCATTCCCTAAATTCATAAAGAAGAACTAGATTTTTTCACCTCTGAACTCTCCCCCTACAAATCCCAGAGAAGCAGGACAATTTAATATAACTGCATTCATTCATTCCACTCACTCATTCAACAAATTGAATAAACATTTATTGAGTACTCATCACATAAGAGGCACTGTAGTAGGCACTAAGGGAACATTCAATGCTAAATAAGATAGCCCACTTTAAGAGATAGGAGACAAACACTTCAACTGGGCATGGGGTTTAGCTTACCTGTGGGTGCCTCTTTTCAGGGAGCAGCCAAAGGGAACTTTGCTTCCAACATAACTCCTGTGTGATCACAGCTTATACTTTTTTAAGGGGAAATAAAAACCAAAAAAAGATCTAAACTATGCAACCACCTGGCACACATACTCCTGATGGGTTATCTGTACCTCCTGATTCATTATTCTGGAGTTCCAGGGAGAAAGGACTACGACACACCCCTTTGAGAAGGAAGAGAGAAAGAATTCTCTGAGAGCATTCTCCCTCCCCTCAGAGTCAATATAATTTTTGAAAAGAGGAAGGAGTCCAAACTTGGGAAAGGAAAATAACAGAGGGGGGAAATCTACAATTGTGGTGCAATAAAGAACACCTTTGCTTCAGGCAAGTATTCTCCCCTCCCTGATAGCCAAATGACCTTCTTCCTCAGACCACACCTCCCACTTTATTTTGCACCTCTCTGATTCACATCTGATTGATGGGACTGATGGGAGGGAACCTGACAAAAGAAAAAAAAAAATGAAGAACATGCCAAGATATGTTAGGCATATTCTTTGTTCTTAGAGAAACCTGGGGCTAAACCTGCTTAGCTTCTTTATAAAAGTCTCTTCCTCTTTCTTCTGCAGAGTCCTCTGATTGAAACAATGAAGAATCTAATTTTACCAAGCAGCCACCTCTCAAATCCTTTACTAATGAATTTTTGTGGTTGTTCAGTCATTTCAGTTATGTCCAAATCTTTGTTGTTGTTTTTTTTGTTTTTGTTTTGGGTTTTTGTTTTTGTGTGTGTTTGGGTTTTGTTTTGTTTTGTTTTGTTTTTGTGGGGCAATGAGAGTTAAGTGACTTGCTTAGGGTCACACAGCTAGTAAGTGTCAAGTGTCTGAAGCTGGATGTGAACTCAGGACCTCCTGAATCCAGGGCCGGTGCTTTATCCACTGTGCCACTTAGCTGCCCCCGTGTCCAACTCTTTGTGACTCCGTTTGGAGTTTTCTTGCCAAAGATACTGGAATGGTTTACCATTTCCTTCTCTGGCTCATTTTACAGATGAGGAAACTGAGGCAAACAGGGTCAAGTGACTTGCCCAGGGTCACAGGGCTAATAAATGTTGGAGGTTGGATTTGAACTTAGGAAGATGAGTCTTCCTGACTCCAGGCCTGGGACTCTTTCCATTGCACCTCCTAGCTGCCCCATTACTAATGAATTGCCTATGCCCAAAAGTCACTATGGCTATCCATCATCTTAGATCTAATATATAGAATCAAGGAAGTGTCTTATCTACCTTAGACAGTCTGTATCTAAGACTATTTTCACTAACTCCTCCACACTCACCACTGCTACTGACAGTTTTAAAGAGAGCAGAATGATTTCATTCCCCCATGCCTTCATCACCTGTGACTTTATATGAGGGAAAACAATACTCTTCCCAATAATTCTCTGGAACTCAGCAGCGATGTGACAAAGGCTCTTTTATTTCCTTCTGGTGAGAAGGAGGTACCCTAGTGTGCAGTTGCTGGGTGCAAAGAAAGGGGGCTTGCAGATCCTGTTTTAAATCCTAGTCCTTAATGCAAATGGACCCTCCCCTTTTTCATCATTGGTCCTATTACTCAAGGGTTACAATCTATGCACAAAAACTAGCTAATTGGAATGCAGTATTACCATCCCTAATCAGTTCTTCCTTATATGGGCATAACTCAGGAGTGGACCTTATTCTTCCTTTTATGGACACAACTCCGGAGTGGATCTTATAGAGACCAGGGCTCCTTAACCATGTGATTTTGTTGTTGCGGGGGAGGATACGATCTGAGACCTTTGTCCTAAAAACAGGTCAGGAGGAGTATGATTGACTGTTATATACTCATTGAGAAGAGACAAAACCCATTTTCTCAGAATTTATAAAAAAGAAATCTGGTTCACAGAGTCCCATTAATGAAAGTATCACTGTAGATATTTAATTAATATGAATCAGTGATTAAGGGCCTTGTGAGTAGCATGAACAAAGGTCTGTAGAAGTTGAGGGTTGGGAGAGATCACTTCTGGCTGGAATGATCACAGCAAGAGGAAGATGTTAGCTGTGTGCTGACTCTTGAAGGATAGATAGGATTTTTATATGCAGAAATGAGAGAGGCGAAGGTATTCTAAGGTGAAGGAATGGACCAGAGATAGGCAGGCACAAAGCATGTTGAGGGAATGATGGGTAATTTACTTTAGCTGGAGGCTGGAGTTTAATTGAAATTTAAATTGAGACCACCTTGTGAAGAGTCTTGAATGCCAAGCTAAGAAGTCAAAACTTTATTTGGTACGCAGATGGACAATTTTTGAGCACTCATTGCTCTCTTATTGTCCAAGTAGCTCAGGAAGGTCAAGGGGAAAAGAACCAGAATAATGGAAGTCTAGTAGTTTTGTAATTATTTTTTTTTCTTTAATGTTTCTTTGGGGGATAAGAATTTACTATTTCTCCATCCCTTTTTGAATTCAATTTCTATTCTGAACATCTGTGTCCCCATATTGGGTTTTGTGTGTGTGTGTGTGTGTGTGTGTTTGTTTTTTTTTGTTGGTGAGGCAATTGGAGTTAAGTGACTTGCCTAGGGTCACACAGCTAGTAAGTGTTAAGTGTCTGAGGCCAGATTTGAACTCAGGTCCTCCTGACTCCAGGACCGGCGCTCTATCCACTGTGCCACCTAGCTGCCCCTGTGTGTGTTTTTAATGATTTCAGGTGATTTCAAATTAACCTTACCGTATCCACAAGTGTTACAAACAGCATGATGGGGGACATTTGACTAAGGGCCTTAGGCAGAATAGGAATTTGGAAATTTTCTTAGAACAAAGCTCTGCACTGGGAACAACAAACCAAAGAGAACAATTGAACCTCTTTGGGCCAAGCCCTTAGCCAGAATCTTTGGATGGAGTGGGAAGAATAGAACAGAGGTGGATCATGAATCACTTAGAGAGACAGCAAGACCTTGAGAACTGAGCTTGCAGTAAGGCGGATCTTGGTTCTTATTCCACCTCTGATTATTTATTTACCAGCAGTAGGATATTGGACAGATCTCTTCCACTCTAAGCCTCGGATACCCCATCTTTACAATGGGAACAGAAACAACTATAATAAAGCAAACCCCTTGGCATCACCATGAGGCTCAAAGGAAATAGTATATTAAAACATTTTACAAACTTTGAAGCCCCATATAAGTGCTAAATAGTATTATCTGCATACCTGTCATGTTACCCCAGGTAAATTCCTCAAGGATGAGGAATATTTCATTTCTTACTTTTGTATTTGTAGCACCTTGTGTGCAGTCATAGCTTAATAAAAGGATGTTAAATTTTAGTGTAAAACACATTGTGGGGGTAGTGGCAGCTAGGTGGCACAGTGGATAAAGCACCAGTCCTGGAGTCAGGAGGATGTGAATTCAAATCCAGCCTCAGACACTTGACACTTACTAGCTGTGTGACCCTGGGCAAGTCACTTAACCCTCATTGCCCCACAAAAAAAAAAATAGAAATTTTTTACAATGGTTAAATTTTAAAAAATGCATTGGGGCTAAAAATAGTCATGTGAATCCAAGGAAGCAAATAGACTTTTTAAAAAAATTATTTTTATGTTTCATTGAAGAAAAAGATTCTGTAATTAAATCGCTCAGTAGGGTGTATTGCTGAATCACAGATGACTCATCAATAAACCATTCCAGAACCCATACTAGTTTTCACCTAAAAATCTGTTTATGCCTTCTATACTTAACTCCTCAATACTTCCTGGTGAGAAAACAGGGCTACTCCCCTGCCCCCACACACACCCATAAGAGAGGGAGTCTGGAAAAAAAAATGGTAAACAGCTTGGGTTTTGACTGCATAATATTTATATTGCATTGGTCTACTGGCCCAGGACAGGGCAGACCTTATGGGAATAGGATGAATGAGTAGGCACCAACCTCAAGGATGTTATTGGGGATTTGTGGGGATGGTTAGAAAGGCCCTCTTGTTCCAAACATCTTCTCCAATGGTCAAATGTTCCATGAACACAGGGAATTAACCAATCAACCAATCAATCAACAAGCATTAATTAAGCACTTACTATGCAATATATGTGCATCCTTACATTTCAGTAAGCGTCGGATTGTTTCCATATGTTCCCCGGGCATCCTTATCAGAGAACTTGGCTTCTCCTTCATAGAACCTGAATGCCTCTGTTAGCCCTCAGTCCTGAGCACTGCATAAATGCTGACTAAATAAGAAAAGCCACTCATTAAGTCTTCTAACATCTTGGGTTTATTTGTGTTGGCTTTGTGTCTACAGGCTGATCACTGTGGTTCCCATTTAAAGGGCAGGGTCGCAGGAATAAACAGCAGCAACACCAATCCTGAGAGAAAGAAAACAGTAAATAGAAGGCAAGCTCATGGAACTTGTTATTTAAAGCTGAATCCAGGGCTGGTGCTTTATCCACTGTGCCACCTAGCCACCCCCTGAGTGAATGGCAAACCCAGCAGGGCAGTAGGAGGAAGGGGCCTCAGCCTGCCATTGGATAGCTAATTATTTTTAGCTAATTATCATAGACCACCCTGTGCTTAAGTTCTATGCTGCTGAAGGTATGCAAATGCTGTCAGATCCTTCCAAATGGAGCACCATGGGCCACAGACCTGATCACCCCACTCTGGTTTATACCTCTGATTCTTTCTTCTCTCTACACCTGCTAAAAGGGAGGGGGAGCAAAGTCAAGGCATCCTGTGGATATCTTCAGATAAATACCAACTGTTGAGGCACAACAGTTGGGAAACAGAGAAAAGTTCCTAGTTACAACTCTGGAAGATGTGACAAATAAAAATAACCTCTCAAAGAACAGCTAGAATAGGAGTTCTTAACCTGGGAGTTCATGAACTTAAACAAACATATTTTGATAATTGCATTTCAATATAATGCATTTTATTTTATGCATTTAAAGACAGTATTTTAAAAAGGGCTTCACTAGGGTCCATGGCACAGAAGGATTATGAACCCCTATAAAAGAGATAGCCAGAATGGAGGATAACTTAACAGGAAATACCTTCCTCCTACTGCCCTGCTGGGTTTGCCATTCACTCAAAAAGCATGGGAAACACTGCTCTGGAGAGTCTAGAATAGATTTCCCAGGGCTGCCCCATAAACAACTCATTTCATAGAGGGAGACACAAGTAGATTTGGACAAGATCTCAATTTTCCCCGAGAAGATAATGAATAGCTATCATGACTGAAGAACTGGTGATAGCTGCTTAAAACATTTAAAGAGAGCCCTGCCAACTGGCTTTTCCATCATTGCTGCCATCTTTTTCCCATTTATTTTTAATGGTTACTTCCTTAAGAAGGAAGCAAATTCAAAACTGTCAAATGTAAGAAGCAAAAAAATAGCAACCACCACCCTTGGGTACTTCAGTCCTGAGCTAAAGTGACCCTCTTCTGAAATTGATTAACTTGCTCCCCTATTCCATCCATTTTAGATGTTTTCATCATTATAACCATTTCTATCAAACAGAGAGAAATTTGGTTTACTACTCTGTGGGAGACTCAAGAACAAATACATGTGGCCAAAAATCCAATACATAAGCTATTGGCTAATGCCCCTTGATTGGCAAATTAATAAATGGTGCCACTGTTGCTGTCCCATGTCCAAGTTAATGATTCATTTATTTAACTGATTGCTCAGTTCTCTATTTGGTGTATAACAGAACATGAAAATTAAAGCCAAGAACAAAAAGTTATTGCCTTAGATTCAGAAAACACTATTTTTATGTGTTAACATACCCTAATAAAGACAGAGATAATTCAGTTAATTAAATATGCCAGTAGTTAGAAATGAAAGGTCAAATCAGGCACCACTGACTAATATGCAAATTAGTCAGAGACTATTTACTGATAGCTAATAGGCAACCTCACATTTAGAGTGATACTTTTTTTAAGGGAAGTCATTTTCATAAAGGAATGACTAGGCATTCATTTGTGAAATATTCAGTTTAGTTAGAAAATGCTTATTATGAAGGTATGAATATTAATGCTGGGAGATATTTCAGCAGATAGAAAGGACCCATGTCAGCTACCCTTAAGAAAATAATATTCAGTGATTGGAGTACTGTATGCTATTTCAGGCATGAAGAACAATGTGAGATAAGACTCAGAGTGGGACATATTGTAAATGACAGGGAGGAACTTTGCCTGACTGGATGGAAGGTAGGCAAATGCCAGGACTTGATAAGGGTGGGTAAACTTATCTGAGATCTTAAAGTCTAGAGATAAGACCAGAAATTGACTGTTTGGGAAGACTGATAGAGAGTCTGCAGAGGATTTTAAGAAATGATTTGATTCAGCACTTTCACAAATATTTAAACACCTAGATGATGGATGTCCCAGGTGCGGTGTGAAGATAAAAATGAAATTTCTTGTAATATAAGGTGCTTACATGGGAGAGGCAGTGTGGTGTAGTGGAAAGAGCACTGGACCTGGCATCAGGAAAGCCTGGGTTAAAATTCCTCACTAGCTGGGTAGCCCTGGACAAGTAAAGACTTCTGTCTGCCTCAATTTTCTCATCTGTAAAAAGGGAAAGGGGGGCAATAATAGCTTCTAAGAATAAAATGAGACTCTTATAAAGAAAGTGCTTACAACCTCTAAAGCATTATGTAAATGCTGGTTATTATTATTAGTGTTGTTCCTAAAACCCTCTTGGCTTCCTTTTCTTGTCTATAAAAGGAGAGATTGGGATTTGGACTCAATTGTCTCTAATATCATTTCTGGCACTAACTCTATGATTCTATGATAATAATATACCTCCTAAAGAGAAAGGGCATGTACTCTGTCAAGTAAATACGCAGTAATTTCAAGAGGGAGGAAGCTGTTAAACATTGAAGAGATCACAAGAGGCCTTGTTCACCTGGGGCAGCTGAGGTGTGTCTTAAAGGACAGCTAAGGATTCCACAAGGCAAAGGAGAGGAGGGAGCTCATTCCAGGAATGGAGGATCATTTGTAGAAAAGGGCAGAGATAGGAAATGGAATTTGAGAGAATACCACATACAGGAAACATCTGTTAGGTTCATTTGATTGGAACTAAGTGTGCCAGGTTGAAATAATTTATAAAGAAATGAATTTCATTTATTCTCTGAAGGAGTCTATTCCCTGATACTAAGCATTGATTAGCACTAAGACAAAGGAATTTAAATTAGCATTTGATAGATTGAGGAAATAGTTGTACCTGGGGAAATTCTTTGTTTTTGTTTGTTATAGTTTCTTTGTTTTTTTTTTTTTTAATTCAATGGCCAGGGAGAAAAAGGTCATCACTAGAACTGGCCAATGACAGCAGGTTAAGAAGGAGGTGCCACGGGTATAGACACCTTGCTCTTAGCAGTGAATTGAAGAGATAAACACAGGTGTACAGGACTTGCCAAATGATGGAAGAGGAGATGAAAACAAATACAGGTGGTTGGCACTGGCTTCAGTGTACACATCTGTGAGCTCATTTTAGTAACTACAAAAGCATGGTTTTGGAGATCAAAGCTTCTGGCGTCAGACACTTACTAGCTGTGTGACCCTGGGAAAGTCACTTGACCCTGTTTGCCTCAGTGTCCTCATCTGTAGAATGAGCTGGAGAAGGAAATGGCAAAGCACACCAGCAAAGATAAAGAAAACCCCAAATGGGGTCATCAAGAGCAAGACATGACTGAAATGGTCGAACAAGTCTCATTCTAAATCATGTCTATGAGTGAGCATGATATAAGAGCAAAGGAAAGGTCTAGACAAAGTATTCTAGCAACATTTAGGGAAAGTGAGAGACTTCACAGATGGGGAAAACAGATTTCATGGAAGAAATGATGATTAAGGTAGGTCTTGAAGGAAATGGGTTCCAACTGGTAGAGATGAGGAGGGAGTATATTCTAGGAAAGGGGATGGTCTAGGTGCATACACAGAAGTGGGAGAAGGCAGGATGCAACTGGGAAACAGCTAGTGTTTCAGTTGGTCCAGAACAGAGTATATAAGGGAGAAAAGTGGATAATAAGGCTAGAGAGATTTTAGAGACTGCTAAGTGACAGGGTAAGGACTTTGCAGCTTCCTTATCCTAGAGCTTCTCTCTGAAATGCAGTGTGGCATGATGGTTAAAGAGCTGGCCTCAGAATCAAAAAGGCCTCAGTTGAAATCTTGCCTTTTATATTTTGTATCAGACTTGGCAAAGTATACCACCTATCAACAGGTAACCGCATAAGATACAAATTGGAGAGAAGTTACCAACTAGCGGCTGTAAGGCGAATTCCTTGATCTGCTAGTCAGAAAAGCCCGAGTTCAAATGCTGCTTCAGGCACTCTGTGACTTTAGGAAAGTCAATTAACAACTCTCAGCCTCAGTTTCCTCATCTGTAAAATGGGGGCAATAATAGCACCTACCTCCCAGGGCTGTTGTCATGTGATTCAAATAAAATAGCATAGAATGTACTTTACAAACCTTAACATGCTATAAAATGATGGTTACTATTGTTATTATTCCTGATACAGATGAAATCAGGAGTTCACTCCCTGCCTTATCCTATTAGTGATATGAACCCACTGAATAAATGATACTTTAAAAAAAATAGAATTAAGGTCTTTCATTGGGGCAGAGGAGCTATAACTCAGAGTATCACAAAGCAGATAGCTAGGAATACCCCAATAAATGGTATTTTTAAAAAATTGCTTAAAGATGAAGACTTGGGGACAAACCATACACAGACATATAAACTTCAGCCACATCCATAGATGCCTCCCCCAAGCTCCTCCTGTGTTGCCTCTGGTCTGGACTCTCAGAGAATATATACCAGCCACACATAAGCCCTAGGAGGCCCTACCAAATAGGAAAGTCATCAAGCATGGGCCCAGTGGACCCAGCACCAACCACCATCCATGAACCAACCTAGCTAAATGCCAAGGGGCTCACCTCCAGAGGGTTGTCCATAGTAAGTCTGCCCAAGGCTGGAGGGGACTGTGATCTGATGGGGGACATGTGATATTCCCACTAATAACACCATGGTTTCAGAGGCACAGGAAGTTCAGCAGGATTAGTACTGGCATCTTTGAAGAAAAGGGACAACCCTGTAAAAAAACCTTCCCGGCCTCCTGACATTTCTTTCTAGGAAGCCCCCTGAGAGTCCTCAAGTTCACCCTGGAGCTACATTTCTGCACAAGCCAGACAGAGGGAGAAACTTAATACAAACAGACCTTGGGAAGAACAATGCTGTGTCCATGAGATCAGTGAATCAAACCAAACATGATGTGCAGAATGCCAGACAGGCTCATTCCTGTTGATGAGAACCTCCCCCAGAACAAAAGAAATCTGATTCCAATCCTGGGCAGTTTTGTTTTATTTAATTTAATTTTATTTTTCTTTCTTTGACATCCCGGCTGTGCTAAACTTCCTCTGAAGGACAAACATCTGAGGAAGATGTGGCTGGAGATTAGGACATTCTTTGTTGTTTTTTTAGCCATCCCACATGTTGACCCTTGGTGCCTTGGAGTGTCCACCAAGCAGAGGGAGACATCTAGTGGTCAAAATAGACCATCTGGACAAAGCCACACAGTCAAACCAAATGACTGGACCGTGCAGGAAAGGATTTCTTGGTCTTCTGCAAACCTGGCCTTTGTAAATTTCCACCTCTACTAAGGTCCTATGAAAGGTTGAACCTGCTACTGAAGCATGTGGAGTTCAGGATCATTTCCCATTCCTAGTCTGTGGAGAGATAAGCTTAAAAAATATTTTAAGTACAATGGAACCACATGAGAAAGAATGTTGGGTTTTAGTGGGGTTTTTTGGGAGGGGGGTGGGGGTGGGAAATAATGTGAAAATGAACATGATATTGCTGTCCTTCATCTTACCATGAACTGCATTTCAAGTCCCAAGCTCTGTACCTTATTAGCTCTGTGACTTGGAACAAGTCATTAGATCTTTCTTGACCTTAATTTACTTATCTGTAAAATGGGGAGACTGTACCCAATACCTCCAAAGGTCCATTCCAGGTCCAGATCTAGGATCTAGGATCTTGTGACTTCTACCTGGGCCTCAGTTTCTTCTTCTGTAAAATGAAAGGATTGGACTAGATGGTCATCTCTAGACCCAGAACCTTATGTTCTTCCTTGACCTCTTGCCATCAAGTCCTCATCTAATGCCATAATTTTTTTTTTTACGGGGCAATGGGGTTAAGTGACTTGCCCAGGGTCTCACAGCTAGTAAGTGTTAAGTGTCTGAGGCTGGATTTGAACTCAGGAACTCCTGACTCCAGGGCCGGTGCTCTATCCAGTGCACCACCTAGCTGCCCCTTAGCTGCTTTCCTAAAGGTCACACAGGTACTAAGACATGTAAGATAGTAAGGTGTTAGAGTAGGTAAGGTATTATTTGAACATCTATTTGGCACAGTGGAAAGAGTGCTGGGCCTAGACTCAGGAAGAGTCATATTCATGAGTTAAAATCTGGCCTCAGACACTTACTAGCTGTGTGACCCTAAGCAAGTCACTTCACTCTGTTTGCCTCAGTTTCTTCATTTGTAAAATGAGCTGGAAAAGGAAATGGCAAACCAGCTCAGTATCTTTGCCAAGAAAATCCCAAATGAGGTTACAAAGAGTCAGACACAACTGAAAAACAACTGAACAACAAGAAAGTATTAAATGTGAGAATTTAAATTTGAGGACTTGCGGATAGAATATCACCTGTGAAGGCAGGAAAGCCTGAGTTTGAATTCTGCCTCAAATATTTAATAGCTCAGTGACCCTGGTCTTCTTTAACCTATTTCAGCCATTTCTATAAAATGGGCATAATGATAGCATCTTCATTATGCGATTTTTGTGAGAATCAAATGAGATAATGATGTAAAGCTCTTTGAAAACCTTAAAATGCTGTATAAATGTTAGTTACTATTGTTATAATTATTTTAATAATCTAGGCAGACAGGGATGACAGCTTAAGCCAGAATGGGGATAGAAAGGAAGGAATGAATATTATCAACGCTGTGGGAAAATAGTTTAGAGGACCTAGTAACCAATATGATGAGTAAGGAAGAGAGAACGGTCCAAAATAGTCCTGAGGTTATGAACATGGGACACGTAATGAATGACGTCCATAGACAGTGATAGTAGTCAGAAAAAAGAAAAGGATTCGGGGAGGGGGTAGTGGGGGAAGAGGCAGGAAATAATCTTGGTTTTAGACATACTGAGTTCAAGATGCCAGTGAGATACCCAGGAAACATGCCCACAGGCAGCCAAAAATGCAGGGTTGATGCTCAGAAGAGAGGTCTAGATTAGAGAGAGATTTGGGAGTCATTTTAAAAGAGGTGGAAATGGAAGCCAAGTGGTGGATGGTATTGTCAAAGGATAGAGTGTAGGAAAAGAAGCGGGCTTAGGACAGACCTTTGGGGAGCCAAAGGACCAAGAAGAAGATGAGAGGAACCAATGAAGAAGACAAAGAAGTGACTAGATAGGTAGGAGGGGAGACCAGAGAATGTGGTGTCTCTGTAGCTAAGGGAAGAGAGAGTATCTAGTAGGAGAGGTAGTTAGGTCTGTAACTAGAAATTTATTCACCTGAGAAAAAAAGAAATTAAAGTGGGGGGGGTGGTGGAGACTCAGTGCAGTGCTAAAGAGGACAGTCTATGAATGGGTGCAACTGCATTGGATGATGGTATAGTCCCTCCTTTGCACCCAAAGAATCTAGAAAAGTATGTGGGAGCAGGAAAAGGGTCCACTGAAATGGGATAGTGGTGGAAGTGGCTGTAGCAAATTGTGGCATTGAAATAGTGTTTGCAACTGAAAGGAAGCACACATTTGCTGGATGTGGACATACTGGGCAAAGCCCTGTTCACTCTATGCTATTTATGGTTCTAGCATGGGGTGAATGAATGAAAGGGTGGTTAACTTACTAGCCGTGTGACCCTGGGCAAGTCACTTATCCTTGTCTGCCTCAGTTTCCTTACCTGTAAAATGAGCTGTAGAAGGAGATGGCAAACCACTCCAGTATCTCTGCCAGGAAAACCCCAAATGGGATCACGAAGAGTGAGACACAGCTGAAACAACTGAATGACGCCCCTTGAGATTTCTTCTCTGGTTGTACTTTGAATCACTGAGCATGGGCACCTGGTTATTCAGGATGGCTATTTGTCACAGTTCAATAAATAAAGGGAACATCCTTTCTCGACATTAGCAGAACTTGCCCGTAAAATTTATGTTCATTGAATGAAGCAAAATTATTACAAAATGGGACTAGTTTAAATTGATTGATTTAGGCTCTCTTGTTCTTGCTATCAATTGATCAGACAAATAGGTATTTATCAAGGATGTGTCACTATGTTCCTATCACTGTGCTAGGAGCTTAGGATCCAAAGACAGAAATGAAATGGTTCCTGCCCTTAAAGGGGTTATACTCCATCACTCTGAACTCAATGGCATGCTTAACAAGATAATTTGGGGCTTCAGGTACAACAAACAAATTAAACATAGTGGCAAAAATATCAAAGAAACAACTTAGGTATAGAGCAGCAAGCGATTATGGATCCAGTGTGATATATTGAGAAAAAGGGCTGAATGTCAGAAGACCTGAATTAAAATATTATCTCTTTACTGCTTGTGTGATTTTGGGGCAAATCATTTCACTAATCTAGGCCTTGGTTTTCTCACTTATAAAATGGGAGAGAGGCCTGGATTAGGTGACCTTTTAGATCTCTTCCATTGCTTAAATCTGTAAGATGAAAGAATCACCCACTGTCGCTATTTTAATTGTTTTAAAAGTAGCATAACTTTTGTTGTTTAGTCATTTTTCAGTTGTGTCCAACTGACTCTTCATGACCCCATTTAGGGTTTTCTTGGCAGAAATACTGGAATGTAAAAAACACTGGAGTGGTTTGCCATTTCCTTCTCTAGCTCATTTTACATATGAGGAAACTGAGGTAAACAGCGTTAAGTGACTTGCCCAGGTTCACACAATGAGTAAGTGTCTAGGCTGGATTTGAACTCAGATCATCCTGACTCCAGGCCTGGCACTCTGTTCACTGTACCACCATAGCTTAGAAAGTAGAACAACCCTTTCCCTTTGAGTGAAATGTTTTCAGTGGGACTTGGAAACAGCAGAACAGTAGTTCACATAGCAGGTTTCCATTGTGGGATGAGGGATGAGGGCCATCCTTGGGAGAAGTTGGGGGTAGCGATTATGAGTCGGACTGTGGCATAATGCTTAGAGTGTTCAACTTAGAGTCAGGAAGACCTGGATTCAAATTCTGCCTCAGACATCCTGTAAACCTTTGGCAAATGGTTTACCCTCTCTGAACTTCAGTTTCCCTGTCTTTAATATGAGGTGGTCCCTGCTGACCTCTAAGGTTCCTTCCATTTCTGAATCTCTAAATTTGTGATCCTATGACTATGTCATACCCCATAAAGAAGCCCAAAATTTCCAGGAGCCTATCACAGCTTCACCCACTTAAGTGGGGGATTCTCCAAGTCTGACCCTCCCATCAAACAGACAATAGGACCTCCTTTTACCTATTCATCCACCCTTCCAAACTCAATTACCTCCTCCTCAGGCCCACCAAGAGCCCCCAAATGAGCACATCTGAAGCTGTGCAACTAATATTTGTGATCCTTCACTATTGTTTTCAGATTTCCATTGTTCTGTGTCTTAACGTGGGAATGCATTGATAGAATTATTGCCGAAGAGACCCTTGTAAGACTGTGGGACTCTCTAATAGACACATCTAAAAATGCATGATGTGGATATTTGTGAGGCCATCGACTAGGAGAGAAGTAAGGCTTGGGGGAGAAAGGGGAGATGAAATTAAAATTGGACCAATATTAGGGGCAGCTAGGTGGTGCAGTGGATAGAACACTGGCCCTGGATTCAGGAGGACCTGAGTTCAAATACGACCTCAGACACTTGACACTTACTAGCTGTGTGACCCTGGGCAAGTCATTTAATCCCAATTGTCTCACCAAAAAAAAAAAAAAGGTTTTAAAAAAATTGGACCAATGTTACAGTCTCCTAAAAAAGAAGTCATCAGTTCAAAAAGAGCAATGGAAACTGTTTTTGTCCCTTTGTAACTTTGTAGAATATGGCATAACTCCTTGGTGCCTTATTTCCCTTTACAATGAAATTTCCTTTAAAAAAGGAGTAATAGTAAATGTCTTAACAAAATCTATGAAAAGCAATAAAAAGCTGTTTATCTCTTATCTTCTGTGTTACTATTCTATCCCAGTGTTCCTCCTACTTCCGGAGCCACTTCTCCACTGTTTCCTTCACTCAGATTCATAAATCAGAACTTGTAAAGCCATAGCAAATTTAGACGTTTATTTTTTGGGGGGGAGGAGTGAGTAGGTGGTGTTTAGAGGATTCATGGAACACCTGTGTTGGATTCAGACATGTCAGGAAAGGACTGGAAGAGTAGAATCAATTGTTGACACCCCTAACAGTGAGAACTCAGTATATATTGTAAAAAAAATTAATTATTCATAACTATAACTAACATGGAAAAATCTAATAACTGTACTTATGAAAAATTATGATTATATGAAAAATTATAGGTTTAGAAAAATTATAATTGGGCCATAAGTCCCTTCGTGGTCACCATTAAAATGTAAAAATATTTTTGAATTGACTAGGCCTAATTTGGGGGGGACTAATCTGACTGGAGGACTAAATTGGGGACTTGTGACTATTTGGCTATCTGATTGCATTTAATTTAATATGGGCCATTTATAAAGTTTCACCACACTGCTCCACTCCCAAATTGATAAGCACAGGATTAAGAAGCCTCTTAACTAAATAATCCAAGCAGAGTTTATTTATGAGATACTGTTGAAAATTAAGAATACAGGCAAATAAAATGTACAACCTGACTGCTTTCCTGCAGTCTCTTTCCACTGCATCTCTTTCCCACCTGCTGCACTTCGAACTTCTTGAATACAATAAGGGCCTTAGCCACCTCCGGCCTCGGGGCATGTTACACTTTCCCTGGTTTGTAATAAGGCCTGTAACCTTGTCAGCCCCATCTCTCCTTTTCTGAACCGAACTCTCCTCCATCCTTGTCCATGCTCCCCTCTAGTCAGCCCCCCTCCTGGTCCATCCTCTCTCCTTCTTTTTGCCATCTCCTCAGCTGCCTCTTGACCTCTTCTTGTCTGTCCGAACCCCTGAGTCTTGTCTATCTAGTCCGTCCTCAGCCCATCCTCTAGTCTGTCCTCGCTCCTTCCTTAGTCCGTCTCCCCGCTTGTCTTTCTTGTCCCTCCTCTAGTCAGCCCCCCTCCTCTAACTCCCAGGTCGGTCGGTCTATCTATCTATCTATCTATCTATCTATCTATCTATCTATCTATCTATCTATCTATCTATCTATCTATCTATCTATCTATCTATCTATCTATCTACCTACCTATCTATCTATCTATCTATCTATCTATCTATCTATCTATCTATCTATCTATCTATCTATCTATCTATCTATCCCTTTTCTTCTCTCCACTCAAATCTCAGGGCTTCCTTCACCCCCACAGACAAAGCTAATCTGCCAGGCAGAGCTGCAGCTGGTGGGGAAGGGGGGTGTGAATGCCCACTTCACGTGCCTCAGCATAGGCTATCTGAAAGATAGCTCTGCTCAGGTTGGAGGGAGCTGGGGGCTTCCCCCCCCCAGCTGTCTGACCTGGCATCTTGTATAGCCCATGGGGCTTTTTCACTCAGCTGAAGCTGAGGAGGAGGGGTAGAGACCCTGAGGGCCTAAGGCTTTCTAATCTCAGCCTAAAGGTAGGGTCCCCAAATCAAAATAAATTTCCACAGTATATATAAATTATATATATGTATATGTATACAAATATCTCTATATAAATTTATATATTATATTTATATATTTATCTTTATATATTATATATGGATATATATCCATATAACTTAATATATCCATATAAATTTATATATATATATATATTAATTTATATGGATATATATATACACACACACACACACACACACACACACACACACACACACTGAACATGAATAGCAGCTGGACTGGCACCCTTCCTGGTCTCCATGCTCATTACCATCTCCTTGCCTTTGCTCAAACCATTTGTGGGTTCTAATGCCCACCTCAGCTTTTGCCACTTATCCAAATCCTATATATCCTTAAGATGCTTGGCACATAGTAAGCTCTTGATAAATACTTCTTCATTCAATCAAGTGCTTGTTACATAGTAAATGTTTCATTCATCCATTCATTCCTTCATTCATGACATTATGGCCTAGCTCACGTTCCAAATCCTACAAGAGCTTTTTGGATCATTCAAATCTATACTACACTGATCTTTCCTTTCTGGGATCTTCCTTCTCGCTCACTGACCCTCCACCCCATATCCAAACATTTGAAAAATCTCATTAATTCTACCCCTCCACAAATGCAGACACTATCCTAATTCAATCCCTCATCACCTCTTGCCTGAATCATTGTCCTGCTCTCCTAATTGTTCTCCCTACTTCAAACATCTCCCCTCTCTAATTCATCATCCATACAGTAGCCAAAGTAATTGTCCTAAAGCATAGGTCTGACCATGTCATTCCTTTATTCAAGAACCTTCAGTCACTCCATATTGCTTCTAAAATAAAATGCAGATACTCCAACTTGGCATTTAAAACCTTCCACAATCTCATGTAAGCTTAGCTTTCTGTCATTATTTCATATGACTCCCATTCTAGTCAAATAGGTCTACTCACTTCCCTGAACTATGGAATCCACCTTTTACTACTGGTACTATTGAATTGGCCATTCTCCAGACCTGGAATGTATTCCTCTTCACCTCTGCCTCTTAGAATCAATCCTCAGTACCTTTCAAGGCTTAGTTCAATAGCCACCTCCTACTCAAAGCCTTTCCTGATCTTCCTCTTTCTCAGTGTCCTTTCCATTCTCAAATTATCTTTTATTTATTTATCTGAATACATATTGTATAAGCCCAGGAAAATGGAACCTCTCTGAGCAAAAGACCTATTTTTTTTACTTTGTTTCCCTCACATCCATCAAAGGTCCTTGTACATGATCACTACTACTTTATACACTCTCATTGAATTAAATTGCATTCATGGGCTGTGCTATGCAATCTAGCATTCACCAATGGACCATTTTTCTATTATCTGCTTTTATTTCATGTGTTAGTTTTGTCTTCCAAAGTGTACAGTGAAGTCCTTGGGGGTAAAGATTCTATCTTATACTTCTATAAGTGCCTTTACATGAGATGGGGGCTTGGTAAACATTTCTTCCCTCAAGTACAATCATAACTGAGTGTGAGACATAGTATTTGATAATGGGTATAATTCTAAGTGGAACAGCTAAGTGATGCAGCGGATGGAGTGCTGGGCCTGGAATCAGGAGGACCTAAGTTCAAATTCAGCCTCAGATATTTATTAGCTGTGTGACTGGGCAAGTCACTTAAACTAGTTTGCCTCATCTGTAAAATGAACTGGAGAAGGAAATGGCAAACCACTCCACTATCTTTGTCAGGAAAACCCCGAATGGGGTCATGAAGATGTGGACATGACTGAAACAACTGAACAAAATGAACAAAAAATATTTCTGAAGACTTGAAGTCTAGAATTTAGTTTGTTGCTTTAACCAATGGAGAGCTACAATGGAAAATCTTCTTTCCTAAAGAAGAAGCTTTAAATACTAGATTCTAGCTAGATGGTGCAGGGGCTAGAACATTGTTGGAGTTGGGAAAACTTAAGTTCAAATCTAGTCTCAGACTCTATACTGTGTGACCCCTAAGCAAGTTACTTAACTTCCCTCTGCCCCAGTTTATCCAATTATTAAATGAGGAGTCAAAATGATAGCATTTACCTCCCATGGTTATTTTGAAGATTAAATGAGATTTTTAGATCGTCCAGAAGCTAAAAAATACTGGTTTTCTGGGCAGCTAGGTGGCGCAGTGGATAGAGCACCGGCCCTGGAGTCAGGAGTACCTGAGTTCAAATCCGGCCTCAGACACTTACCACTTACTAGCTGTATGACCCTGGGCAAGTCACTTAACCCCAATTGCCTCACTAAAAAACAAAACAAAACAAAAAATACTGGTTTTCTTCATCATTCACAGGGTTTATAACTATATAAATTATGATAAGGGCTTCTCCCATGCAACCTGAGAGGCATTATAGTGCAAGGAGAATGAAAAAAACCTGATATTTATATAGCACTTTAAAGCTCGCAAAGCCCTTTGCCCTTCTTATAACATCACAACAATACTGTGAGGAAGCAACTAACAATCCCTGTTTTACAAATAGGAACTGAGACTGAAAGAGGTTGAGGGTTGCTGTTGATGTTGGTGCTCATCCTTCCTTCTTGAAGAGGACTAATAACATCATGAGGGTGATGCCTTGACTTGTGAGTGAATTGGATTTAAGCAAGGCAGAGCTGTACAAAGTTGTCAGCCTCATTCTCTCCTCCAGAGTCATCAAAGTCCAGTGGCAGGACAAAAGCCAAGATGACTAGTGATGGATGGCCCAGGATGCAGGACTTACCTGTGAAAACACAGTAAGGAAATGCTATCAGTAAGAGTTTAACACAAACATTCCTGATTCTAAACCCAGGACTCTATTAACTATGATGTCCTGTAGAATCTGATCAAGAAGACTAGGAATTCAAATTTCTCCTCAGAGCATGTCAAGTTATTTGAATTATAGCTGTGTATTACATACTATAATTTATAAGGGTTGGATTCCTTTAGACTCTGGCTAGATAGGAAATATGTTTCTCCACTCAATCCCTCTATTTCCTCATCCCTCAAAAGTTTTCAGTATAGATTTGGGAGTGAAGCTGGGTGTCAAAGTGACTAGAACACTGGTTCTGAAGTCAGGAGTACCTGAGTTCCAATCCAGCCTGGGAAATTTAGTAGCTGTGGGCAAGTCACTTAAATCCAATTACCTCCAATTAAAAAATAGTCTCAGTATACTTTGGGGAGAATTTAGAGCTGAAAACTGTCAAGGCTGGGAGAGAAGTGCTAATGGGAGAGCATGACTTAAAATTTATTTCTATCACCAAGGTGAGTATTAAGTGTAAATGGAGTAGCAACTGATGGTATAGACCCAGTGTGAACTCTGACTCAATAGGATCAGGTCTAGGAAAACCCAAGCCAAAATTTCGGGAAGAGCACTGGGAAGAAGGCAGAGAAACTTGATATTGTGACAATTATGTATAGACAGAAAAAATGGGCTCTGAAGCAGTGTGATTTGAGGGGTACTGAACATGTCCCCTTAATCAAAAGGCATACTCATCATGGGTCTGTTTTCCCCTTTGAAGCCTTTTTCCCCCTTTTCATTCATAATAGCTCACATTTATTTGCTATTTTAAGGCATCTACAACTTTTTCCTCATAACCCTGAGAAGTAGCTAAGTTTTATTGCCTTTCTCATATAGTTGAGAAAGCATGGTGTAGTAAAAAGAACGTTGACTGACATTTAAGGACCTGTTTTCAAATCTCACCTTAAGTCAAATAACTTCCCTGGGCCTCAATTTTCTTTTCTAGGAAATTTGATGTTTGGACTAGGTGACCTCTTAGATCCTTCCCACAACTCAACCTAGGGGGCTGTGCTTTGTTGACAGGCTCTGCCACTGGGTTTAACAGTTTGTTATACCTTATATTGCCCTGAGGTAGAGGGAGAACATTAGGAATGAGAGAGATTGCTAATATAGGAGGTGAGAGGGCCCTGAAGGCAAACTTTCATTATTTTGTGATTTGTGTTTAGGGCCAACCCTATTACATTCATCCCTTACTTAGCCCTTTCTACCTGGAAAACCCAAATAAATTTGGAGGGGAGGCTCCCTTTGCAATTTAAATGACACAAGATACAAGAAACTCAAAATGCAAAGATCACTGGGAGATGTCAGATGAGAGATTGCAGTAAATATGCTTGGCATCCTTGGATGTACCTAGAATTGCTGTTCTTTTACAACAAATTTAATTTTAAGAAAAGTAAATTGTAGTTCCGGGGGCGGAGCCAAGATAGTGGAGAGAAGCCAGGAAGTTGCCTGAGCTTTCCTGTGATTCCCTCAAAAACAATATTAAATCAAACCTCCAAACAAATTCTGGAACTACAGAAACCACAAAAAGAGAGACATGATCCTCCTACTTGAGATAATTTAGAAGACTTCAGGAAAGGTCTGTCTCACCTGGGTGAAAGGGGAGAGAGGTTCAGCACAGCTTGGCTCTGCTCAGCTCAGTTGGCAGCTCAGCTCAGCACAGCTCCATTCAGTGGGCAGCTTTGTCCTGCCACTGGGCTTTGATGACTCTGGAGGAGAGAGTGAGGCTCAACACAGCTGAGAGTGGGGCAGTTGAGAGTGGTGCAGCTGAGAGCAGTGCAGCTGAGATCAGTAAGAAGCTTGCAACAGTGAACCATGTGCCCCAGGAGCAGATTTCAACTTTATAAGTTTAAAAATAGTTTATAGTTTAAAAATAGACTACAACATGAGCAAGAAACAAAAAAGGACCCTTAGTAATGACAGCTTCTATGGTGAAAGGGAAGACCAAAACTCAAACTCAGACGAGTTTGTCAAAATGCCTACAAGTGAAGACTCAAATGGGAAGATGATCTTGTCTCAAGACCAAAAAGCCTTCTTTGAAGAGCTCAAAAAGACTTGTAAAAAGCAAATGAGAGAGGTAGAAGAAAAAAAATGGAAAAAGAAATTAGAGTTACCCTGCAAAATGAAGCACAAAAATTGACTGAGGAAAACAATTCCTTAAAAAATACAATTGGCCAAATGGGAGAAAAAATTGGCAAAATGGAAAAAGAGGTACAAAAGCTTACTGAGGAAAATAATGCCTTAAAAATTAAAATTGGGCAGATGGAAACTATTAACTTCATGTGACACCAAGAATATGTCAAGCAGAATCAAAAAACTAAAAAAATAGAAGAAAATGTGAAATACCTCACCAGAAAAACAACTGATCTGGAAAATAGAACCAGGAGAGATAATCTGAGAATTATTGGACTACCTGAAAGCCATGATCAAGAAAAGAGTCTAGACACCATATTCCAGGAAATTATCAAGGAGAACTGCCCTGAAATTTTAGAATCAGAGAATAAAATTACCATTTAAAGAATCCACCAATCACCTCCTGAAAGAGACCTGAAAAGGAACACTTAAAGGAATATTATAGCCAAACTCCAGAATTATCAGGTGAAGGAGAAAATGCTCCAAGCAGTCAGAACGAAACCATTTAAATATCATGGAGCCACAGTCAGGATTGCACAGGATGTGGCAGCTTCAACATTAACGGATCACAGGGCTTGGAATATGATATTCAGCAAGGCAAAGGAGCTTGGATTACAACTTATAATCAAATATCCAGCAAAACTGACCATTTTCTTTTATAGGAAAATATGGACATTCAATGAAATAGGGTTCCTGAGAAAAAGACCTGAATTGAACAAAAAATTTGATCTCCAAATACAAGACTCAAGAGAAATATAGAGGTAAAAGGTGGGGGTGGGGTGGGGAAAGGATGTTCAATGATGTTAAACTGCTTGCATCCCTATGAAGGAGGATAATACTTTTAAATCTTGGGAATCTGTATCTTTGTTAAGGTATTGTTATTAAATTGACTTTGATGTGATGATAAAAAGAAACTTAAGGGGCAGAATAAAAGAAGACTAGGGGCAGGAGAGGAAGGGGGAGATGGAATGGGGTTGATTACATCATATGAAGAGGCACAAAAAGAACCCACTACAACAGAGGGAAAAAAGGGAGAGGTGAGCGTTGTTTCAACCTTATTCTCATCTCATCAGATTTAGTTTAGGGAGGGAAGAAAATACACTCCCATTTGTATAATGGACCTTAGCTTACTCTTTAAGGAAACAAAAGGGGAAGGAGAAAAGGATAGTATTGATAGAAGGGAGAGCAGAAGTGGGGAGAAGGGGCAAGACAAAGAAGGGGAGCAGATAAAAGGAGGGCAGATTGAGGGAGGCAGTGGTCAGAAGCAAAACACTGGTCAAGAGGAATAGGGTGAAAAGAAGGAAAAAAAGAGTACAAACAAAGGGGAAAAGAGGATGGAGGGAAATAAACAGTTAATCTTTTTTTTTTTTTTTGTGCGGGGCAATGCGGGTTAAGTGACTTGCCCAGGGTCACACAGCCAGTAAGTGTCAAGTGTCTGAGGCCAGATTTGAACTCAGGAACTCCTGAATCCAGGGCTGGTGCTTTATCCACTGCGCCACCTAGCCGCTCCCCCCCCCTTTTGTTGTTGTTGTTGTTGTTGTTTTTTGTTCTGTTTTGTTTTGTTTTTTGGTGAGGCAATTGGGGTTAAGTGACTTGCCTAGGGTCACACAGCTATTAAGTATTAAGTGTCTGAGACCGGATTTGAACTCAGGACCTCCTGACTCCAGGGCTGGTGCTCTATCCACTGTGCCAACTAGCTGCACCAACAGTTAATAATCTTAATTGTGAATGTGAATGGGATGAACTCTCCCATAAAATGGAAGTGAATAGCAGAGTGGATTAAAAATCAGAATCCTACAATGTGTTGTTTACAAGAAACACATTTGAAGCAGAGAGATACACCCAGAGTGAAGGTAAAAGGTTGGAGCAAAATAGATTATGCTTCAGTTGATGTCAAAAAAGCAGGAGTAGCAATTCTTATCTCAGACAAAGCAAAAGCAAAAATAGATCTAATTAAAAGAGATAAGGAAGGAAACTACATCTTGCTAAAAAGTATCAGAGATAATGAAGTAATATCAATACTAAACATGTATGCATCAAATGGTATAGCATCCAAATTCTTAGGGGAGAAGTTAAATGAGTTACAAGAGGAAATAGACAACAAAACTATACTAGTGGGGAATCTGAACCTTCCCTTCTCAGAATTAGATAAATCTAACCACAAAATAAGTAAGAAAGAAGTTAAAGAGGTAAATAGAATATTATAAAAGTTAGATATGATATATGTCTGGAGAAAACTGAATAGGAATAGAAAGGAATATACCTTTTTCTCAGTAGTACATGGCACATACTCAAAAACTGAACATGTATAAGGGCACAAAAACCTCATAGTCAAATGTAGAAAGGCAGAAATAGTAAATACATCCTTTTCAGATCATGATGCAATAAGAATTATATGAAAAAGAGAGCCATGGAAAGATAGACTGAAAATTAATTGGAAACTAAAAAATCTCATCCTAAAGAATGAGTGGGCCAAACAACAAATTACAGAAACAATCAATAACTTCTTCCAAGAGAATGACAATAATGAGACAATATACCCAAACCTATGGGATGCAGCCAAAGCAGTGATTAGGGGGAATTGTATATCTCTAAATGCTTACATCAATAAAAAAGAGAAAGATGAGATCAATGAATTGGGCATGCAACTAAAAAAAGCTAGAAAAAAGAACAAATAAATAATCCCCGACTAAATATTAAATTAGAAATTCTGAAAATCAAAGGAGAAATTAATAAAATTGAAAGCAAGGGCAGCAGATAAAAGGAGGGCAGATTGAGGGAGGCAGTGGTCAGAAGCAAAACTATAGAATTAATCAATAAAACCAAGAGCTGGTTTTATGAGAAAACCAATAAAATAGATAAACCTTTGGTTAATTTGATTTAAAAAAAGAAAGAAGAAAATCAAATTACCAGTATCAAAAATGAAAGAGGTGAAGTCACCACCAATGAAGTGGAAATTAAAGCAATAATTAGGAGCTATTTTGCCCAACTGTATGCCAAGAAATTTGACAATGTAAATGAAATGGATGAGTATTTACAAAAATAAAAATTTCCCATTTTAGAAAAAGAAATTGAGCAAATCATCAATGAACTCCCTAAGAAAAATCTCCAGGGCCAGATGGATTTACAAGTGAATTCTACCAAACATTTAAAGAAAAATTAATTCCAATACTATACAAACTATTTGGAAAAATAGGTGAAGAAGTTCTATCAAATTCATTTTATGACACGGATATGGTGTTGATACATAACCAGGCAGAGCTAAAACAGAGAAGGGAAATTATAGACCACTTTCCCTAATGAATATCAATGCAAAAATCTTAAATAAATTATTAGTAAGGAGATTACAGCAAGCGATCACCAGGATAATACACTATGACCAGGTGGGATTTATACCAGGAATGCAAGGCTGGTTCAACATTAGAAAAACTATTAATAATATAATCAACCACATCAATAACAAAACTAACCAAAATCATATGATTATCTCAATAGATACAGAGAAAGCATTTGACAAAATATAACACTCATTCCTATTAAAAACACTAGAGAGCATAGGAATAGGTGGAGCTTTCCTTAAAATAATAAGCAGCGTCTACCTAAAACCATCAGCAAACATTATATATAATGGAGATAAGTTAGAGGCATTCCCAATAAGATCAGGGGTGAAACAGGGATGCCCATTATCACATCTATTATTTAATATTGTACTAGAAATATTAATTATAGCAATAAGAGAAGAAAAGGGAATTAAAGGAATTAGAATAGGTAAGGAGGAAACAAAACTTTCACTCTTTGCAGATAATTTGATGGTGTACTCAGAGAATCCTAAAAAATGAACTAAAAAACTGCTTGAAACAATTACTAACTTTAGCAAAGTTTGAGGATATAAAATAAGCCCACATAAATCATCAGCATTTCTGTACATGACCAACAAAGCTCAGCAGCAAGAGATAGAAAGAGAAATTCCATTTAAAGTAATGGTAGAACATATAAACTACTTGGGAGTCTACCTGCCAAGACAAACCCAGGAACTCTATGAACACAATTACAAAATACTATTTACAAAAATAAAATCAGATCTATGTAATTGGAAAAATATTAATTGCTCATGGATAGGCCAAGCTAATATAATAAAAATGACAGTTCTACCTAAATTAATTTACCTATTCAGTGCCATACCAATCAGACTACCTAAAAATTATTGTATAAAGTTAGAAAAAATAATAACAAAATTCAACTGGAAAAATGAAAAGTCAAGAATATCAAGGGAACTAATGAAAATAAATGCACAGGAAGGTAGACTAGCCATGCCAAATCTGAAGCTATACTATAAAGTGGCAGTCATCAAAACTATTTGGTACTGGCTAATAAATAGAGTGGTGGATCAATGGAATAAGTTAGGCACAGGAGACACTGTAGTAATTGACTATAGTAATCTACTGTTTAATAAATCCAAAGACTCCAGCTTCTGGGATAGGAACTCAGTATTTGACAAAAACTTCTGGGAAACCAGGAAGATAGTATGGCAGAAACCAGGCATAGACCAACATCTTACACCTTATACAAAAATAAGGTCAAAATGGGATCAAGATTTAGACATAAATGGTGATACTATAGATAAATTAGGAGAGGAAGGAATAGTTTACCTCTCATATCTATGGAGAGGAAAACAATTTATGTCCAAACAAGAGATAGAGAATATCATGAAATGCAAGATGGAAGACTTTGATTACATTAAATTAAAAAGGGTTTGTACAAACAGAAGCAATGCAGCCAAAATTAGAAGGGTGGCAGAAAACTTGGAACCAATTTTTACAGCCAGTATTTCTGATAAAGGCCTCATTTCTAACATATATTGGGAACTAAATCAAATTTATAATAATCCAAGTCATTCCCCAATTGAGAGATTGTCAAAGGATATGAACAGGCAGTTTTCTGATGAAGAAGTCAAAGCTACCTATTTCCATATGAAAAAATGCTCTAAATCACTATTGATCAGAGAAACGCAAATTAAAACAACTCTGAGGTACCACCTCACACCTATCAGATTGGCTAATATGACAAAAAAGGAAAATAATAAATATTGGAGAAGCTGTGGAAAATTGGAACACTAATGCATTGTTGGTGGAGCTGTGAACTGATCCAACCATTCTGGAGACCAATTTGGAACTATGCCCAAAGGGCTATAGGACTGTTCATACCCTTTGACCCAGTGGTACCACTGCTAGGTCTGTATCCCAAAGAGACCATAGAAAAGGGAAAAGAAAGCACATGTACAAAAATTTTTATAGCAGCTCTCTTTGTGGTGGCAAAGAATTGGAAATCCAGGGAATGCCCATCAATAGGGGAATGGCTAAACAAGTTGTGGTATATGAAGGTAACAGAATACTATTGTGCTGTAAGAAATGATGAGCAGGAGGAGTTCAGAGAAACCTGGAAGGACTTACATGGACTGATGCTAACTGAGAGGAGCAGAGCAGAACCAGGAGAATATTGTACACAGCAACAGCAACATTGTGTGATGAACAATGGGGATAGACTTGGCTCTTCTCAGGAGTGCAACAATCCAAAACAGTTTCAAAGAACTCATGATAGAAAATGTTCTCAACATCCAGAAAAAAAGAACTGTGAATTATGAATGCAGATTGAACCATGCTGTTTCTACTTTTGGACTGTTTTTTTTTCTTTTAGATTGTTCTTTTTTAAGGTTTTTCCCTTGTGTTCTGATTCTTCTTTCACAAAATGACTAATGTAGAAATATTTTTATTGTGATTGTACATATACAACCTATATCAGACTGCCATCTTGGGGAAGAGGGAGGGAAGGGAGGGTGAGAGAAAAATAAATTTGAACTAAAAATCCTGTGAAAACAAATGTCGAAAACTATCCTTATAGGTAACTGGAAAATAATAAAATACTTTAAAAAGAAAAATAAAAAATAAAAGTAAATTATGTGTTATTAAACAGTATAATACATACTGTGAGGTAATATGCATAACAGTACATGTATTGTATGCATTTGTGACTTATTAACTCTTTAAGATATCTCTACATTAACAGCCTTTGCATGCTTCTGCAGGCTTCTGCATTCCTTTCGCAAACATTAACTTTTTACTTATTTTAACTTTAAAAAACAAATTGTATATATTTATGGTATTAAAAGATAAAATATGTTGATGTTATATGATACTGTACATATATTTATGCACTTCTATGTTTCTAAACATTTTCTGTGTTGTCTGCTGGCCTTCCCATGTTTTCTGCAGCTTGTGCAAAATTCCCCAAAATTCCCATTTAATTTCTTATGCCAAGGGGCAGATAAAAAAGAAAGACAGAAAGACAGAAAGAGAAAGAAAGACAGAAAGACAGAAAGACAGAAAGACAGAAAGACAGAAAGACAGAAAGAAAGAAAGAAAGAAAGAAAGAAAGAAAGAAAGAAAGAAAGAAAGAAAGAAAGAAAGAAAATTCTTATGTCAACCTGCAATATATGGAACAGTGATGGGAAAAGTTACATTGTGGAAGGTTTAACGGTATTTGCTTAAGGCACATTTCTATGAGGCAGCCGTAGTACATTCTATAAAGTGTAGGACTTGGAATAAGGAAGCCCTGAGTCCAGATCTTGCCTCTGACCCAAGCTGTGTGCCCCTCCCTCAGCCTCAGTTTCCTCATCTGTAAAATAGGAATAATAATGGCACCTACCTCACAGGGGTATACGGAAGATCAAATGAGATATCATATAGAAAGTGCTTTCCAAACTTTAAAGCACTAAATCAATTCTAATTATTATTATTATTTAGTATAAGTCCTCCATGTCCATCCTAGAATCATAAAATGATAAATGTCGAAAGGACCTTTGAAGGAGGGGAAGTGACTTGTTCAAGCTCATACAGCTAATTAGTGAGAGAAATCAGACTAGAATTCCAATCTCCTGCCTCCTATCTCCTCAGCTCATTGGATAGATCACTGGACCAGCAATCAGGAAGACCTTAGTTCAAATTCAGTCACAGGTATTTACTAACTGTGTGATCCCTGGCAAATCATTGAACTCCTGCTTGCCAGATTTTCCTCAAAATAACACCCACCTCCCAAGATGGGAGAAAATGAGATATTTGTAAAGGATTTAGCAAAGTACCTATCATATAGTAAGAATATAATCAATATACACTTCTTTTCTTCCATTCCAGCATCCTTTCATACTTCAGCCTGACAGTGATTCTCCTTCCTTTTCTCTCCCTCCTCCTTTCCTTCACAGCCTTATCCTGACAAGAAGGGGGAAAATGAATGAATGAATAAAAGAAAAAGGACAGGGTTTTTTTGGTGAAAGATCTTTTCCCTAAATCTGTGAAAGCATTTCATTTCTTTTTCTTTTTTTTTCTTTTTTTTATGGGGCAATAAGGGTTAAGTGATTTGTCCAGGGTCACACAGCTAGTAAGTGTCAAGTGTCTCAGGTTGGATTTGAACTCACATCCTCCTGAATCCAGGGCCAGTGCTTTATCCACTGTGCCACCTAGCTGCCCCTGAAGGCATTTAATTTCTGACATATGGGATCCTAAGTGTTGGGAAACTGAATCACCATGTTAAACTCACACATATTTTTCGAATCAAGTCAACAAATCCTTATGACATATCTGGTACTATGCAATTAAAGGGGCATCTAGGTGGTGCAGTGGATGGAGTGCTGGGCATGGAGTCAGGAAGACTCATGTCCCTGAGTTCCAATCTGACCTCAGATACTCACCGCTGTATGACCCTGGGCAAATCACATAACTGTTTGCCTCAGTTTCTTTGTCTGTAAAATGAGCTGGAAAAAGAAATAGCAGGGGGGCAGCTAGGTGGCGCAGTGGATAGAGCACCGGCCCTGGATTCAGGAGTACCTGAGTTCAAATCCCATCTCAGACACTTGACACTTACTGGCTGTGTGACCCTGGGCAAATCACTTAACCCCCATTGCCCTGCAAAAAGAAAAAGAAAAAAGAAAAAGAAAAGAAAAAGAAATAGCAAACCATTTCAGCATTTTTGCCAAGGTAATTTTAAAGGAAATCACAGAGTCAGACTTCACCAAAAACAACTGAACAACAACAACATGTGATTAAAACCATCAACTAAGCCCTATTTCCTATTCAGTGAGGTCTAAACACTTCTCCTGGTATTTAACACCCTTTATAACCCAGGCTTCCTCTGACTTTCCAGAATAATTTCTTATTTTTCTCAATATGGCTTTTCTTCTCCATTCAGCTCAGTCTATTCACTGTTCTCTGAATTACATCATATGTACTTCTCCTTCCAAGATTTCCTTCATCTTCTTGTCCAGAATGGTTTCTCTTTTCCTTATGCCTCCCTAACTTAAAAAAACACTAAAAATTTTCAAGTCTCTGTGTTATCCATGAACAATACTCCTTCCTTCATTAATGTCTTTCTCCTCCAAACTCCATCCAGTTTCTACCACACAGTTCAACATTTAACTAATAATATTAGACTTTATATTTAATGTTGGTGTCATATTTGTCAGTTACAGAATTCCAGAATATGAGAGCTAGGAAGGACCTTACAGGCTATTTAGCCTAACCTGTACCTGAACAAGAAACCCTTCTAGAGCTCTTCTGACAACTGGGGATCTGGCTTCTGCTTGAAGACTTCCAGTTAGGGGGAAGCCACTGTCTCTCAAGGCAGTCAATTGCATATTTTGACTGCTCTAATTATTTGACAGTTTCCCCTAAAATCAGGCCAAAATTTGCCCTTTAGTAACATCCACCCATTACTTCCTATTCTGTCCTCTGTAAAAAAAATAAATAAATAAAATAAAGATAAAAAAAGCAAAACCATCAAATCACATCAGTCATGGGTGACAGTATTTCCCATACTGATGATAGTCCTCTATCTCTGCAAAGAAGTGAGAGAGGTGTATTTTCTTTCTTTCTTTTCTTTTTTTTCCTGTAGCCAAGCTTTGCTATTAGAATTGTAAAGCCTTTGGATTCCCTTTTCCCTCCTCTTATGTGCATTGCTTTTTTGTTGTTGTTGTTGTTGTTGTTGTTGTTGAGGCAATTGGGGTTAAGTGACTTGCCCAGGGTCACACAGCTAGTAAGTGTTAAGTGTCTGAGGCCAGATTTGAACTCAGATCCTCCTGAATCCAGGGCCGGTGCTCTATCCACTGCACCACCTAGCTGCCCCTGTGCATTGCTTTTTTTAAAATTCTGCTCACTTCATTCTACAAACAGTTCATATGGGTCTTCCCATATTTCTCTGAATTCTTCAGTCATCATTGCTTTGACACAGTCATATTCCATTACATGATGTTACCACAATTTGTTTAACAATTCCCTAACTGATGATTACTTATTTTGTTTCCAGTTCTTTGTTACCACAAAAAGGTATTTTTATTAATGTTTTGTTGTACTTATGATCTTCCTCATCTCCTTGGGCATATATGACTAATTTGGGGGTATAGACATTTCATTCACTTTTTATCATACTTCCAAATGCTTCCCAGAGAGATTGAATTAATTCACCATTCTACCAATAGTGTATCAGTCTACCTATTTTCTCATAGGCATTCTAGAATTGACAATTTCCATCATTTCTCACTTATGCCAAGTTTTGGGTATAAAGTGAAACATCAGAGTTGTTTTAATATAAATTTCTCTAATTAGTAATTTGGAGATATTTTTATGATTGCTAATAATTTGGCATTCTTTTGAGAATTCCTTGTTCATATTCTTTGACTACTTATTCAGTGGGTTAGAGATTTGTGTTCATATCTTATATATCTTAGATATCAGACCTTTATTAGATGTAATTGATCAAAGGATTTTCCGAAAAGTTTTGCCTTCTTACACTAACTGTGAGGATTTTTTTATATACAATTTTTTAAAAAAAATTTCAAGTATTGAAAATATCTAGTTTATTTCTTGTGATCAGATCTCCCCCCTTGTTTGGTTAAGAATTTTCTCCCTAGTTATAGCTATGAAAGATATCTCATTGTTGTTGTTGTTGTTCAGTTGTTTCGGTAATGTAATGTGACCTCGTTTGGGGTTTTCTTAGCAAAGATACTGGAATGGTTTGCCATTTCCTTCTCCAGTTCATTTTATAGATGAGGTAACTGAGGCAAATAGGATTTAAGTGACTTATCCAGAGTCATACCACTAGTAAGTGTCTGAGGCCAGATTTAAACTCAGAAAGATGAGTCTTTCTGACTCCAGGTCCAGCACTCTATCCATTGTACCATCTATCTCCCCCAAAGGTATCTCAATCTCTTCTAATTTTTTTTCTAATGGTATGGCCTTTTATATTCAGGTCCCATATTCATTTCCTCAGACAATTTTTATATGAACTACTCCCTAAGCTGGGGTTAAATCTTAACTCTGCTGTCATACCTTAATTCTAATATTTTATCTACCACTTGCTACATTTGTGACCTTGGGACAGTCCCATGAACTTTGTGGGTTCTAGTTTCCTCATCAAATGAGGGAGTTGGACTAGATGAATTCTAAGAACCTTTCCATTTCTGAATCTGTGATTCTATAATTCTAGCCACATCTCTCTAACCTTAAATTTATGAACTTAATTTTTTAACCCAAGTGTATGTTTTATGTTCATCCTTATTAAATATCATCTTATTGCATTTGACCCAAAGTTCTGCCCTATCAAGTCATTTTGCCTCATTGAGATTATAATGTTCTAGATAGTATAGACCATGCTTTATACTTCTATGTCCTTCATAACCCCTAGTGAAATACATATTATGTTCTTAGTATTCTTGGATTGATTGTTTAATAAGGTGTTGTAGCAAGATCACTGACCTTATAGTCAGCATACATAAGTCCAAGTCCCCGCTCTGCCACTTACTGGCTTAATGATCTTTGGCACATTCATTTGCCTCTTTGTACCTCAGTTTCTATATTTTTTTTAAAATGAGGAATGGATTTTAGCTTATTTTTCTAAAAAATGAGGAAATTGGGTTATGTTTTTTCAAAGGTCCTTTCCAGTTATTCTGTGGTAACTCAATTTTTACCCTAAATCTGACCCCTGCCATTTAATGTTATAACCTTTAGGTGGCAGTAAACACATGGACATATCAATATATGGGCATGCCTTCAAGTGATTTGGATGGTAGGTTGTATTACCAGCAAAGTGACCCATGGTTGTTATTGTTGTTGTTGCTTCCCCTAATTACTTAATTTTGTTCAGTATTAGTGAAGTTGACAGCTCCATTAAGCTCATAGAATTACATGAATGTTGGAACAGAAAGAGACCTTGGAGATCTGTGCTTTGAAAGAGGAAGTTAGAAAGTAGGACAATATTATGTCTCTCCCTCCACCTTTCCCCCTCACATCTGAGCTCTCCCAAAGTCTCTAACACATTTTTATACTTAGAGTGTGCTTTCTTGATAAATATGAATACTAATCACTAATATTTGAGGTTTGGGGAATTTTTAATATTGATAAAGATTTTCAAAGATGAGTCAGCTATGTGGTATTATTTTCCACTGGAAACTCTATGAAATACTTAAGTCATCCATGAGTGGCTAAATTAGTTCTCTCCATCTCTATTGAATACCTTTTCATTTGCGAGGCATGTTTGATGTCTACAGTATTCAGAAATTGAAGGTAAAAAGTTTACCTGGGATATCCCTTTATGCAGTAGAAAGAGCACTGAATTTTTCAAGTCAGAGGTCAGGGCATCTAATCTCAGTTCTGCTTCTGACAACAGACATACATTCAGGCAAATTATTTGACTTTCAGGCTTCTGTTTCTTCCTCTGCAAAATGAGGCACTAGATAAGAGGATAAGATTCCTTCCAATTCCAATTTCATTATTTTATGAAGTGACATTGGTCAACTAGCCCAAGTGCAGTAACAATATGGTTATAACATAGAAAAGATAATCAACTACCAGTCAACATGAAAGTCATCCATCCTTTGAAATATTATTTGATTAATATAAAGCCATTGCCAGTTTCCAGGATCCCCTAGATCTCTTCCAATTATAGAACGATATAGAAAGAAGGAAAGATAAAAAACTGTCTAAACATAACTCTACTTGAAAACATTTAGTGGTTTCTCATCATGTTACAATGAAAAATATAAATTTTTTTAATCTGTTATCAAGCCCTCCATTCACAATATAGCTTTAACCTACCTTTCTATCTTCTGTTCTATTCTTTCTAATCTAGTTTAGTCTATTTTACTTAAATTCACATTTTATTGCTGTCTTTTGCTTTTACATTATAGTCTTGTCTTAATATTTGTCTTATTTTGTGCTACTTTCCCTAACATACTTCATATTCAAGCCATGATATTCTCTTATTTCACCCTACCTCTCTCACCTCTTATGCATTGACATATCATACCTAAATGCCTGAAACAGATTCTGTCCACATCTCTGCCTAATGAAATTTTTTTCTGAGAAGAGCCAAGATGGAAGAGTAGAGGCAACAACCCAGCCAAACTCTCCCAACATTCCCCTTCAAATACCTTTTAAGTAACATGTCAAATAAAATACTAGAGCAACATAGCCATCCAAAGGTAAGGGTGGGATATGTTTCCAGCCTAAAACAACATAAGAGGTTGGTAGAATAGATCTGTGACACCAGGGTGGGGACCAGCCCAGAACCTATGCTGCTACATTAGAGGTAGGCTTTGGAGGTGGCTGTAGCAGCAGCAACAGCAGCAGCTTCAGGATCCAGAGATAGTAATGAGATAGGACAATTGGTCAGAAAGAAATTACAAGGAATCCTGAGATGACACTGGGTACAGCACTGGGTGCTGTTTGGTATTTCCATTGCTCATGTGAAGTTCTAGGTCACAGTTATAGGGCAAAGAGGAAAAATAGTACTTGTGGCTATAGAAGACAGAGGCCCTTCCTGGATAAAGACTACAGTACAGACCAGGAAAGCAATGACCACACCTCTCCTACCATAACAATGCCTCAAAAGCATTGAAAGCTTGAAGACCTCCAGAGCAAGATCTTAAAATAGCATTGTAAAAAAAAAATAAATAAATAAATAAATAAATAAATAAATAAATAAAGATCAAAAATTGGGACACTGCCGCCTCAAACCCAGGTAAGAATAGTTCAACTTTCACAAAAAGTTCAAAGTACAGAAATAGGTTAGGATGATCAAACACCGAAAAAGAACCTGACTATAAAAAGTTACTTTGGTAGCCGGAAAGATCAATACACAAACACAGTAGAAAACAACAACATGAAAACAGCTACAAAGCCTCAAAGGAAATACAGATTGAGCACAACTCCAACAAAAATTCCTGGAAGAGCTAAAGAAAGAGAGGAGTGATAGAGGAAAATTTGAGTAAAGAAAGGAGAATAATATAAAAAAATATGAAAAGAGAATTTAAAAATAATGAAAAAAAGACTCAAAAAACAGAATTGGCCAAGTGGTAAAAGAGGTACAAAAATTTACTAAAGAAAAAAATTCCTTAAAAAGTAGAATTGGCCAAATGGAAAAAGGTACAAAAGCTCACTGAAGAAAATAATTACTTAAATATTAGAATTGGCCAACTTAATTGGGCAAAGCCAATGACTCCATGAGACATCAAGAAGCAATAAAACAAAATCAAAAGAATGTGAAAAATAGAAATGTGAAATGTATCATCAGAAAAACAAATGACCTGGAAAATAAATCAAGAGGTAATTTGAGAGTTATTGTGCTACATTAAAGCGATGATAAAAAAAAAAAGAACTTTGATATCATACATCAAGAAGTTATAAAGGAAAACTGCCCTGATATCTTAGATCCAGAGGGTAAAATAGAAATTGAAAAAAATCTACCAATCCCCTCCTGAAAAAGATTCCAAAATCAAAACTCCCAGAAATATTATAGCTAGATTCCAGAGCTCCCAAATCAAGGACAAAATATTGCAAACAGTCAGAAAGAAATCATTAAAATATCATTGAACCATAGTCAGGATGACATACAATTTGGCAGCTTCCACATTAAAGGAGGAGAGGGTTTGGAATGTTATATTACAGAAAGCAAAGGAGTTGGGATTACAATAAAGAATAACCCACCCAGGGGCAGCTAAGTGGTGCAGGAGTACCTGAGTTCAAATCTGGCCTCAGACACTTAATACTTACTAGCTGTGTGAACCTGGGCAAGTCACTTAACCCCAATTGCCTCACCAAAAAAAAAAAAAAAGAATAACCCACCCAGCAAAATTGAGTATAATAATCTTTGGGAGGGGGGGAGTCAATAGATATTTAATGAAAGGACTTTAAAACATTCCTGATGAAAAGACTAGAGGTGGAGAGAAAATTTGACTTTCATTTATAAGACTCAAGAGAAGCATAAAAAAGTGAAAGAGAAATCATAAGGGAGTCAAGGTTAAACTACTTAAACTATTTACATTCCTGTATGGGAAGATAATACATGTAACTCCTAAGATGTTATCATTCTTAGTGTTATTAGAAAGAGTCTACATAAATATAGGGTATGGGAATGAATTGATTATGTTGGAATGACCCTAAAAAGGTGGATGGGCAAGAAAGAGGAATGCAGTGAAAGAAAGGGGAAGGGAAAAGAAAATGGAAAAAATTATCTCACATAAGAGGCACTCATAGAAGACCTTTTACAGTGGAGAAGAAAATGCAGGTACAAGCAATGCTTGAACCTCACTCTCATCTGAATTGGTTAAAAGAGGGAGAATATATTATACACACATACACATATACATTTATATACACATATATACATATATATACAAATATGAATTTATGTATGCATGCATGTATAAGCATACTCAATTAGGTACAGAAATCTTTCTTAGCCAACAGGGAAGTAGGAAGGTAAGGGGTTAAGAGAAAGGAGGAATAATAAAAAGGGGGCATATTAAGGGAGGCAGTGGCCAAAAACAAAATGGACTTTTTTTTTTTTTGGCAGGGCAATGAGGGTTAAGTGCCCATGGTCATACAGCTAGTAAATGTCAAGTGTGTGAGGCTGGATTTTATCTCAGGTCCTCCTGAATCCAGGGTCAATGCTTTATTCACTGTAAATCAAAATGGACTTTTGAGGAGGGACATGGGAGAGACAGAGAGAGAGAGAGAGAGAGAGAGAGAGAGAGAGAAGAAAAGAAGAAAATAGGATGAAGAGAAATACACAGTAATCATTACCGAATGTGAATAGAATGAATTCACCCATAAAATGAAAACAGATAAGCAGAATGTATTAAAAACCACAATCCAATAATATATTGTTTTACAAGAAACAAATATGAAAAAGAAAGACACAGAGTTAAAATAAGGGGCTGGAACAGAATCTATTATACTTCAGCTGAGGTTAAACAAAGGTAGAGGTAGAAATCATAATTTCAGACAAAGCAAAAGCAAAAAATAGACCTAATTAAAAGAGATTATCAGGGAAACCACATTTTTCTAATGGGTACCATAGTCAATAAAATAATATTTTAAAATGTATACAATGCCCTGGATTCAGGAGGACCTGAGTTCAAATCCAGCCTCAGACACTTGACACTTACTAGCTGTGTGACCCTGGATAAGTCACTTAACCCTCATTGTCCTGCAAAAAAAAAAAGTGTATACAACAAGTTTCTCTGATAAAGGTCTCATTTCTCAAATATATAGGGAAGTGAGTCAAACTTATAAAGATAAGTGCCATTCCCCAATTGATAAATGGTCAAAAGCTATAAACCAGTTTTCAGAAGAAGTTAAAGCATTCTATAGTTATATTTTTTAAATTCTCTCAATCACTTTTGATTAAAGAAAATAAAAATAAAACAACTCTGAGGTATCACTTCACACCTATCAGATTGGCTAACGTGACAGAAAAAGAAAAATAACAATTGCAGGAGGGGATACTAATAGAGATACTGATGAACAGTTGGTGGAGTTGTTAACTGATACAACTATTCTGGAGAACAATTTGCAACTAAACCCAAAGGGCTATAAAAATGTGCATATTCTTTGACCCAGCAATAACACTATCATATCTGTATCACAAAGAGATAAAAGGAAAAGGAACCATATGTACAAAAATATTTATATCAGTTCTTTTTGTAGTGGTAAAGAACTGGAAATTGAGAGGGTGCCCACCAACTAGAAAATGACTAAGCAAGTTGTGGTATGTGATTGTGATGGAATATTATTGTGTTAAAAGAAATGATGAGCAAGATAGTTACAGAAAAATACCTGGAAAGACCTATATGAATTGATTCAGAGTGAAATGAGAAGAGCCAGATCTTTGTACATAGTAACTGCAATATTGTAATGGTGATCACCTATGAAAGACTTAGCTACTCTGATCAATACAATGATAGGAGACATTTCCAAAGGTGGTCTCATGATTAAAAATGGGTGGCTAGATGGTACAGTGGATAGAGTGCTAGACTTTGAGTCAGGAAGACTCCTCCTCCTCAGTTCATACCCAGCCTTAGACACCTATGTGAGATTTAAAATTGGATACTAGAGCATTAACCTCCCCTTCTTAACCTTTTCCTTATTTATCTCCCAGACTAGTAAAAGGAAGAAGCCTCTGGTCTCTCTAGTTAGAGCTTTTATTGTTTGGAAATTACAAGGTGATGTTGATTAGAGAGACAGGAAAGTAGAAGTGCAAAACAAATAGTCTTAAGTCTAAGCTTAGTCTATATTCCATATAAAACTCACCAAAAACCCAAGGCCACCTTTGAGGGGGAGAGGCGCTTAAAAGGCAAGGAGAGAACAGAAGTGTGCAGCACCAGTCATTGGACAAGGAGAGCCGACCCATAAGACCTCACTTCTGTTCTCTCCTTGCCTTTTAAGCTCGCACCCTGGAAGCGGAGTGCCTAACAGACAGACCTGGTGGTTCATCCCGGTCTCCTCCCTGAAACGGTGGTTCTTCAAAAAAAACTGGCGTCTTTCCGTTATCACTAACCAACTGTTAAAAACTTACATTTTACCACATTCCCCCCTTTGCTTCCTCAAGAAATGAAATGTTTCCTTGATGGAACAGTAAAAACTAACAGACTATAATAACTATTGCTAACTAATAATATGTTAACAACAATATAGAAAAGGAAGAGAGGAAAGTTTTGTCCAGAGGTGCAATTTTTTGTCCTCATGAACCAACGCTTTGACATTAGTCTTGCAAAGGGAGGACCTCTGCAGAGAGTACATGTTACAGATGGTATATATTATAACAGAAAGGAGATAGTAAAAACTAACAAAACAAAACAGTTCATATAAAGTCCCTGAGTTCTCTTGTCTTCTTGAAGTGGTAAGATGTCATCAGGAGGAAACCGGATTCTGGTCTGGAAAAACTGGATTCTGGACTCTGGTCTGGAAAGCTGTATTCTCTTCTTTAACTGTTTGAATTGCTGCATTTTTACTAAACCGTAGCATAGCATTGTCAATGATCAAATTAATAAATTCCATTACATTCCCTCCTTTATATCCTTAGACTTCTAATAGAGGGTTGAGGTAGTTATGCAATCAATAACACTTTTTACCACCATGTGTCTGGATCAAAGCCAAATTTAGTATATGTTCATGACACCTGAAAATGTTATGGAAAGGTTATCATACCATATCTTATGGTTCCAAGACAGCCAGTGATTATGCTAGGCCACAGGTGAGTTCGACTGAGACAAAAAGAAAACACATTCAGTTAAATTAGGTTATATTAGAAGGGAGATAGGATGAAACTGGACTGTGCCTAGTAATTGTGCTCTATATAGTCACCATCATAAGTAAACCATGGACTTACGTATACCTGTCTCTCCTTTTGTTGCACATATATTCTCTCCAGGGCCTGCATCAGAGTTCATAGCAAGTTAGTCTCTGAAATGATAAGTTTCCATGCTTCCGAAATCTCATATTAATTTCACCAAAGACAGTATGATGGTAAAAATGAATGCTATGCTGCATAACTGAGAATATATTAGTGATATATACAATAATTCCAAACCATACCCAGAGTATAATGACATATAAATAATAAATGAATGTAAATAGCTGATTATATTAGACATTATTACATAATCTTCTTTTAGACATTATTACATAATCTTCTTTTAGCAAGTAAACCACATCATCTTATACATGAATTCTCTAGTATAACAGTAGCAGATAATTAAAGTGGTGATTAATTTATCAAAAATAAATAAGACTTCAATTAGCAAGATTCAATATTCAATGTTTTCAGTGATGTATCAAGCAATAGGATTCAATAACCCTCTTTTTTAGTTAAACAGAATACCATAAAAGAGAAAAGAGAAGAAAAAAACCTCATTAGAACTCATGGTTCTCTCAAAAAGAAAGAGTAAAAAAAAAAAATTCTAGTAGCTTCTGAGGCCCGATGGCCTCACCCACAGCATATACTTAAAATGTCTTGAAAAGTCACTTAGTTTACAGAATTGAGTTTTAAAGAATAGCAAAAGAAACAAAAGTCAAAAACCAAGGCAAAACCAAAAACAAAAATAAAAAGCAATAGATTCGCTAAGCACCCTTTTGTGCTCTTAAAGAACTTAAAGGTGTGGTGAATTCGAAGTCTTTTAAGTGCCTTTCAAAAGTCAAAATAAAAACAAAAAGGATTAAAAAAAAATAGGTATAGGGTAGGGAAAGGGTGGGGGAAATTGAGGTGGGCCAGAAAACTAGGCCATGTGCTTCAGTGCTTTGCCTGTAGAAGGAAATGCTTGTTAAATTTTAAGGTATTTAATTTGCTAGAATTTGGGGTATGCCACATTGTTTTAACTGGTTCCCCAATTCTCTGCATGCCATATAGGTTATTATATTCTGTTATTTTTTGACTGTTTCATCAAGGAAACATCCCGTTTCTTGAGCAAACAAAGCGGGGAACTGTAACGAATGGAATGACGCCACCTGCTGGAGACTTACTGTAGAAGCGTTCCGCCCATGAAGCAAAGGTCTTTGAGGGCAAGACCAGGAGTCTTTTCTTTGGCATCAGGAAGTGACGTTGGCTAGTGGGAGGAAGAAGGAAGAGACTGGCGCTCGGTCTGGGGCTCTTTCCTGGGGACGCTGGTGGAGAAGGCAGCTAGAAATGCGCTCTCCCTTTAATAGATAGAGGAATCTAGGCCTTTCTTCTCTCTTTACCAAATTCTTATTCTCCTTAATAAATGCTTAAAAGTCTAACTCTTGCTAAAGCTTATAATTTATTGGCGACCACTCATTAGATTTTAGACAGTTTAGCTAGAATTTTAGCCCTTAACACTTACTAGCTGTGTGATCCTGGGCAAGTCACTTACCCCTGTTTGCCTCAGTTTCCTTATTTGCAAAACAAGCTGAAGAAAGAAATGTTGAACTACTGAAGTATCTTTGCCAAGAAAAATTCATGTAGGGTTATGAAGAGTAAGACACAACTGAAATGACTGAACAACAGAACAATGTGATGAAAAATGCTATCCACCTCTAGAGAGAGAGCTAATGAATTCTGAGTGCAGATTGAAGCCTAATTTTTTCACGTTCTTTATTTTTCTTGCTTTTTTCTTGCAAAATGACTAATATGGAAATATGTTTTGTATCATTTCACTTGCATAATTGATGATATTGTATTGCTTACCTTCTCAATGAGTGTTGTTGGGCTTAGAGGGAGAGAATTTGGAACTCAAAAAAATTTAAGTGTTAAAAATAATAAATCTTTTTTTAAAAAAACATAATTTTTTCCATCTTAAAATCCTAGCTCAGGGACTACCTCCTCAAGAAGTCTTTCCTGATAATCACAGTTAGAAGCAATTCCTCCCACTTTGGGTAACTCAAGGTGGGGTCTCCAATGCGTTTCAGCTTGTATTATAGTTATTCCTGTATACTCATCTCTGTACTACTACTATGGTAGAAATACAACTGTTACTACTACTACTACTACTACTACTACTACTACTACTACTACTACTACTACTACTACTACTACACATTTTTGTAGCCCTTTACGAAACTTTTCAATGATCCTATATGGTTTTTATGCCCTTTTTTACCTACAAGGAAATTGAGTTTCATAAAGGTTAAATAATTTCTCTTTCATCATACTTGAACCCAAGACTGGAATATAAGATTTTGAGGGCAGAAACAATGTCATTTTTATAAAAATGTATCCCTAGTACCTATGAGAGTATCTTTTATATAGTATGTGCTCTGAAGCTCTATGACAGTTTTGACCTATGATACTGCAGGCTCCTTGCTAAGCATCTGAGATCCCATACACCACTGGGAATAGGGACATGTCCCCACCCTGAAAGGGTGAAAGTACCTTTTGCCCTTGCTTCTATAGCCTTTAAGTTTGCAACACATGTTGTTCTTTACTCCACCCCAATCTGGAATCTGGATTCTCTTTCCAATCAAAGACAATGCCAAAGGCTACTGGCACCGAGTGCTGAGAGGAATACAGTGACCAGGATTTTTTGATGTAAACATTTACTGGGTATGATTGAAGTTTGGCTCAGCTAGGCCTTTCAGATTCTGTCTCTAGCCAACAGCCTGGAGGGATTCATATGCTGAGTCGTGTATAAAAACAACAGTTTCCTTTCCCCTCTCCCTCCTCCCCCCTTACCAAAGTCTCCTAGCAAGTAACTGGCAGGGACAGACCCTTCTGTCATCCTGCTGTGGTTTCCAGTAAGAGCCACGGGTGCTTGGAGGACTGCCAACAACACCAGCCAGGTGATTGGCCCCAGCAGTGACCGAGTCTATAGCAAAAGCAGAGACCTAAAGGATGCTTCTCAATCTGGAAAGGACTGAGTGAGCTTTGTGATCAAATAGACTGCTGCTGAACAGGGAGAGATTTTTTTGAAAGGATACTTCTTTGTTCTGCATTCCCCAAGTGGAGTACAAGGAGAAAGGCCAGTATGTGAGAGTAATAAGTCTAACAGAAGCCAGCATTTCACCTGTGACACAGCAGTAATGAAGCAACTCACAGGGGGCCCCTTGATTATGGTCCTCACCGGTCACTGGTACTGCTGTTTTTCATCCTGTTATCCCTGCGCATAGATCTTAAGACCATAATTGTTCCTGAATTCCCTCCTTTCCAAGCCTACTCCTTTCTTTTTTCCCCATTCTTTCTTCCTATCCTTCTTTTCTCTCCTTTCTTTTAATTTTCTTCTTCCTTCCTTTCCCTTCTTTTCTTCTCCTCTCTCCCTTACCTTACTCAGCCTGACCTTTAAAAGCCTTCCAGCATCTGGCTTTCTCTTACCATTCCAGTCTTATTTCAAATTATTCTCTTTCATGTGTTCCTCATTCCAGCCAAATTGACCTGCTACTTGTTATTCATTGGTGACATTACCTCCTTTGTCTCCATGCCTTTGCATAAGTTATCCTTGAAGTCTGAAAGGCCCTTCCTCCCCATTGTAGAGCCCTAGGCAATAGCCTCCATCATTTCCTGGTCCTGCAATTTGTTTTTGTCTTTATTTTTTAGTACTCCTTTTTAAAATTACTTTTTCTTACTTTGTATTTGCTGTCTACATATTTTATTTCTCTAGTGGGATGTAGCCACCTTAAGGGAAGAAACTTTAATCTTTCGTGTCTTTCTCACAGTAGGCTATGTTTAATTATAGGATCATAGATATAGAATTGTAAGGCACAAGAGCCTATCTAGCCCAGGCCTCACATTCTACAGATGAGGTAAACTGAGGTCTGGACAGTCACACAGGTAGTAAGTGACAGCAAAGCAGTTAAACCCAGATCTGTGGACTCTAAAGTCAATAATCTTTCTAATATGGTTGCATGCTGTCTAATCAGCGATTGTTAATTTGGCTTACCTTTCTCTCCTTTTCTGTGTCCCTTTTTCTTTTCCTCTTTTCTTTCTTCCTTTTTTCTCTTTCTTCTCCCTTCTCCTTTCCCCTCTTTCCCTACCCTCCCTTTTCTGCTTCCTATTCATCTTTTTTTTCTTTTCCTCTTTTCTCTAACCATTCTCATTCTGGTATTCTTTGTGACATGTATATGTGTGTATGTGTGTTTTGTTAGGAGTGTTAGCTAGGACAAACTTTTTTCCTTATAAACTGAGGTCAGAAAAATAAAGGTTCCATACACAATAAAATATTGATGGTAGCACTTTTTGTGGTAGCAAAGAATTGAAAACCAAGACCATAGATTAAGAAATAGATAAACAATGTGGTACATAAATATAATGGAATATTACTGGTCTATAAGAAACAACAAACATGAGGAATATGGAAAAACATGGAAAAGACATGTAAATTGATGCAAGGTGTGGTAACCAGAGCCAGGAAAACATTATATACCATGTAAATGGAAAGAAAAATAGCCATAGAGCAAAAGAAACTTAATGTTGTGAAATTATGATAATTATGGTTGGCCCCAAAGCAGAGATATGAGAGGACAGTGAATAGCAACCCACTTCTTTGGAAAGGTGGTAGCAATGAAGGGAGTCCATGGGCATGGAACATTGCATATAATATGAAAGTTTTTCATTGTCTTTATTGGTTTTACTGAATTTTTTCTTCTTTTAAAAAATTGTTTTGTTATAAGGGAAAGCTATGGGGGAGGTATTTAAGAACACAGGGAATCTATAGGTGATACAACAATAAAAGTTAGCAATAAAAATATATTTTAAAAAAAGCAAAAAGAAACAAAACAAGGTATGTCAGTCTGAAACATTGGGCTGATCATCAGGAAGGTGACTTTAAAAAGCCACTGAGCAGGGGGCAGCTAGGTGGCATAGTGGATAAAGCACAGGCCCTGGATTCAGGAGTCCCTGAGTTCTGTAGCAATTGGAATGACGCCACCGGCTGGAGACTTACTATAGGAAACCTCCTCAGTGAGGAGAAGGCGCCTGAGGGCAAGACATGTGGCTTTTCTTTGGCATCAGGAAGTGACATTTGCTTGTGGGAGTAAGAGGAGGCGAGGCTGGCGCGCTCACTCTTTCGCCAAGACTCTCGTGGAGGGTGGAGCAGAACTGTAGCTCCCTGAGATAGATGAATCTAGGCCTTTCTCTCGCTCTTCACCAAATTCTTTTTCTCCTTAATAAATGCTTAAAAGTCCAACTCTTGCTAAAGCTTATAATTTATTGGCAACCACTCATTGGTTATTTTAGACAGACTAGCTGGTATTTTAGCACCTTACAGTTCAAATCCAGTCACAGACACTTGACACTTACTTAGCTATGTGACCCTGGGCAAGTCACTTAACCCTCATTGCCCCACAAAAAAAAAAAAGAAAGAAAAAAGAAAAGGAAAAAAAGGAAAAAAACCACTGAGTAAAAAAACCCAAACTTTCTAAAGAAAAACTGTTTTTTCCTAGTTTTCAGGTTTTGACTGCCTTGTCAAGATGGGTATCGAATCTTATGCCAAAGACAAGATGTTCTTATCTCTAACAATCTCATCATTTTCTACAGAGTCTGGTGGACATAAGTCCTGGGAACAAATGCATCAAACCTATTTTTTCCTATTAATTTGCCATAGCACTGATAAAATCACTTAATTTCTTTATGCCCAATTTTTTAATACAAAAAAGAACAATGATATGTCACCAGTATTCTCCTCTTATCCTTTCAGAAAATGGCAGTGACAATATGAAATGAATTTCATTATGACATTATGACAAATGAAAAAGAATTTCATTATCTTAGTCACCCTCTGCTTTGTCCATATCCTTGCCCTACTCCTTAAGATGCTTCAGTTTGAGAAGACTTCTGGGGCAGAACCAAGATGGCTGAGGAAAGGCAGTGAGCTCTCAAACTCATGACATGATCGCTCAAAAAAAACATCCAAATAATGCCATAGGACAATGCCTGGAGAAGCAAAACCTACAGAAGAATGTGCTGAAATAATCTGCTAACCAAGAACGGCTTGGAAGGTCAGAAGGAGGGAGTTGCTGTGCTGAGACAGGAGTCAAGCCCAACCCCACAGTCACACTGACACAGATCCAGTCCCAAGAAGGCCTCAGCAGAAAAGGAGACCCCCAGAGCCTCTGAGTGAGCTGAAGCACCAGTGTCATCTGGGACTTAGCTCACAGTCTGGTGAAAGGGTTGAGCCCTTGGCTGGGGGGAGACTATAGGGCTCTATGTTGGTGCTGAGGCAGAACTTGCATTTTTCACTCCTGCTGGGAACCAGGAGGTAGGATTGAGTAGCAGTGGCCCAGGTGGGTGAGGGGCACAGGCTCATTGGAGCTGACAATGACAACACACAAAGCTGGTTGATTAGCAAGTTGGACTGGGGTCATCTAAGGACCAGGGAACAGGCCAGGTGAGTGAAGAACCTGATCCTCCTTAAATCATACCACCTGGGACTTCTGAAGGTTGGGATACTACAGCCTGGAAACAGTGCCCCACTTTAAGGAGCTAAAAGGCAAGTAAAAGAAAGGAAAGATGAGCAGACAGAGAAAGGTGAGGACCATAGAAAGTTTCTTCACTGACAAGGAAGACCGAGGTGCACCCTCAGAGGAAGATGTCAACATCTGGGCTCCTATATCTAAAGCTTCCAAGAAAAATATGAATTGGTCTCAGGCCATAGAAGTGCTCAAAAAGGACTTTGAAGATAAAGTTAGAGAGGTAGAGGAAAAAATGGAAAGAGAAATGAGGGTGATGCAGGAAAGACATGAGAAAAAAGTCAGCAGCTTGAAGATTCAAATTGGCTAAATGGAAAAGGAGGTACAAAAACTCTCTAATGAAAATAATTACCTAAGAATTAGGACTGAACAAATGGAAGCTAGTGACTTTATGAGAAACCAAGACACAATAAAGCAAATCCAAATGAATAAAAAAATAGAGGGCAATGTGACATATCTTCTTGGAAAAACTGCTGACCTGGAAAATAGGTCCAGGAGAGATAATCTGAAAATTATTGGTCTACCTAAAAACCGTGATCAAGGAAAGAGCTTAGACATCATCTTCCAAGAAATTGTCAGGGAAAATTGCCCTGATATTCTAGAAGCAGAAGGCAAAATTGAAATTGAAATAATCTACTAATCACCTCCAGAAAGAGATCCCAAAAGGAAAACTCCTTGGAATATTATAGTCAAATTCTAGAGCTCTCAGTCAAGCAGAAAATATTGCAAGCTGCCAAAAAGAAAGAATTTAAGGACTGTGGAGCCCCAGTCAGGATAGCACACAATCTAGCCACTTCTACATTAAAGGACTGGAGGGCATGGAATATGATATTCCAGAGGTCAAAGGAATTGGAATTACAACCAAGAATCACCTACCCAGCAAAACTCAGCATCATCTTTCAGAGGAAAAAAAATGGGACTTTAATGAAAAAGAGGACTTTCAGGTATTCATGATGAAAAGACCTGAACTGAATGGCAAATTATACTTTCAAATACAAGATCCTAGAGAACCATAAAAAATAGGAGTTGGGGGACATACCTGGGGTCATGCAGTGGGTGACTGTCTTGTGCCTGAGTCTGGGTTTTAGCTGGGATCCCCCTGGGTCCAGGGTGGATGTTTTGTCCACTGTGTCACCTAGCTGCCCCATGATGACATCTTTAGGGTTAAATTGAGGGGTGAGGGAAATGCACTGGGGGAGGGGGAAGGGCAGAGGTGAAATCCTACATGAAAGAAACAGGAAAAGGCTTATGGAGTGGGGGAAGAGATGGGGGAGGAGCAGGGCAGTAAATGAATTTTACACTCATCAGAAAAGGCTCAAAGACCTTAAACTCATCAGAGTTGCCTCAAGGAGGGATTAACACACACATCCAACTGGGTGGAGTAATTTATTTAATCTGGCCAGTAAATAAGCCTAACACTCTTCAGAATTGGCTCAAGGAGGGAATAACATACACACTCAATTCCCTGCAGGAAAATAGGAGGGAAGGAGATAAAGAGAGAGGGACAAGAGAAGGAAGGGCAGATTGGGGGAGGGGACAGACAGAAGCAAATCCCTTTTGAAGAGGGATAGGATAAAAGAAGATGGATAATAGAATAAATATCATGGGGAAGGGAATAGGATGGAAGGGAAACATTTAAGAATAGTAATCATGAAAAAGAGAAAAGGGGGAAAATTGTACAAAAATATTTATAGCAACTCTTTGTGGTGGCTAAGAATTGAGAATGAAGGGAAAACAAAACAAAAAAACAAACAAGCAAAAAAACTGAAAACAACAACAAAAAGATGCTTCAGTTCAAGTTTCATTGAGTTAGACTGGATTTAAAGGACTTCCATGTGTTGAAATTATTTATATGAGCACTTTTTAACTGACTTTTTTTTGGTGAGGCAATTGGAGTTAAGTGACTTGCTCAGGGTCACACAGCTAGTAAGTGTCAAGTGTCTGAGTCCAGATTTGAACTCAGGTCCTCCTGAATCCAGGGCTGGTGCTCTATCCACTGCACCACCTAGTTGCCCCAATATATGAGCACTTTTTAAAAGAAAAAATGGGGGAATCTAAAACATTTTACTTCTTTGGCAGAATTGAAACAAAATAGGATTCAAGATACACCTAAGTTTACACAATTGATACTTAGATACTTAAAAGGTATTGTGATATAATTGTGGACATTCTCTTCAAATTTTATCATCCAGTGCACTTTTGTCCATATGTTTTTCTTCCTTCCTTCCTTCCTTCCTTGGAAGTTAAGTTGGGGTTAAGTGACTTGTCCAGGATCACACAGCTAGTAAGTGTCTGTGGTTGAATTTGCCTGGTGTCAGAGCCTCCTGATTCTAGGGCTGGCATTCTACCCACTGTGCCACCTAGTTTCCCCTATCCATATTTTTTCCCTAAATTTTCATCAGATGACCCACTCAAGGCAATGTAGACCTTACTCTTAGTCCTTTTAATAGTTTTGGGGCAATAATCTAGCTTTTGAGTCATTTATATGTTATTGTTCATTCTTTATACATGACCAACATTCCTTCTTTTCTGGTGATATATATTCTTGATTCTTTTACGCCAGTTTTCAAGCAGGTTATAATTGATCCTAAGGATGGTATCAAGGCAAAAATATTGGATCCTACTTGCACTCGCCACATTTTTTTCAGTTGCTTTTGGATTTGTTGTGATTTTCTTCTTCTTCTGGGATTATGTTATTTCAGCATTGAGAGCTAATATTTTAAAATTTAATGGGATTTCATTTTTCCAACTACATATAAAGATAATTTTCAACGTTCGTTTTTTGAAATACTTTGAGTTTCCAAGTTTTTCTTGCCCCCCCCACTATTCTTCCCCTCCACCTTCCCCAAGATAGCAAGCAATCTGATATAGGTTATACATGTGTACATATGTAATCCTGTAAAACATATTTCCACATTAGTCATGTTGTGAAAGAAAAAAACAGGACAAAAGGAAAAAAATGGAAAAAAGTGAAAATACTATGCTTCGATCTGTATTCAGAGTCCATCATGTCTCTTTCTAGAAGTGGATAGCATTTTTCATCATGAGTCTTTTAGAATTGTCTTGGATCATCACACTGCTAAGAAGAGCTAAGATCTAAATCATAGTTGATTATCACACAGTGTTACTGTTTCTGTGAAAAATGATCTCCTTGTTCTGCTCACTTCACTCAGCAAGAGAGAATGCTAGTATTAAAGAAGTGAGCTTTTGCAGCATAAAATACTTTGTGATCACTATAGTTCCCACAATTTTGTCTAAATTGATATCCTCCTCATGTTTAATTCTTACTCCAATTCATTGACCAATTGTACTGACCATTATGCCTATTCAAGATATCGGTCATCCAGCTGTATGGGACAATATGGATTCTTTTTGCTTTTTGCTACTTTATTTTCCTGTGTGGATTTTTAGACCAATTTCTTTGAATTACTATGAATTTCATTGAAATGACTTTATAGTGTTCTGGGGCTTTGTAGGATAACAATATTGCTGCATTATACATCTAAAAAGGCAGGTTTCAAAGAGTAGCAAAATCAGTTTTCTCTTTTTATCTTTCATACAGAACCATCTATATCTTTGGGGATGTCTCAATTATAAAGAGGATGGACTTTACCTTTACCTTTAGCAGTACTTCCAAGGTGTCATTCTTAGATATTCTCATAAATCCCAGGACTAGATCTCCTATATTAACACCATCATCCTAGCTCTTTTCAGTTCCCCGATGTCTCCATCAAAATATAACAACATGATTCTTTATTTTCCAGATTATGCCTCTTGGTGACTCATAAATCTCTATCATTTCTTTTTACTGCTGTGTTTCTTCCACCTCAAACCACACAACCTGACTCAGAATAAAACAAACTCCTTAATGCCACATAGAAATGTTATAGAGGTGATTTTTGTTTTGGGTGGAGATTAAATTCTGTGGCCCTTTTCAATTCAAAGATTCTATGAGTTTTTGATTGAAATATTGTTAGCCAGACTCTCTCTGGCTTTTTTTAAATTCTTTTTTTTTTTTTTTTTGGTTAGGCAATTGGAGTTAAGTGACTTGCTCAGGGTCACACAGCTAGTAAGTGTCAAGTGTCTGAGACTGGATTTGAACTCAGTTCCTCCTGACTCCAGGGCCAGTGCTCTATCCACAGCACCACCTAGCTGTCCCTGCACCACCTAGCTGCTTGCTTCTCTCTCTGGCTTTTAAAGACTTCATTCCAAGCCTACATTGGGCATGCACTAAGAGAAATAAACCTTTAAATAAAGCTAGAGAGGAAATAAAGAATTATATGTCACTCTTGAATGGTACTATCCTTTCTGAAGCAATATGTCCACTTGAGCACAGGCACACAAGGAACCCTAAGATAGAACAAACACCTCATCAATTCTTTTGGGTGTCTTCCCACAGGAATCAGAGTAGACTGGCATACGCAAAAGAAAGGGCAGACACCTGGCCACCCATTTGACAATAGATATACTGCCTCTCTCAGACTATCATCCTTCCTTCATATTTCCTCCCTTCACACCTATGCAGCTATCTATGACAGTCAAATTAGAAGAGACTGAGTTTGAACACAACAGCAAAGTTTGCATTGTCTCACCAACCCAACAACCTGACTAAATGCAATTTTCTTATTGGTGGAAATTTAGGAGTACTCTCACAATCTACTTTGGTCCTTTTCAATCTCTACCTTATCCACTATGTTAATATGAAGCAATAATTGCCAAATATTTTAAACTAATCTGTCCTAATGGAAAATAGGAGATAACAAATGACAAATATGTCAGAATGCACCTTTGTCACATAGTTCTGATTTTTGTCTAGACATTATAAAACATGAAAACAATAACTAAATGGGATTACAGTACCATACCTAGGCTGTTACTGGGGTATTAGTGGGAAACTCAACCAAAAATGCATGGATGAATAAGTATAAATTTTATACTACTACTACTACTACTACTACTACTACTACTACTACTACTACTACTACTACTACTAAAAACATGACTCAAGTTCATGCTATACTGAAGCTTAATCAGTAACATTATCCTTTTCCTAGAGGAAAGATTTCATGATAGTAAAGTAGATTTACAGGACACAACATGAGAGAAAGATATAGAGTCAAAACCTTTGAGGAAACCTTTTTTTCTTAAATTACCAAAAGAAAGAAAAAATCAATATAATATAATTTCCCTTATTTTATTTAAAATAGATTTTTTAAAATCATAAAATGATCCTTTACTTGACTTGAGTATTCTCTACCAAATAACTCAATTTTAAATTCTGTGTTTGGGGCAGCTAGATGGCGCAGTGGTTAAAGCACCGGCCCTGGATTCAGGAGGACCTGAGTTCAAATCCGGCCTCAGACACTTGACACTTACTAGCTGTGTGACTCTGGGCAAGTCACTTAACCCCCATTGCCTAAAAAAAAAAAAAAAAAAAAAAAAAAATTCTGTGTTTTACTAACACATATAACTTGGTTAGAATTCAATTTATCTTCTTAAGTAACATTACTATGGATACCTTAATATTAATATTTCCCAGAAGTGAGATAACAATAACATCAATATTCTCTCCCAAATCACTAAGTTTCATGGAACACCAACATCTCAGAACAAAGTTGGGGGGGGGGCAATGGAAAGAGAGTGGGTAAAAATAGATTGCAGTACATTGTTGATGAATTGTCATCAGATGTGATATAAATTACCATCAAAAAGACATTTGATCAGAAAAAGAAGGGTCTCAGTCATATAAAACAATGGGAAACCATAGAGAATCTGAGACCTACTGTTAGCACTATAGCATGTGGTTGTCGTGGAACTGATAGATGAACGGATCAGCACCTAAGTGGTGAACAGCGACATGTCCCTCATAACTGCATGGTATTTCAAAGTCATTGTACAATATACAGGTGTATTGCCAGGGCTAGTTAAGCATTAAAGCCTATTACCAAGGCTGGTATCTTTGGTTTGGATGTCCACAGAGTGAGAATAGGGTCTACTTGAGTTTCCATAATATTGTTGTATTAGAAAAACAAACTATATTGTCAGGGCAGGCATCCCTAATGTGGTCATTTCTTTGTGTCTCTTCCCCAGTGTGCCAACTTGTGGTGCAGCAGGACAGGGAGAGTATCTGTGTCTATATCCCTTTTCCAGGTGCCCAGACTCACTATTCCTGAATGGCAAAAGTTAAGAGAATTGGAACATGGTATCTAGAATTAGACCTGGAAGTTATCTTAAAGGCCATCTAATTCACTGACTGCCTGATTGCCTGACCCTCTTGTCTTACCAAATGAGGAAATTGGCGCTCAAAAAGGTTAAGTGATTTGCCAAAATTTGCATACATATGAAGTGATAGATCTCATTTCACTTGTTCTAATAGGGGCTAAATCTGTGATGAGAAGGCCTTTTAGAGATATCTTCATCTGAATTTCTGGTGCTCATTTTGATACTGCTCCTCATCATATCTAAAAGAGTTAAAATGTAGTTGAAACCCTATATAAATAAGATGGTCTGACAATATATTCCTGATCTTAATGAGTTCAAATCACCAGACCGCAGATGAGCTACATCCTAGGGAACTGAAAAAAAATGGGTTAATGCAGCTATTTGGTGAACTTCTCAAGATCATGGAAAACAGAAAATGTGCCATAGGGCTAGAGAAGAATAAATATTTTGATATTTTTTAATGAAAGAGAATAGTGTTAGCTAGTAAGTTTGACTTTGATTTCTTTTTATGTATTTATTTTTAGCATTCTTTGAAAAAATTTTGATAATAAGCATTTTTATTTAAAGTTTTGAGTTCCAAATTCTATCCCTCCTTTCCCTCACCCCCCTCCCTCCTCTCTGAGGTGGTAAGCAATCAGATATAGGTTATACATGTGCAATAATCTAAAACATTGTGATATTAGTCATTTTATATAAGAAAACTCAAATAAAAGAAAAAATGAAAGAAAGTGAAAAATAGCATGTTTTAATCTGTGTTCAACCAACATCAGTTCTTTCTCTGGAGTTGGATAGTATGCTTCATCATTAGTCCTTTGGGATTGTCTTGGATCATTGTATTGGTGAGAATAGTTGTTATTCACAGTTCTTCATCCCACAATATTGCTGGTCTTGTATACAACATTCTCCTAGTTCTGCTCAGTTCACTATATATCAGTTCATATAAGCCTTTCCAGGCCTTTCTAAAATTTCCTGCTTGTCATTTCTTTATAGCACAATAATATCCCATCACCATCACCACAGCTTGCTTAGCCATTCCCCAAGTGACAGGCATTCCTTTGATTTCCATTTCTTAGCCACCACAAAAAGAGCTACTATAAATATTTTTCTACAAATAGGTCTTTTTCTCTTATGGGGGATGTTTTTGAGATATAAACCGAACAGCAGTATTGATAGATCAAAATGTATGCACAGTTTTTAAGTCCTTTGGTCACAGTTCTAAATTGCCCTCCAGAATGGTTGGATCTATTCACAATTCCACCAGCAGTGGATTAGCATCCCAGTTTTCCCACATCCCCTCCAGCATCCAATATTTACCTTTTTTGTTATATTTGCCATTCTGATAGGTGTGAGCTGATATCTCAGAGTTGTTTTAAGTTGAATTTCTCTAATCAAAAGTGATATAGAGCATTTTTATATGACAATAGATAACTGATTTCATTTTGAATTTAACTTCTGAAAAAATTCTAGAATTATTTTTATTTATATTATTTAAAAAAAAACAATTTTATTGACTTTTACAACCATTATGTTTCCCTACATATCAGCACTCTCTCTCTAGAGAGCCATCCCTCATAACAAAAGAGGGGAAAATAAAAGTTAGGAAAAATTAACTAGCACATCATAAACATCTAACATTTTATGTAGTGTTTCATATTCATAGTCTTCCTCCTCTGCCAAAACTTGAGAGGAAATTATCTTTTCCTTGAGATCAAGCCTGGTCATTATAATTTCATAATATTCAGTTTTAATTGTTTTGATATCTTTGTTTTTGATTTACTTTGTTATAGCCATTGTATATATTGTTTTCCTATTTTTTCTTATTTTGCAACAGTTCATCTAAATCTTGTCATGCTTCTTTGTATTTATAGTGTTAATATTTACTTACAACCTGGAATTAATCTATTAATCAAGAGTATCACAACTTGCTTAGCCATTTTATAATTAATGGAAATCAATTTTTTTTTAGTAATCTACTATGCAGAATAGTTGTTTTTAGTTCTTTGGCACCACAAAAGACAAATAATATACATGTTAGTAAAAATCATTAATTATTTTATAAATGGTATTTGCACATTTCTTTCACTTAGGTCCTACTTTGATGGTTCATCATGGCATGGAGGTAACACCACAGCCTTGAACAATCAAAATGCCCATTATAGCAGATCCTATCATGTGGAAGAAGCTTTGAGAACAAGCCCATTGATTAACTGTATGCCTATAATATCAAGCAGTAGTATAGTTAGCTATCCATCAGCACAGTCATTACCAGGTCATGAATTTCCTTGGCTGCAGCAACTAATGAAAACCATTTACTAAAGCTTAGAAGGGCTATCTTTGGTAAAGAAAATGTTCACATGGATAAAGTCATCAATATTTTTAAGCATCAGAGTAAGCTGACATATCTATACTACATCCTCAAAATCCCTCTTTATAAAATCTTTGCGTATTTTGGGTGTCCTTAATGAAAAGGAATTAAGCAGGTTACTGTAAATAATATTGTGCAGTAGATATGGAAAGTATAGATCTCATCATACTTATTGTTTGTTGACTATTTTTGAAAATCATTTTGTTTTCTAGAGCAAAATCATATCAAAATTATATAAGATTAGAAGTATATATAGAATGATTTTACACATGTATGCATATGTAGACATACACATAGATATACATATACATATTTGTGTCTAATGGTAGCTATCATGAGGGCAGATGGGGAAGGAAGAAAAAAGGGGAAAAAGAAAGTTTCATGATATCTTTATTATATATTTAAAAGAAAAAGCAAGTTGTACATAAGAGATTTTCAGTTACATATGCAATTATCTTTTTTTCTATTCTACTATGTTATGGAAATGCTTGTTTTATTTCTTAAGTTCAAAATAAAATAAGAATCTTTAAAAATCTTTTTTAAAGATCCCTTAAAAGGCACAAGAAATAACTTGGTCCAACAAACACTCTGATTTATTAATTTTAAGTGAGGCATGAACCAGGGAGAATCAGGCTTCATAATATGTTTGCCACACAGAGTGAAAATTGAAGTGGGATTCCCTATAGATGTCAAGGTCTTCCAGAAGCTCTTGCTTACAGATTACATTTTGCTGATTGCATATATTTCCAGAACATTGCAGTGACCCCTTAGTGAGATCTAAAATTATTTAAAAGTGTTCAATCTAATTTACATGCAGAAAAAAGGAAATGGATAAAGCCTTATTGTTTAGGCATTGATGTTATATAACATTAAATGGATACTTCACAAAGCCAATCTGTGAAACTTCTTGTTGTTGTTTAGTCATTTCAATCACGTCCAACTCTCTATGACTCCATTTGGGGTTTTTGTGGCAAAGATGATGGAGTTTGCCATTTCCTTCTCCAGTTCATTTTGTAGATGAGGAAACTGAGCTAAACAGGGTTAAGTGACTTGCTTAGAGTCACACAGCTAGTAAATGTACAAGGCCAGATTTGAAGTCAAGAAGGTGAGTCTTTCTGACACCAGACCCAGCACTGTATCCACTGTACCACCTAGTTGCCCCAACCTGTGGAGCTATATAACTAGAAATAACAGCATGGGTAGACAATGGTCTTGCCCCACAATTAACCAGGAGGAGAACAGGGTGCTGGAAAATTTGGAAAATTATACGGGATTTTTTAATGATATCATGTCCATAACATGACATGACACAACAATGACATAAATGTCCATCTTTTTAAAATCAATATTCTTTTAGTAATGCTATATGATTTTTAGTCAGAGAATAACAATTTCCGAGGATTTTAAACTGAGGGTCACCCAAAAGACAACTCTGAGGTACATGGGCTAGAATATGTTGCATATGGAAATAGCTGTGATGCGACAGAGAATCTCATATTTACTACTTACCAGCTATAAGACTGTTTGAAAGTCACTTAATCTCCATGAGCTGGAATATGTTGGTAATATGATACCAGTGGAGAATTATGTAAGGGAGATTACATAAAGGATTACATTGGAAAGATATTTATCAAAAGAAAAATAAAAGTGATCCCATCATAATATGAGCGTGAGAGTGAGGAATAAACCAATGGACAATGCTGTGTGTTCTCTGGGTATCCATGAAATTTGATGAGAACTACTGTAGAGGAAGACTCCCCAGAAGACCGAGTAAAGTCCCTGTGGAAATTAAGCAGGTGAATATGGGTAGGAATCACACCGGATAAGAAGGCAGGGATGGAATCCATTCTGAACTATCTGAGGGAGTATTCAAATGAATGTGATCACTAATTTATTAAAGCACTGCAGTAGGGTCTGGAAGGAAGGAAGGAAGGAAGGAAGGAAGGAAGGAAGGAAGGAAGGAAGGAAGGAAGGAAGGAAGGAAGGAAGGAAGGAAGGAAGGAAGGAAGGAAGGAAGGAAGGAAGGAAGGAAGGAAGGAAGGAAGGAAGGAAGGAAGGAAGGAAGGAAGGGGCCTTGAAAATTCAACTTATAATTGCTTAACATTTGCTTCTAGACTGCAGAGAAACTGTCTAACAACCCCTGGGATATAGTTCACACTTCTTAAATCCTAACTAAATAGAACTCAATATAACCCAGGGTGCTTCAACTTCTTTCTTAGCCCAGACTATTTTACCTGCTGAGACAGTTCTTCTGTTAATAAAACTTCTTGTTCTCGTTTTTTTCTTGCCAAACTCCAGATGAGAAGTGTTGTAATTACTCCCAAGTTGCCTTCATCCAAATGAACAGGGAAAGCACATTCTGTAGCCATGTTAAAGGAGGTTGTTTAGGCTGAGACCCCAGGGGTGTTGTCCTTGGGTGAGGTCATTGGTTTTCAGCAAGTCTGTGAGTGGCTTGGTTTCCTTATTCTATTCTAACCTGGCTTTCAAGCAAAGGAACAAACAAGAGGACTTTGTGATATGACCTATGTGGAAGTAGTTGTGACATGACAGAGAATCTCATATCTACTTACTAGCTATGAAACCCTGGGCAAGCTTCTTGAACTTCATGAGCCTCAATTCCCTCAGGTATAAAATTTGGGGGAGTGTAATCATTTTTGCATTCTAGAACTCACAGAGTTATTGTAAAGAAAGTGCTAAGGAAGGGAGGGAGGGAGGGAGGAAATAAGCATTTATTAAACACCTACTATGTGCTAGGCATTGCGTTAAGCACTGTACGAATATCATCTTGTTTGATCCTCACAACAGCTATATGAAGTAGGTGCTATTATTATCCCCATTTTACAGTTGAGGAAATTGAGGCAGGCATCAGTTAAGTGAATTCTTACTTGAAAAATATAAAAAATAAAAGGCTGGGTAAGTAGGATAAAGTGGTGCAATAGAAAGAGCACTGAATTTGGAATAGGAGGGCTTCAGTTCAAATCTTGGCTCAGTCATTACATATATCACCTTGAAAAATCACTTTAACCCCTCTGACTCAGTTTTCTGCAGGAGGTTGACTAGATTAGAGATATCAAACATACAGTCTCAACTAGATAAAAATGTAATTAGAAAGTTTTTAAATAAATAAAAATACAATAAAATGTAGATAATACATTTTAAACCTAGCTAAAAGGGGCAGCTAGGTGGTGCAGTGGATAAAGCACCAGCCCTGGATTCAGGAGGACCTGAGTTCAAATCCAGCCTCAGACACTTGACACTTACTAGCTGTGTGACCCTGGGCAAGTCACTTAACCCTCATTGCCCTACAAAAAACCAAACCAAGCCAAAAAACAAACAAACAAACAAATAAACCCTAACTAAATAAGACACTTGCTGGGATTGGATTAGTAGCCCTCATTTCTAGAAGAGTTTCATACAATTGTGAGAGTTGGAATAATGCCCCCTGCTAGGAGGAACATTTTGTGAGCTCTGGCCTGAGGACATAGCCATGTGGCCTTGGCATCAGGAATTGATGTTTGCTCGTGGGTACTGTCGAGCAAAGCAACCAGCCAATTAGCTTGGAGCTGTGTGTGTGTATGGGGATGGCCCTGTTTCCTGTTGGAGAAGAGGCTTCTGGGAGGGAGAAGGAGCGAGTGTTCTCTTTCGCCCAGGACCTCGGTTTGAGTGAAGCTGAGATGCTGGCTCCCTGAGATAGATAGATGAAGGAATCTTGGCTTCTTTCTCTCTCCTCACCAAATTCTTATGCTCCTTAATAAATACTTAAAAGTCTAAACTCTTGCTAAAGCTTATAATTTATGGCAACCACTCATTAGATTTTTAGACAGTTTAGCTAGAATTTTAGCCCCTTACAGATAGCAACTTTACACAACTGGACAAGGTGACCTCTGAGTTCCCTGCCATATCTAAATCCTTGATTCTATGATGCTTACAAAACTTCAAAATACCCCTAATTACACAAATGCACACCTATGTGTGTGTATGTTCATATATATGATATCAGCAGTGATACCATCATCCTATTGTCCACTTACTGCTTCTCGAGTGACCTAGCTATTTGTGTGGCTGAGAATACAGCAAATAGGAGTTATATATCTTTTGTTTAGTGGGGAGGGGTACTTAAGAATCCTCTTGAAACATGGAGCCATACTCTGTAATAACAGGAAGGAGCCTTTTCTATAGAGCCGCCAGACACCAGAATACACTGTCTCCTTCAGCAGTCCAACTGGGATCCAAGGAAGATGCTATCTGGGCCTAATTGCCCCAGAAAAGATGGCACAGCTTAGAACAGCTTTGAGAGGAAGACAGGAGGAATCTTTATTTGTTTTCTGATAAGTGAATGGATCTCCATTGCTAGTGCAAAGCAGGCAGTAAATCCAAAGATAATAAATGAGGGACTGCCGTTCCAGTAACAATGACAGCATTTCTCTTTGTGCTTATAGTGAAAACATCCCCACAGGGCTTTAGAGGGACATTTGGATTTCTTGGGATTTTTTTTTCTTGAATAAATAAAATTAAGTGAGAACAAGCATTTCCTACAGCTGTGGCTACCCAGAATTTCCCAGAATTCCCCAGCTCCCACCAAGAAGCCCTTGTCCTTCTGGCCTTAAGTGGTTCTTGTTCATAGATGCCCTAAAGCTGACCTTTCATCCATTTGGTCATCCTTTCCAAGACCAAGGACCTCAAAAGTTCTAAGGAGAAAAATGTGCTTTCCTTTTAATCATCCTCACCTCTGCGCCCTTTCTCATCCTCTGTAGAATTTAGGCAGGCAGTCTTGTGTCTTAAAAAAAAAAAAAAGTCCTGGTTTCAGAGTTAGATATGTGAATAGAGGCAGTGGGTAACTATGGAACGAAGTCACAGATCTGGAGTCAGAAGATGCGGATCCATCTCCCATCTCTGTCATTTACTACCTGTGTAAAATCAGGCATCACTTTTCCTCCCATGGCTTCATTTTCTTCACCTGTCAAATGAGGAGGTTGAAAATTAAAAGCCTCTAAAGCCATTTCAGTTAGAGACCTATAATCCTATGAGTCTTTTGGGGGGGCAGGGCAATGAGGGTTAAGTGACACATACAGCTAGTGTCAAGTGTCTTTGGCTGAATTTGAACTCAGGTCCTCCTGAATCCAGGGCCAGTGCTTTATCCACTGCACCACCTAGCTGCCCCCTACTATGAGTTCTTTCTCTGATACTTACTACCTCTGGGTTCTGGGGAAGTCAATAAATTTCCCTGGATTTTGGTATCTTCTGTAAACTGAGAGAGTTGGACCAGAAACCTTCTGACTCTAAATCTGTGGTCCTATGGACTGAAAATAGGTGTACTCTTTTTGAGTATACCCATAAGTGGAAATTTCTATCTACAGTCTCTGATATTTAAATGGTGCTTTATAGTTAATAATAATAAAACTATCCTTTACATAGTACTTATGTGCCAGGCACTGGGCTAAGGACTTTACAAATATTATCTCATTTGATCCTCACAACAACCCTGGGAGGTAGGAGCTATTATCATCTCCATTCTACACATGAGCAAAGTGGCACATACAAAAATCAAGTGATTTGCTTAGTCACACAGCTGGTATCTGAAGCTGATTTGAACTCAAGTCTTCCTGATTTTAGGCACACTGCCACCACCTCACTTCCCCATAACACTTTTGTTGTTATTAAGAAAAGATGAATTAAGGAGGAGTTATTTACTTTATAAAAAGATTTCTGGTGATAGATTTGAATATGGAAGAAAACAGTGATCTAGTGAAATTTTACACATGAGGAAATTGAAGCCCAGAGAGATTATATGAGTTGCCCAAAGACAAGAGAGTGGTTGGGCTGGGATTCTAACCTAGGTTTTCTGATGCCAAAGTCAACACTCTTTCCACTGTCTTTCTGATTCTTTTTAAAAAGAAAAGAAAAAAGTCAACAATGGGTTCCTTTAAATAGCAATTGTCCCAGTGCTTTTTAAATCGTGTTCAATTGAGACAGAGGAGGAGAAACAGAGACAGGGACAGAGGGATAGGATGAAGGAAGGGAGAGAAAGAGACTGAAGAAAAATTTGTATCCAACTTTCTTTAAGGAAAATATTTTTCATGTAAATCAAGACACTAGAATTCCAGAATCAGAAAATTATAGCCTTTAAGAGTCGGATGATATATGCATCCAGAGAAAGAATTGATAAGAAGTATGTATAAAATGATTATTACATAATCCAAATGCCCCACTAAAGTATGTATATACATACATACATACATACATACATATATATGGAGAGAGAGAAACATATTTGTGTCTAAGGATAGCCATATCTAGGCCTGGGGGGAAGGGGAAAAAAAAGGAAAATATACATTTACATAACTTTATTATGTATTTAAAAGGAATAGCAAGTTGTACATAATAGATTTGCAGTTTCATGTACAATCATTTTTATTATTATACTAAGTTATGGAAATGCTTGTTTTATTCCATAAATTAAAAATAAAACAAATAATTTTTAAAGAGTCAGACTGTATTATACTGGCAGTACCCAGAATTCCTTTAGCTCTGCTTCCAACCTTTTAAGAAGAGGCTCTTTGCTCAAAACTCTAGTGAAAAACAAGTTGATGACCATCAGAGGTAGGACTGGGGGTGAATGGCCCTGTTCATTTTCCCACTTCCTGTTAGAATGGTAGTGTTCTATTGACATTAAAACAACAGCAACAACAACATCAAAAACAAAATCTATGCCTTTGTTGGGGCTGTGGAGTCCATCATGGACAAGTTACCTTTTACCACTTCCCAGAATTCACCCTGAATTCAGGGGATTCAAAATAAAATTTGCTCCACATCATTCGTTCCCCCTCCTCCTAGTAACTATCTCCCTCCCCCATAGTTCCATGATTTACATATTCCCTGCAGATGCTGGGTCAGATTCCCACAAGGTCAACTCAAGGACTTTGGGCCACATGTAAAAAGAGGGAAAGCAACACATGTGGGCCAGGATATGATCCAAGCTCTGAGATTAAAACTTTTCTAAACCCAGAAAGGGGTTTCACATGGGCACATGTCACTTTAAACAATCTGCCCTTTGCCCTGAGCAAAACAAACATGCTCACCACACATGAGTTTCCCAGAATTGTCTTTATTTAGGGACAGATGTTTGCAATTCAATTAAATAAGCATTTTTCATATCTCCTATGCACCCCAAACTGGGCTGGGAAATGAGAGACATATAGCAGTATAAGCAAGAAATATTTCCTACATTCTAATTATAATTTAAACTGGGGGGTAGGGCATACACAAAGAAAGCAATTAAATAGCAATATGCAATTATGATGATGAAGGTCCTTAAGATCCCACCATGTGAGGATTAATTGAAGGAAATAGGGGATATTTGGCCTAGAGGGGAGAGAGAGACAGAAAGACAGAGACAGAGACACAGAGACAGAGACACAGACAGACAGAGAGAGACAGAGACTGTTGGGTAGGGAATATAGCTGTCTTCACATATTTGTAGGGATAGAAGAGGGATTAGACTTACCCTTCTTGATTCCAGAGAATGTGAAAATTAGGTGCAATGGCTAGCAACTCCAAAGAGGCAGATTTGGACTCAACAAAATGAAACATTTCCTAACAATAGAATGGGCTGCCTCAGAAGGTGGTGGAGTCTCCATTACTGAAGGTTTCCAAGCATAGGTTAGATGACCCCTTAGTGGAAACAAAGGATTGCTACTCATGTGTGGAAAGGACTGGAAAATCTCTGAGGTCCCTTTCAGTTCTAAGATTTTGTGATTGGGCACAAAAGTTCACTGCACAAACAGTAAGCAGTTTGAGTTCAGAGTTCAGAGAAGGACAAGATGATTTAAGCTTTCAATAATATGTGAAGGCTTCATGGAGTAAATGGTAGTTGGAGTAAATGGTAGGCAATATTTAGGTGAGCAGGAGTAGTGGTGGTGAGTATTCTAGATAGAGCTACCCTGAGCATGGGTAAGAATTAGCATGGCATATCTTTGGGACTAGTTTGATGAGCAAAGGTACTTATTTGTGAGTAGTTATATTTCTCACTTGCCATGGGCTATCTGGTCTAAAATAAGGGGTTCTTAACATTTTTTGTATCATGGACCCCTTTAGTAATCTGGTGAAACCTTTTGTCTCTTCAATGTTTTAAAATGCACAAAGGAAATCTATCATATTGAAATGTGACAAAAAATTAATTGGCACATTTTTTTAAAAGTTTAAAATAGGCTCCAGGTTAAAAACCCGTGCAAGTAAAACAAACCAAAATTCTCCACCAGAGAAGAAAACAAGATAAATCATTTCTCTACTTGCCTGGGAGCCTGGAGGATACTGTATACCTCCAGGTATTGGGGTCAGGAGTGTAAAGAATGGGGCTAAAAGGGCAGCTAGGTGGCATAGTAGATAAAACATCGGCCCTGGATTCAGAAGGTCCTGAGCTCAAATCTACCCTCAGATACTTGACATTAGCTGTGTGACCCTGGGCAAGTCACTCGTGTTGCGGGGGAGGGGGGGGAAGAGAAAGGAATGAGGCTAGCATTTGATTCTATGTTGTTATTTACTTTGGTATTCTGTTCTGATTAAATATTTTGCTGTTTGAGTTCTGGCAGGTTTTCATCTGACTAACTAACTAGTAGAGAATATACTAGATAAAGGCTCAAGCTATATTTATATAATTAAGATGAATTAACAACAACAACAAAAACAAAAACCTTCTCACACTGATATAAACAAGGGGTTCCAGAATCTCCCGGGCACAATCTCTTAGAGGTCCCTTGATATATTCCTGAAGTTTTCACTGCTACTGTCACTCCACTCCACCTCTGCCATTGATGAGCCTCTTTGTCTCTAAAACTACCATTCACTACTTCATCAAGTTGATATTGCTGTGTGCTGGGACTGTCATTTTCTATTGCTCTAACTTTTTCTTCTTGGAGAAGATAAGTGCTACTTCTCTTTTGTGAAACTGCCATGAGTCAATATACCTTAGAGCATCAACACTTTATTTTTTTGGTGGGGCAATGGGGGTTAAGTGACTTGCTCAGGGTCACACAGCTAGTAAGTGTTCAGTGTCTGAGGCCAGATTTGAACTCAAGTCCTCCTGAATCCAGGGCTGGTGCTTTATCCACTGTGCCACCTACCTGCCCCTAGAGCATCAATACTTTTAAACTCTTTTGTTATTGTAGCAGGATTTTAGGGTTGACCAACACATATAGCCCAGGTGAGATAATCACCTTTCTCTCCACCTACTAATAACCATTTTCCTTATTCATTCTCATTGGGGTAATCAAAGTAATTTATTTTAAGGTAATTAAGGAGTATATCAGGTTATTTCCACATTATTTACTAAATTTGCAACATATGTCTCCATCAATTAGCTCCAAGACTCAATGGAATTAAATATATTTGATCATTTGGAGAAAACTTGTCAATAAATGTTTGTTCATTTCCTTTATATATCACATTTTCTCATATCATAGGCTTAAAGAAACATTAAAGTTACTGGTCATATGAGTTATTGACAGCATAACAAATAATGAAAACAATGACACAAATAATTACTTAATGTATTACTGATAAGAAAGAGTAGTATTAAAGTCAACTTTAGCCATTCCTACAGCTGCTGACTTCTCCATTTCTGATAATATAGTCCCACCAGTTGGTTGTAGAAGGATACCAGTTAAAATCTGTTCTCCAAATTCTTTTCATGATTCTTTCTAAGAAAAGGGTTAAACTCTATTTCCTCAGAAAATGCTTTCTTATTCCTTTTTCTCTGTCATCTCTTCAGCCATCACAATTGAGTCTCTACAGAGTGACAGTTAAATTCTGTCTCCTTACAGACTCTACACACTTAAAACTGTCAGTTCCCAATATCCCATTGCTTCTAAAAGATACAGTGGAAGAATCTACAGTCTCTGTGGGGGAAAAAACTTTTGGAAATGGTGTTACATTAGAAAGACCTACAGCATACCTGGCTGAGATAGAACATAGTCATTCAGATTGCTGTCAAGATCGACCTATTTAGCCTGCCTCTCCCTCTTCACAGAAAGGTCCCTAATCCTCACTCCTAGCTAAATTGGAATAATTCATCTCCTTCCCACCACAGAGTAGATACTATTTGTTTCCCACATGGATTTTAATTCTCATGTCTTTCTGATTACAGGGATAAACTTGTACACTACTTTTCATTTGTCCTTTCAACTCCCATCATACCTACCCCCTAGAAATAGCTAGGTCCATACTTATTGCCTTGAAGCTTTGATGTCTTGAAGAAAATACTTGTGACTTTTCCACTAAATTCTCATCGTCATTTCAAAAAGAGTCTATTCCCCTTATACAGGTAAAATAAGACACTTAGAAGTAGATCTTAGAAGATAGAAAGTAGAAAATATATCTTGGTAAAGATTCATTAAGTTACAGAACACAGACATCTAATCCCATGGTATTCCTAATCTAGCTATAACAGACAAGCACATCACCTTGGTTTAACTAGCCACATTCCCTTGTCATTATCTCTGGGACAAGGCTTTGTTAAGGGCTAAAATTCTAGCTAGACTGTCTAAAATCTAATGAGTGGTCACCAATAAATTATAAGCTTTAGCAAGAGTTAGACTTTTAAGCATTTATTAAGGAGAATAAGAATTTGGTAAAGAGAGAAGAAAAGGCCTAAATTCATCTCTCTATTAAAGGGAGAGTGCATTTCTAGCTCTGCTCTCCTCCAGAGTCCACAGAAAACAGAGATTAGTCAGAGCACCAGGCTCCCCCTTTTATACATGTAGGATTATGTAAAACATTGCCCACAAGCAAACATTACTTCCTGACGCCAAAGAAAAGATGCATGGCCTTACCCTCAAAGACCTTCCTTTCATGGCGGAGCTTTTCTACAGTAAGTCTCCAGCAGGTGGCGTCATTCCAATCGTTACAGCCTTTTATTGAAATCTCTTTCTCATATCTTTGCCCATTTTGAAGCTTTCCCACACCTTCCCACCCATTAAAAAAACAAATACAACAACAACAAAAACACCTTCCAGGTTTATCACTTTCAGATGACACAGTCCTCCCTGGATGCCCATGAGAAGGAAGTGAAAGGATTGTACACACACACACACACACACACACACACACATACATACGTGAGTATATATACACATATATGTATGTATATGTATGTATATGTACATGTGTGTGTGTATATATCCTTTAAAATGTCATATATATATATATATATACATACATACAATTATATATATACATATATAGCTCCAAAGGATATATATCATTATAGTTCCCAGTATAAATCTGATCCCCCTTTTTAGTCTTTTAGAATGCACTTCCAAAAAAAAAATTTTTTTTTTTAATTAAAAAATAGGGGCAGCTAGGTGGCACAGTGGATAAAGCACCGGCCCTGGATTCAGGAGGACCTGAGTTCAAATCCGGCCTCAGACACTTGACACTTACTAGCTGTGTGACCCTGGGCAAGTCACTTAACCCCCATTGTCCTGCTTAAAAAAAAATTAGAATGCACTTCCATTACTAAGAAAGTTCTAGAACCAAAATTCTTCCCAAGGACCTTGTTGAAGTCTAGGTCAGACCAAGATGCCTGATTCAGGTATGACATGGGCCTGGTAAACAGGCATCAGCAGGCTTGGCCCACACAATCCTCCCCTTGGAGGAGTCTAAGGTATCTGCTTCCAGAATGGCCTGATAACATGCAGTGGAAGTACCTTGTAGAGATTTAAAGCATACCCAGATATTCGGTAACTTGTTCCAGTCTTAGCCGTGCAATGAAGAGAGGACTCTTTCATTGACTATGGAGCCAAGAATTAGACTGCATTCTAAAAGCACTTTCTTGGAGTGTCCTTTTTTCCATACTTGCTGGCATTGGAGAATATTGGATGAGTTGCTGAGGGCCTCCATGTGGGGAAAGAACCTTGGACACTCTCTCTCTCACCCAGAGCCAGCATGAAGTAGAAAGCACTGTCTGAGCCATTGCTTCTGTCACTGTTTTGTGCATTCTTTCCTGCTTCTAGGTTAATGTAGTGGAGATGGCTATGACATTGTGACATTAAAAATTAGCATCCACCCAAGGATTTACAGTTAGCCAATCAAGCATTATGACCCCAAAGCAAGGCACAACCTTTGAGACCCAACCTACAGGTAAATGAGATGGGCATTCATCCATCAATGGTGTTTGGATGTGAACTTGGTAGGATCAATGCTATGTAGAAATTGTGTTATGCCTAAATCCTATAGTTCCAGAAATTAAGATGATCAGGGGGACTTCCAGGGCGGAGCCAAGATTGCAGAAGAAAGGCAGTGAGCTCTGGAACTCATGACACAATCACACCAAAAAACATCAAAATAATGCCATAGGACAATACCTGGAGCAACAAAACTCACAGAAAATGGTAGAGGGAAGACTGGGTCCTTGGGATGTTTGGAGAAAATATTTGTACTTCTGTTTTTGCTACATCTGTGAAGCAAATATTCCTTTGTAAAAGTTAATTGATGTTAATTGGTTAACTGGAATTAGGGGGTTAATCCCTGTTATTTACCAGTGGAAATGGAAAGAGAACACACTGGAATAAGGGCATTAGAAGACATCCCCAACCCCCCAGGGCTAAGCCTAGAACCCTGAGCCAGTGTCCTTCCTTAGAGTGAGTGAGGCCACAGCAATTGTTCCACAGTCTTTTCTTTTGCCCTCTAGTTGCTATATTTGGGTGAGCCAATGATTGATGATAATAACTCTACCATCTTCTATTTTTGATACACAATAATAGAAAGTAGAAGAGGTAGCATTAAGTAGCGGTTGGAGAGCCAGTCTTCTTAGTCTCAAAGAGCTTGGTTCAAGTCCCTGCTTTCATACATATTGCCTGTGTAATCCTAAGCAAGCTATTAAGCTCTCAAAGCTCTTGGTAACTCTCTAAGACGATAATTTGCAGAACATTTACTGATATGCATCATTAGAGAGATTTTCCTTAGGGAGGATTTCTATATCAATGAAATCATGGCTCTAGACCAAAAAGTAACAATAATAATGGGTGTAATAATCATCATTTTGAAATTACAATAACAACAATAGTTCTTATAGTTTCCCTCTCTCCAGTGCTTTGGATATGTGGTTAACAATATAATTGACCACTTTCTTACCCAAGTTATTAAAAAATCTTGGCAAAGATTTGTTGTGTCATGCCCCTCCATCCCTTCCCGCCCCCCAGATGGCATATTATCTGTACATCCAAACAGCAGCAGGGCCAGCAGATCATGGTCAGAATACTAAGATCCCCTCTTCCAGAGCTTGCAATCTCACACTTAGGCTTCCTCCCTTCCTTGTTTGTGTGCCCTTGGCCTTGCTTCCATGCCTAATTCCTAGGATGTCCCTCTGAGTTCTATTTTTCTCCTCCTTTCATGCTGGCTGTGGCGGTCATATCACTGGGGAGTCATTTCAGGCAGCTCACATCTGGATTTTCTGTCATTTTGTCCTGTGGTTTTGATTCAGGACTGCCACTCTCTGTGGCTAAAGATCTGCAGGGGAAAACATTCTTGGCCAGTCCTGGGAAAATGAAGCCTGTCAGATAGTATTTAATCTAATGTGAAATCCAAGGGGGTAAGAAACAAAACAAAACACTTGAAATCTTAAAAGCATCAAATATCCCTAATGACATTCTCTTTTTGCTTCAAGAGAGTAATATTTTCCTCTCTTCACTATGCCCCCACAGAGCCTTACTTTAGCTCCAAATGCAATTGGGCTAAACTTGAATTAACACAGTCAACTGTCCATTAGGAATAGGGAGCTCCATTTCTCTCTTCCCAGCTCTGCTGACTAACTGGTGACCTTGAGCAATCCAATGGATTTCAGTTTCCCTGACTGTAAGGATGAGGCTGTTATGTTCTTTTTTCCTACCCAGCACTGTCATCACTGTCTACAGGATGCCAAGATGGACCAGGTTATGTAAGCACAATGCATGATTATGTGGCATACTGGATCAGCACTGGAAGGACAGCAGAGGGAAAACCAACTCCAAGATTATTTTTATACCTTCTTAGGAGACTGAACTTCCATAAGTTTATCATCCTCCCCATCCCCCTGAGATAACTTTTGAACTATTTTCTTTAAACTAATAACTGATAACATTCCTATCTATGCAGGTCATTTGACACTTACCATATCGTGTCTGATATTGTTAGTTTTCTTTTTGTATGTATATATCTTTACTCTCCGATTCAAGAGTAAGTTCCTTGAGAGCAGGGGCCATATGCCAAGGTAATCATAATAATTGACATTTGTAAAATTCTTTAAAGTTAGCAAAATACTTTACATGTATCATCTCATTCAAACCTTGTGATAACTCTATAAGGCTGACACTGAAGATATGGTTTTCCCTATTTCAAGGAATCTGGGTGGCACAGTGGATAGAGTGCTGGGCTTGGAGTCAAGAAGATCTGAGTTTAGGGGGCGGCTAGGCGGCGCAGTGAATAAAGCACCAGACCTGGATCCAGGAGTTCCTGAGTTCAAATCCAGCCTTAGACACTTGAAACTTACTGCCTGTGTGACCCTGGGCAAGTCACTTAACCTCCATTGCCCTACGCAAAAAAAAAAAAAAAAAAAAAAGAAGAAGATCTGAGTTTAAATCTGGCCTCAGTTAGCTGTGTGACCCTGGCCCTCTTAACCTCGCTCAGTCTCAGTTTCCTCAACTGTAAAATGGGAATGATGATACCTTCTTCCTCCCATGGTTGTTATAAGGTTCAAATGAGATAATATTTGTAAAGCACTTAGCATAGTGCCTGGCACACAGTAGGTACTACATAAATGTTTATTTCCTTCCCTTCTAACTAAGGAAACTGAAATTTGGAAAAGCTGTATCTGGCCTCATGGTCATGCAGGTAGTAAGTATCTAAGGTATGATGTAATCAGGCTCTCGTTAGGCCATTTCTGGCATTCTGTCCATTACCTTATGCTGCCTGTCTAATAATAATAATACCTCACATGGGTACAATGTCTTTTATGTTCGGAAGAACTCCCACATGTACTAGGCCATTTGATTATATCTACTGATTCTTTCCATATGCCTATAACTCTCCTCCACAAGTCTCTCTCATCCTTAAAAAAACATGTCCTATCATGACCCTACCATCCCCTTAAGCTATTATCATATATCTCTCCTTCCCTAACACCATACTCCTAGAAAAAGTTGACCCTATCTCCTCTCCTCTCACTTCCTTCTCAGCCCTTTGCAATCTGCCTTCCAAACTCATCAGTCAACTGAAACTGCTCCCTTCAAACCTAACAATGATTCTTAATTGGCAAATCCAATGGCTTTTTCTCAGTTCTCATCCATCTTGAATCCAATGCAATATCTGGCACTTTTGACCAACCTCACTTCCTGAATGCTTTCTCTCTTCTGACTTTTTGTGACATTATTCTCTTGGTTCTCCTTCTACCTGTTTGACCACTCCTTATCAATTTCTTTTGCTGGATATTCTTCAATATTTTGCCCCCAAAACTTTGTCCTGGACCCTCATCTTTTTTTCATTCTGAACTTTCCCATTTGACAACCTCATTAACTCCAAGTTTTAAAAAAATTATTTGATCTATTGTATTAAAGATTTATCACCTCTATGAAGTTGAATCTCTTATACATTTATCTGGCCCTGGTCTCTCACCTAAACTTCAGTGCCACATCATAACTTCCTACTGGACATTTTAAACTGTTTGAATCATAAGCTTCTCAAACTCATCGCATGCAAAATATATCACTATCTTTTCCCCTCAAACCTGCTCCACTTCCAAACTTTTCTATCTTTGTCAAGGGCAGCACCCTACTTCTAGTTACCCAGATTCACAGCCTCATTGTCATCCTCAACATCTTATTTTGCCTTTCCTCATATAGCTAATCTGTTTCCAAATATTTTCATTCCTACCTCCATGGTATTTTAATCATCCACCCTTCTATCTCATCGTATAGCCAGAACCAGAGTTCAGGTCCTTATTTCATTTCACCTGAACTATTGCAATAGCCTCCTAATTGATCCCTCTGCTTCATGTCTCCCCTTTCCAATTCATCCTCCACACAATTACCAGTCATTTTCCTAAAGCACAAATCTGACCTTGTTATTCCCCTACTCAATCAATTCCAGTGGTTCCCTGTTACCTCTAGGATCAAATGGGAACTTTCACTTGGTATTTTAAACTCTTTGTAGTCTGACTATAGATGCCTTTCTAGACTTACTATATATTCCTCCCCTTTACATATTCTATGGTCCAGTCCAACTGGCTCATACATGATAGTCCATTTTCCATCTCTGTTCCTCTGCATTGGGTGCCTGGAATAATTTCTTTGTTCCTTTCTGCTTCTTGGAATTCCTAATTTTCTTCAAAAATCAATTCAAACTCCAACTTTTACAAGAAGCCTTTCCTGATCCCCCTAAACACTGATGCCCTCTTCAAAATTGCTCTGCATTTATTTTGTATATATTTTGTTTATATCTGTAAATGTGCATGTTATCTCCTATATTAGACTATAAATTCCCTAAGAACAGAGAGATTGCTTCATCCCCAAGGCCTACCATGGTGCCTGGCATATAGTAGGAGCTTTACAAATGCTTGTTGATTAAATCTTAAAATACCCCCTGTGAAGTAGGGAGGTAATATATTAATATTCCTATTTGTAAAATGTAGAAACTGAGACCCAGAAGGAGTCACATGACTTCTCCAAGGTCAATAAAGCAAGTGAATATAAGATACAGAATTAGAACTCAGTTTTCCAAGCTTCTAATTTAATGTCCTTTCCAAGGAACAACATGTGCTCAGCCTTATGCCTTGCACAAAGTAGTCAGTGAAAAGTTGTTAATTAATTAATTGCATATGCATTTTCATTCTTAACCTCATGGACCATCTCTTCCATACTTTGATGCTTCAGGAGTATCAAAGAAATAGCCTAGAAGGTGAAGGAGAAAGAGACACATTCAATCAATCAAACTTTTCTACATAGAAAAAATGGGATCAAGGACCAAGAAACTGTCTAGTGATCAGAATGTGAAGACACTCAACTGAGATAACTTAGGAAAGAAAAATTCTCCTGAATGATCTTGATGATTACTGACCATCTCAAGAAGGCTGTGTTCCTCTGACTGATCCCCTTGGGTGCAAATTGTTGGGTAATTCAAGTGCTGGCAGGTAGAAAGATTCAAGACCACATCACAAGAAAACTAACTGCCCTCAAATGAACAGGGTTCCACTGTTTCAAAAGGGAATCTATTAATGCAGTTCCTTGTAAGCATCTGTTTCTCAACAGCAAAACCAGCTTATCCCAATGAGATGTTTTAAGAAAATAAGTTGAGTTCATTTTCACTTGCAAAGGGAAGACTTCCAAGTGATCTGTCTCTGATACTTTGGGCTGTTCTTGTTTGCACAAGGAAGCCAACATAAGGGAGTAATTGCCCTGGTTTCTCTAGCTTGGCAACCAAAGCTTCTGGGTCCTTCTTGAACCTGTCCAATCCTGACAGCTGGTTTCATCCTGCTAAAGGGGCTATGAAAAAAGAAACAAGGGAAGAGGCTGGGCAGTGAAAGGCTAAAGGCTCCAACCTGCCTTTTAAATCTTATTTCATGTTGCTAGCCCTCACACATTCTCTGCTGTATTCAAACTACCCTGTTAACTGTCTCTGAGTACAGGGCATTCTGTCCTCTACTCCTATATCTTTGTTCAGATGGTTCCCCTCTCTAGATCTCCCTTCTCGCCTCTGCCTCTTTCATAATCCTTAGATCTCTTCAAAACACAACTACTTTCCACATGAAGCCTTTCCTGGTCCCCCAAGTATTAGCACTCTCTTCCTCTTTGAATTGATAATGAATTTATAAAATAATGAAATGGGGGCACACCCCCCCCAGTTTTTTTGGTTTCTTACTGGGAAAGACTATGATGGCAAAGGGAAGTGAGGCCGCAATCACATTTTAATAACACATAGCGATGGTAGGAATAGTCACAGAAAGTACAGAGACATATGGCAAAAAGGGGTACACAGGCAGATGGGTGGAATCACACAGTACAGTACAGTAAAGACAGGCAACAAAAGAAGAGGATGGAGAGGGGGTGAAGCACAGATAACCACTCACATAATGATGAATTAGAATTGGGAACACTCAGCAGCATGGACCCAGATGAAAATGGGAGAATGTTGGGGGCCAAAAGTTTGAGGTCTTGTTTTTATGGGGGTTGGGCTGGGGGGGGGAGGGAAACAGACCAACTGTTTTCTGTGCCACCTTGAGGTTAATTCATTAACATATCCAAAATATCTCAAAGTTGTTATGAAAACTTTAAAGGTAACATGTCCATGTCATCTCAAACTTATCAGCACCATTTGGTGTTTTGCTGGTTTTACTGTGGATGTCTGAACTTATCCAAGATTTACATATCATAGGACCAAAATTCCCTATCAGCATGATATCCCTGATTCAGTACGTATTACCAGGATGTGTTTTTTTGGTTTACATATGGTACAGTTTATAAATTATGCTCCTTTAATCTTTGATACAGTTCATACATGACTTCTAGGTTCCAATTTGCAATCTTGCTTTTGGATACTGCTACTTTATACTGACTATTTATAAAATTACTTACTATATTACCTGGGGCGGGGCAGGGACAGGTGGGGTGTTCAGGGGGAACAGAACAAGATACAATTATAACACACTCTTGAAATTACTTTATATAACTTTGTGGGTTATATACTTACTTGATAGATATGTTATCTCTCCCAAGCATAATTTAAGTTCCTGGGGATATCTAGTACATTTCCTGACACATAATAGATATTTGACAAATACATGTTGAATCGAAGAAGCCAAAAATGATTTTTAAAAATTAGGGAAGAGGGGCAACTAGGTGGTGCAGTGGGAAAAGCACCAGCCCTGGATTCAGGAGGACCTGAGTTCAAATCCGGCCTCAGACACTTGACACTTACTAGCTGTGTGACCTTGGGCAAGTCACTTAACCCTCATTGCCCCACCAAAAAAAAAATTTTTTTAAATAGGGAAGAGGATGCTTCAAGATGCATTGTTAAAGATTCTGAAAAACAGATCTCTAATGAATTACATTTGTCCTGGATTATTAGACCTCTAGATGCTATCTCAAAAATGTCTACTTCTATCCTAAGATCCTCTTAATTTCCCATCAATCCTTTTCATTGGCATAATATTTATAATTTACAAAAACAAGTCTTTGAAATAAATTGATCTTTTTAATCCCTATATTGTGACATACTGTGCTATAGTATATAGATAGGCTTGGAGTAAGGAGAGGATTGGGCTAAAATCTTACCTCAACACTTACTCTCTGTGAGTTCATGGTCAAGTCACTTAACCCATCTAAACCCAAGTTTCCTCATCTGTAAACTTGTAATAAGGAAGCTCGCAGGATTTGAGTGAGATTTTATGCAAATCTCAAAACACTATGTAAATGTCAGCTATCATTATTATCAGAGAAGCAGTTGTGGCAGAGTAAATAGACAGTTGACCCTGGAGCCTGGAATTGGTGGGTTCAAGCCCGATCTCTGATGCAAATTGGTTGTTTGTCAACTGGTAAGTCATTCATCATCTCAGAGCTCTAGGTGATTCTCTAATACTATAAGTAGCCAAGAAGGAACAAACCTGCATCGATAGAGGGAGTTTGTTCACTTGGGAATTCCCTGTGCCTCTGAAATCCTATCCTTTTTTTCTGATCTATTACTTCTGACCTGTTCTACTACATGCTTTGGTAGTCTTGGTTATTTGAAAAGGAATGAAAGGTAGAGATGAAGCAAATTCAGATATGCCCAGGGTTAGCTTGAGGGAGAGGCATGAGACAAAGGCTTAACTAGTTTTTAAATTAAATATGGCCTGCATGAGCTCAGGACTGTTTTTCTACATTGATATGGTCCACAGATTATATATAATTGTCCAATTGGTTTGTTTCTAAATGCCAAGGGGAAAACTTTACATTTATTCCTCTTAAATTTCTACTTTTTGCCTTCAGAATATTATTCTAGCCTGCCAATATATTGTTGTTTCCTAATTCTGTCATCCAAAGTGGGATTTCTCAATTTTATGTCAAAACTAGGATTTCTCAATTTTATGTCAACTGCAAATTTGATGAGTACAGCATCAATGTCTTTGTTCAAGTCATTAAAAAAAATGTTAGCTGTCATTGAATTCAATAACAGAAGGCCAAGTTCAGATCCCTAGAGTAATAAAGTTTAGACATTCCTCCAGACTGACATCTATATGTTGATCATTTTGCTTTGGACCCAGACATTCAGCTAGATCTAAAGCCACTTAAGGGTATCATCATCTAGCCCACATCCCTCCATCTTAGCCACAAGGATAAGGTAAGCCTAAAGAACAATAAAATGTATACAGTCAGTGTGGCTTGGAAGAAGCAATGGCTTGGGAGTTGTACACAGGAGCCTGGACTATTATTTATCAGAAATGTTATGTGTTTAGTGGGGAGGGAAACTGTTTGCTTCATATGCCTATTTGAAGCTAGATGTGATAACCATTAAAGTTTGTTCCAGCTCTAGGATTCTAGGACTCTAAGAGATCCAGAGAATCAAGGTTTTAATCCCAGTTCTGATTTATGTCTTAGGAAAACCCCTTAACCAGTCTGTACCTTAGGGCCCTCCTCTACAAAATGGCAGGGACTGAGTATGGTGTGGTATGATGTGATGAGAGGAATGCGGGATTTAGAAGTCAGAAGAAATAGATTCTGTTCAATGACTAATGCAGAAATATGTTTAATGTGATTGTACATATATAACCTATATCAGACTGCTTTCTGTCTTGGGGAGGGGGGAGGGAAGGGAGAAAGAGAGAAAATTTTGGAACTAAAAATCTTATAAAAACAAATGTTGAGGCAGCTAGGTGACGCAGTGGATAAAGCACTGGCCCTGGATTCAGGAGTACCTGAGTTCAAATCTGGCCTCAGACACTTGACACTTACTAGCTGTGTGACCCTGGGCAAGTCACTTAACCCCCATAGCCCCACAAAAAAAATGTTGAAAACTATTTTTATATGTGACTGGAAAATAATAAAATATTTTTATGATTAAAAAATAAAAGAAATAGATGCTGTTCAGAGCTCTGGCATTCATGACCGTATGGCCTTGGTAGGGTAATTTCCTTATGTGTAAAATAGACATGATAACCCTTGTTCAACCTACTTCAAGGGCTTGTTATAAGGAATATAGGAGATAAATGCATGTGAAATGTTCTTTGAAAACTGTAAAGTGCAATATGGTAATAAGAGGGAAACCTGCTGACTTTGAAGTCAAAGGGCCTAGGTTTAATTCCAACTCTGTTGCTTTTTGTACCTTGTCTCAGTTTCTTCATCTATAAAATGGGAGGGGGGATTGAACTTCATGACCTTTAAGGATCTTTCCACCTCTAAAATGATGAACTTAGATTCTAAGAGGAGCAGCTAAGTAATGCAGTGAATAGTGTGATGGGGCTGGAGTCAGGAGGATTCATGGTCCTGAATTTCAAATGTCACCTAAAACACTAGCTGTGTGACCCTGGACAAGTCACTTGACCCTGTTTGCCTCAGTTTCCTCATCTGTAAAAATGAGCTGGAGAAAAACATGGCAAACCAATCCAGTATCTTTGCCAAGAAAAGCCCAAATAGGGTTATGAAGATTTGGATATGAATGAAAAATGACTGAACAGCAACAAAATTCTAAGATTCTCAACCCTGGCATTATTATCATCATCTTGGATTGCTAAGAGAAATATCACCACCATACCACACACATATACCACAACAGAATGATAATGGAGTCCTGAGAAATTAAAAATTCCATGTGTACAATGTAGAAATAAAGGCACAAATGTGCTGACATTTAACTTTTCCTGATTTCAGTTATGTTGAATTTATTCTGTTTCCTTTATTTTTAATGTGGGAACTTGACCTTTGGGGAATTAGACGTTCAATTAACATTAAAGCTTCTTAGGAGCAATGGCATTTGATGCCACTGATAGGAAGTCAGTAGTTCACCTTTTACCACCTTGGTGTTTTGGCTTCTGCATTGTTGGGAGAAGCACCAGCTGCTTCTGTTTGTTTTGGTAGAGAACACTCCACCAAGGCGGTAGAACTTCAGCCTGTTTAGGAAAACAGTCCCTGAAGCGATCAGAGGAACATGAATTGTGCTGCCCAGAATATGACAAAGCTCCCTGTTGTTTCCCATACTGGGCTCAAAAAAAAGTGGCAAGGAGTAACACTAAAACATGTGTCCTGACTTGATCCCTCAGTTGAAAGTTCTGTTTTGAATCTTTAAAAAGTAATAGATGGAGGGATTTAGAAGATCAGTCACTCTTGTACTAAACACTTCTCAGAGAACACAGTCCAATTTATTCTGATACTTTTAAGAATATTCCTTCATCCATTAATTAATCAATTCATTCATTCAACAGCTTTCTAAGCACATACTACATGCAGAACACTGTGCTAGGTACTTTGGCAGATGTAAGATGAGAAATGAATCTTGGTATTGACAATAGGGCAAGATATATATTGCTACCTCCACTCTGCCCCTCCGGTTTGTCTAAATAAAACTCCCCAAGTGTATTTGCACAAAGTATCAAGGAGTGCGATGGGAGTTGAAAGTAACTGAGGAGAATTTTCTCACTTTAATTTAAAAAACAGACTGAATTCCAAGAGTGACACCTGAGGTAGAAAAGGCAGTTTAAAACAAAGACCAAAAGACAAGACTTCTCTGATTGACTGACTGACTGACTGACTGACTGACTGACTGACTATGGCAATGGGTCTGACTCACAAAAGTGCTGAGCTATCCTGGAGCTATGAGCTAAAATAACTAATAGAGCCTGCTTCTACAGGGAAAACACATAACTCCAATTTGTTGGAAGACCAGAAGATGACAGCAGTACAGATCTAGCAGATTTCAGAACAGTAAAAAGAATAGACCAGTAGAGAACCCCAGCTGTATGCAGAAGAGGAAGCAGCTTTTAAGTACAATATCATCACAAGACCAACAGAAGATATCTCTAGCTCTGTAAAGAAATAAGAAGTTTGGGGCAGCTAGGTGGCATAGTGGATAAAGCACCAGCCCTGGATTCAGGAGGGTCTGAGTTCATATCTGGCCTTAGACATGTGACACTTACTAGCTGTGTGACCCTGGGAAAATCACTTAATCGTCACTGTCCCACCAAAAAAAAAAAAAAAAGAAAGAAAGAAAGAAAGAAGTATCAGGGACAGAGAAATGTTCTAGTAAGGATGTAGAGGGTTTTTCTAAACACACAAACAAAAAAGATGACTATAGCAACATGATTCAATATATATTCCCTGTTCACACATGTTTCTTACAAGCATATCCTCTTCCATGTATACTTATTTGGCTATGAGTATTTACTGCCCTTGTGATGCCTCCATAAGCATCCTGACCACATGTGTTCCCTACACATGATCCTTTTCCTACTGGTGGTATGATAACCTATATGAGAAGCCATTCATCCTATATAAGTGGATAATTTTTTCCTTGTCACTTATGTTATACTGTTTAATTAACTGGGTTGTTTTTTGTTTTGTTTTATTTTTTTGCTTTGAATTAATGTGTCATTGAGTTGGTCTGGCAAAAGATAAATGTTTGAGGATGTAGCAAGGTTTTCCAGAATATTAGGAGCATGACTTATCCTACCCTGACTATAAGTGTTAACTTGTCATTTATTATTTAGGTTGTTTAATTAAATGTCTTTTGGTTTGAAATAGTGTGCCTTCTGGTTGGTGTGGTAAGAGGAGTATTCCATTTTTAAGGGATCCCATGACTTTGGGGGTCCTGGGCCACATTACATAAATCATAATAATCTACCAAGAAGCTATACTTTTAAATGGAAATAAGACACAGACTCTGATAGCTATAACATTATATGATAAATGTAATACTAAATTAGTGCATTAGAAAAGTTTAAGACTAAATGCTATGTGAAATGCAAGAGGGAAAATTGTTATTGACAGGAGGAATCAGGAAAAGCTTCATTGAAGAAGGGACATTTGTATTGGACTTGAAAGGTTAGGGAGGAATTTTAAAAGTAAACAATGGGATGGAGAATTTCCTAAGTATAGGAAACAGTATAAACAAAGGTAGAGAGGCAGAAAAGGAGAGGACAGATTCAGGTGAGTAAGAGTTTATCTTCAGAAGTGCAGCTAGGTGGTGCAGTGGATAAAGCATCAGCCCTGGATTCAGGAGGACCTGAGTTGAAATCCAGCCTCAGACACTTGACACTTACTAGCTGTGTGACCCTGGCCATGTCACTTTCCCTCATTGCCCTGAGGGGGGAAAAAGTTTATATTCAGTGTAACATGTTTGGAGGGATTAATGAGATGAACCTAGAAAGATAAGGTAATGTCAGATTGTAGAAGGCCTTGAATATCACACATATTTTGTCCTTTAGGTCCATAATTCTCTCCTATCTGTTGCATCTGCTTCTGGGCCTTCTTCTTGCAATTCTAACTCCATCCCTCATCTCCACATCCTTGCACTAGATATTCCCCATGCCTTCAATGTTTTCCCTCCTTCCTTCTCTTTTTAGAATTCCTGAGTTACTTGCGAAACTTTTTCTGGTCCTTCCCATTCACAGAGCCTTTTCTTTCTATGACTTCTTGTTGTTTGTCCTTCATTCTCAAAGATGGCCATCACATCAGGGTGATATCATGACTTGCCCTGAATTGGATTTAAATGAGGGAGGGCTATGCAAGGTCACCAACCTCACTCTGTCCTCCAGAGCCATCTGGGTCCAGTGGCAAGATATACATCAGGATGGCTGGAGATGGCCCTGGATGTTTATGGCAATTGGAGTTAGGTGACTTGCCCAGGGTCACACAGCTAGTAAGTGTCTGGGGGTGAGATGCCTACCTTCCATTTATTCTATATATATCTTGTATATACCTATTTATACATGTATATCTCCCATTAGAATGCAGCCCTGTTTTTCATCTCCAGCAAGTAGCATGATGCCTAGGAGCACCTATGAAGTGTTTATTTAATAAAACTTTGTTGATTAATTACAAATCTCAATCCTGACCTTCTCAGGGGTTCTTGCCACTTCATTGCTCTACAGCATCCTCTGTCCAAAGTTACTTGACTACCTGCCCAGTAGATCATCTGTGAGCTTTTAGCCAGCACCTTTCTATGAATGGCACTTGCCATATGATGCGCTTTCTCATAGTATTGCAAGGATGTAAGATCACTGGACCTAAAGTAAAGGATGTGGGCTCCAAACCTGGCTCTGCCATTTGGTGTCTGTGATCTCCGTCAAGTCACTTCACTTCTCTGTGCCTCAGTTTCCTTATCTGTAAAAGGGGAGGGGGAGATTATACTAGATCACCTCTAAGTTCCCTTTCATAAGTCAGTGATCTCATCATGTTGCAAAATATACAATAATGTCAAGATGGTGAGTCTCCTTGATAAAGGCTCTGCTCTGATTGTGGCACCTGTCTTGAGTCTTATGGAGTATTAACATACAGCATATGATGGTGATGAAGATGATGATGGTGGTGGTGGTGATGGTGGTGATGGTGGTGATGCTTTAATTTAACCCTAGTCTCTCCCCTAAACTTCAGTTACACATCACCAATTGCCTACTGAAGGTAGTAGCTCAGTCGATATAGCATTGTCCTGGAGTCAGGAAGACCTGAGCTCAAATCCAGCCTCAGATTCTTGCTAGCCAATGTGATCATAAGTAAATCACTTAATCCCTGTCTGCCTTAGTTTCCTCAAATGTAAAATGGGGATAATAATAACACTAACTTCTCAAAGTTGTTGTAAGGATTAAATTGAGATAATAATTGTAAAAAGCACTTAGCACAGTTCCTGGCACATAGTAGGCACTATATAAATGCTGATCCTTCCTTCCCTTCCTATTTAAACAAGATATCTCAAAAATATCTGAAACTCAACATGTCTAAAGTTGAGCTCATTATCTTTTCCCAAAAACCTTTCTCCTCTTCTAAACTTTCCTGCTGGGCAGCTAGGTGGTACAGTGGATAAAGCACCAGCCCTGGATTCAGCAGGACCTGAGTTCAAATCCAGTCAAAGACATTTGACACTTACTAGCTGTGTGACCCTGGGAAAATCACTTAACCCTCATTGCCCTGCAAAAAAAAATAATAAATTAATTTTTAAAATAAAATACAATAAAATAAACTTTCCTGTTTCTATCAAAGGCATCACTATCCTTCTAGCCTCCCAGGTTCATAGCCTTGGAATAATCCCCAATTCTTCCCTCTTTCCCAACATATACAATTAGTTGCCAAATATTGCCATTTCTTCCTGCACAACCTCTTTCATGTTATATCTCTTTTCTCTGCTCATACAGCTACCATCAGGTCCTCATTACCTCTTGATTGTGTTGTTGCATCAACAACCAACAACCTCCTAGTTGTTGTCTGTTCCAGCTCTCTCCACTCCGATGCACCACTGCCAAATTATGATGTGAATGCTTTATCTGACCATATGACTTTTATTTAATCAACTCCAATAGCTCTTTGACTGACCTTTCTTTCCAGCTTCCTTAGACATTGTTCCCCCTTTTACATTCTGTGATTTAGCCCAAGTGGCTTTCTTGGTTTTCCTTGCCTATGACATGATCTTTTCTCTCCATGTCCTTTCATTGGCCATCCCACATGACTGGAATGTACTTCCTCCTCATCTCTACCTCAATGAATCCCCCTCCCCTTTCCATTAGGCTGAAGTTGAAGCACCATCTTTTTCATGAATCCTTTCCTGATCCTGCCAACTACTGGTGTCCTACCTCCCAAACTGCCTTATATTGTTTTGTATTTATCAACTTTGTATTTATGCTGTGTGTATGTATATATACATGTACGTATACATATGCATACACATATATATGTATAGATATGTGTGTATGTGTGTGTGTGTGTATATATATATGTTGTCTTCCCCATTAGAATATAAGTTCCTTGAGAGCAGGGATTACTTAGTTATTTGTACTTGTATCTCCCAGCAGCAGATAGTGGGTGCTTAACAAATATTCATGGTTGATTGATAATTTAAATTTGTAGCAGTCAGTCCCAGTCAGTTCAATGACTTCTTACAGCTCTGCTTAACAAGAGATGGTAGGATAATACAGGAGATGGAAGAATACAGGGGTGGTATTTGGCAAAGCATGAGTGACAACTGGACAAGGAAGCAAGGAATTCAAGAATAGAGGATAGTATGGAATTGAATTGGTTCACACACAGGGCTTGAGATGGGAAAGGAGAAGAGTCTAGCTAGAGCAGGGGTAGTGACCTAGGAAAATAATGAGGAATAGAAGAGCTGGAGATCACAGTGAAGACAAAGCATGTATTTAGTAAGACTAAGGAAGGCATGGGGAGAGATTGAATGATAAAAGACTATGATCAGATAAAGGCATTCTCATTATTCCCATTTTACAGGTGAGTAAATTGAAGCTCAGGCAGGTTGAGTGACTTACCCATAGTCATATACCTAGTAAATAACTGAGGGAGAATTTTAATCCACCTTATCCTGATTCAAAGGCCAGTATTCTATCCATTACACTATAGCCATGTCATTGACATTACAGATCTTTTAAAGTGTTGAGTTACACATATAGATTTAGTACCTTTCTCTCACAGTAACATGTCAAAGCTGAACCCCAAAGGATTTCCTAATGTTGGTTTAGTTGTTTTCAGTCATCCACAACTCTTTGTGACCCCTTTGGCAGGGGCAGGGTGGTGGTGGTGGAGTTTCTTGGCAAAGATACTGAAATGATTTGCCATATCCTTCTCCAGCTCATTTTATAGATGAGGAAACTGAGGCAAAAAGGATTAAATGACTTGCCCAGGGTCACCCACCTAGTAAGTGTCTGAGGACAGAACTGAACTCATGCAGGATGAGTCTTCCTGATCCAGACTCAACGCTCTATCCACTCACTGCATATGCCTTCACTACCCTCTCACTAATACCTCTTCCACTTCTAGCAGTGTAATGAAAAGGAAGCTATATCAGCTGTTATCAGGCTGCCTGGGTTCAGATCCCAGCTCTGCCCCTTGTTAGCTATGTGAATAGGAACAACTCACTTTTCTTCTGTGAGTCTTAGCTTCCTCATGTGTAAAAGGGATATAATGACACTAGAAGTATCTATCTCACAAGGGTTGTTGTGAAAATTTACACTTTGTTAACCTTGATGCACTAAAGACATGTGCCTTTGCACAGTTCCTTTAAATTTAAAGAAAAAAGAGAAAGAAAAGAAAAAAATAATAAACCACCTACAACCAAAACAACATTTCCCCATGTTTTTCACTATCTCATTTCATGATGGAATCTTCTCGCTTGCGGAAGGTTTAAAATTCAGTCACCTTCACCTGAGGCATTTAAAATGAACTGGCTCCCAGGAAGATCCACCCTGATGAGAAGCCGTCCAAGTCACTGAGGGATGGATTAGATGTTTTAATTGGTTCCTTTCATCTCGAATTCCTGTGGTTCTATGATATTTCACATCCTGAGACCCAGCAGAGAAAAAAAATAAGCTCAATTCATCCCAAGATCCGATGAAGGATTTATGCACTCACTGTGTGGAAAGCAAGGATTTAGGGGAGTAGAATCTAGCATCTGCCAAGGACGCTTGTTTACGCTTTGTCTCTTGTTTTTGTTTTTCCAGTTTCTGCCTCCAGGGGGCGATAACCTTCTAAAGGCAGCGGAGCCAAAGCCTGGTCCTCGCTGCAGCAAGCCGGCCGTCTTCCCTGCTGGGAGAGGAAATCCTCTGCAGTTGCAAACTCTCCGTGAATAATTTATGCTGACAAATTTTGACTGGGGACTTGCCTAACTCTTGTTAACAAAGTCTTCGTAGGAGAAATTATAGGATCATAGATCTAGAGCCGCAAGGGTTCTCAGAAGCCGTCTACCTGGTCCCAAAGCTTGAGGTCTTACACGTTGTGATCTATCGGAAGCAAGATTTGATATTGGGGTTTCCTGACTTCTGAGTCAGCGTTCGTATTTTGGGGTGATAGACAAGGACCCGTCACGGGAGAGAAATGATACATTATATGATATAGTATGATATTCCTCACCAGTCCTGCAGAAATCAGCATCATAGAACTCCAAACGCGGAAGGGTGGGGAGAAATCGTCTCCTCTTTTTGCAGATAAGGAAACTGAGCTCCCCGCTCCTTTCCCCCAAGAAGTTAGGTCACTTGCTTATAGGTAGTAAGTATCAGAGGTAAGATTTGAAGGTGAGTCCTCTGACTCCAGTTATAATGTGCTTTCCACTACTCTGCACGCAGGAATATATTTTCTAAGACTTTTAACATCAATTCTCCCATTTCTTTGTGTTGCCTAGCACCTGAATGACAAAACATGAAACCAGGAAAAGCCAAGTTTCCCATAGCTGGCCCACAATTCTTACAAGCTGGAAGGAATCCAGATAAACTACCAAAACCTGCCTTCTTCTCCCTGACTTTTCCCTTAATGATGTCCATCGGCCTGCCCTCAAGGTACTTAACCTGGGATCCAATGGGGACTGTGGATAGATTTCAGGGGAACGATGAACATGGATAGGGAGAAAAATTACAACTTCGTTTCCATACAATTGGTTTCCATTGTAATCCTATGTATTTTGTTGTATGCATTTTATGCACTTTAACACATTCTGACCAATTACATAGACATCCATAACACCAAAAAGATAAAGCATGCCTGACTGCGGCTCTCTGGAAGCTGGGGGAAGTGGGGTGAGGAGGGGAATGGGACAGGGAGGAGAAGTTCTGCTAGTGGCCTAATATTTCAGCAGTTTGAACACTTGGCATAGCAGATTCACTTGAAAATTCATCTCTGTTGCCCCCTGACATTAGCAACTCTTCCTTTTTGCCACATATCCACCTGGATATTGTAGAATAGGTATCTCACGCTGAGATGAGAAGGAAAACTATTACTAAGAGTCCACAGTGCCTCTAGTTGATTTGTGTTTAGTACTCTGAGTGAAAATCAGTTCTAGAAAGAGGTGATGGTGGTATAGCCATCCAGGGCAGCTGGTGGTGTAGTATTTACTGCTGGACCTAGAATCAGGAAGAATTGAGTTTAAATCGTACCTCAAACACTTACTAGCTGTGTGACCCTGGGCAAGCCCATTGACTTCGGAGTGGGGATGACAATAGTACTTAACTTTCAGGATCAAATGAGATAATATTTATTAAATATAATATTAATTAAATAATATATTTGTTATTGTTATCTTTCTTTATTACAATTATTTAAATACCTGGTACATAATAGGCACTATACATATGTAAATGCTTATCCTTTCCAAATGGTTGTCAGGAGATCAGATAATAGAAAATTTAGGAACTAGATAATTTTCTATTTCATTAACTGTCATTTCACCTTTCTGGGCCTCAGTTTCTTCATTTATAAGATAAGTGTAGCTGAAGTAGGTTGTCTTTAAAATTTTGTGGTCCTCTAAGGAGACTTTCTTGATGAAATATACTTGGTTTTTCATGGGAAAGAAGATCGTGCAATTGAAGAAAGAAGACTTAGGTCCTAGCATTGTCCAACTTGTAATGTTATTTCACATGAGGTAAAAGAGGGAGATGCTTTCTCATTTTTCTTTAGAGTCAAACTACATCCTGCTTCTTTTGTTTGTAGCCTAGTACTCATTTGGAATATTGTTTTCCTGGTTCAGCTTTTTTCACTTTGTGTGGATTTCTTTCCATGTGGCTCTGTATTCATCATAGCCATTGTTTGTCATAGCAGAGTAATGTTCCATCACATTCCATCACATCCATGGCTTGTTCAGCCATTTCCCCAATCGATGGGTTTTGTCCAAGTCTTTTTTTTATAATGTGGTGCTGCCTACTTACCCATACCATATGCCTTTCCCTTTGGTGATCCTTACCTTTAACTCTTTAAAGATGGTGGCATTTCACAACTTGCTGCTGTAGTATCAGAAAAATATTGATTTTTTTAAAAAAATTATTTCATCATTTAAATCCTTTGACAATTCATGCATTTTTTGTGGGGCAATGGGGGGGTCACACAGCTAGTAAGTGTCAAGTGTCAGGCTGGACTTGAACTCAGGTCCTCCTGAATCCAGGGCCAGTGCTTTATCCACTGTGCCACCTAGCTGCCCAAACAGGTCATGTATGTTGCCAAAAAGTCCATGCCGTCTATTGAACTCTGGTCATTCTGCTGGCATTGTGATAGACTCCAGTGATGGTGTAGCCCACACTATGGCATCTATGAAATGTCTACTCTTCCCTATGCCATCTGCTATCTGGATCTGGCTGACCATGATCTAAGGAACCACTTTATGAGGAGCCTGACCAAGTGGCTGTAGCTTCAGTACCACAGTGGAGAGGGAAATTGTACATAACATCAGGATGAAATCAATATTTTGCCCTAGACTTCAAATAGGAGGTGGTCACCACTGCATTGAGAACTGCACATTCCTCCATGGTCAGGTTATCAGCAGTGGCAAGAGAGGTTCAGGTTTCCAGATGCTCCATTGTAACCATCTTTCTGAAGTATAGAATCTTGCAGTATACATGAAACCACCTCTAACGCAATCATGAAGTATGATGTTGACATCCAAAAGGATCTGTATGCCAATCCCATAATGTCTAGTGATACCTCCAGGTGCACAGCTATTGTTGATAGGAAGTAGAAGGACATTTCTGCCCTAACTCCCAGAGCAATGAAAATCAAGAACATTGCCCTGACCTGAGCACAAGTACTCTGCTGGATTGGAGGCTCCAGCTTTCCCTCCTTGTCTACTTTCCAGAAAATGTGGATCAGCAAATGAAAGTATAGAGAATCAAGGCTCACCATTGTCTACCACAAATGAACTTTTTTCAGAATTTTCTCTTTTAGTCAAAGGAATATGACATGATAATTATGCAAAGAAGAGGAGATTGATGTGGTGAAGGAATGGTCGACGGTGGAGTGGTGAAGATGACAAACAGTCTAAGTACGTCGAAGGCAAATATATCCCAAAGTTCTACAGTGTATCTTTGGGATTCTGTATATTTGATTTGTTTTGTTTAAACAGTTATTCTAAAGACTGTATAATGCATTGTTACAGAGAGTGACTTGACTCTTTGAAGGCTGCCCAGCTCTACCAAAGGGAGCTAATTACATAAATCTTGGCAAGAGAGGGAGGAGAGAGGGGCAGGTAGTAGTGTTGTTTATGTGTAAATTATGTAATCCTTTTTTTAAAAAATCCTTTTCAAAATCCTTTTCATTTCTTCTCTCTTAATACTTGTTCTTTTTTCCCTAATGGAGCCATAATGGTCTTGTCCTTTTTCTCCCTGCCCCAACCCCCAACATTGATGTGAATGAAAGCTTTTTACAGTCACCCTGGGAGTTCAATGAAATTGATGCCAGTGATTGGAGGAGGAGAGAAGCCTTACTTGTACACTGACTTAAGACCAATTCAAATAGAAATGCACACATTAAAGAAAATTGAAGGGTAGGAAGGAGAGAAAATGCTTACTGATGGATTGATTTACTGTTTCTCATTAAAAATATATACTTGCAAGGATTTGCTCTGAGGTTTCTACTGTATTTTTAAAATATCCCCAACAATTGGATATGCATGGGCACCAAATCCTGGACTAAAATGCTAAGTTCTAAGGAGCTCAGGAAAATAGTCATATCATGAAATATTGATCATACATGGAGAGATGTATTATATGTATAATACACTGTAATGATATATTATTGATAATACTGCTTCCCCTTTCTATGGCACTTTTAAATTTATAAAATCCTGTCCTCACAATGGCTCTGTTAGGTAGATAGTACAAGTATTATTTGTCACATTTTACAAATCAGGAAACTGAGGCTTAGAGAGGTGAGGGAACCCTACCAAAACCACGTAGTTTGTTCTGTATAATACTGACTCCTAAAGCTGAAAGGAATCTCAGGAAGTCATTTAAACTAATCCTCTGACTCCAAGTTTAACTATATGCTCAAATAAAGGCTTGTTTTTAATATAAAAATCTATTTAGAAAACTATTTCAATATTATCCCTGTATAATTTATATTATATATTTATATTGCATATATTATCCATGACAGATAATATGCATACTATATGATATATGTTTTGTTTTTATGTTTTATATGATGTCATAAATGATATACATAATATATAAATGATATATATATATTTATGTATTATTTCAATATAATTTATTGCCTATTTAGTCCTATGTACTTCATTTTATGCATTTAAAAACATTGTTCTGAGAAGAGGTCCATAGGCTTCACCAGAGTGACAAAGGAACTGATGACACAAAAAAAGATTTAAGAACCTCTGTCTAGATGCTTAATTGCTATATTGTCACATGCAAGTAACCTAATCTCTCTGAGCATCAGCTTTTTTATCCAAAAAATAAAGACAGTAACATCACTTGCCTCACAGGATTATCACAGAGATCAAATGAGATACTGTATGTATTTTGGAAACTTTATGTTTATGTATGTATATAATAATACTTATGTGTATATATTTATATTATTATTATTATTACTATTATCTTTGAAGCTAAATGTTTGTTGGGAGATGCTAATGGTGTGATCTTGAGCAAATCACTTAACCTCTGTCTGCTTTTGTTAGGAAACATTTGTAAAATGGTGATAATAGTATTTACTTCCCAGAGTTATTGTGGGGACTAAATGAGATAACTTTTGTCAAGTTCTTTGTAAACCTTAAAGTGCTATAATCTATTATTATTGTTATTATTATTATTATCATCATTGTTATAATATCTGGTGTTTAAGCTTGTTTTGACAATCCACATAAACAAAACTTCATGATAACAACGGTTCTAATAATAGGCAATAGGCTGTATTTCTAAGACATTTTATAGTTTGCAAAATGCTTTATATATATTCTCACAAGAACTCTGTGAGGTAGGGAATACAAGCATTATTATTCCCATTTCAGGCCCAAAATGGTGAAGAGATTTGAGCAAGGGCTGTCACAGAGCTAGAAAGTGACATAGCAAAGACTAAGGCCCAGGTCCTGTCATTCTAAATCTGGTAGTCTTACTAAAATAGTGTAGGTGGCTCTTAAGCTAACTCTTATAAGCACTAAACCTTAATTTATTTGAATTATTTTGATGGACAGTTTTAAAAAATACCTTGCATGTATCCCCGACTTTACAAATAGAGTCCACTAGCCATGTTCTTAAATAGCACAGTGAATCTTGATGACTCAGGATCAGCATTACAAACACATATTACTGGCAACTTAAAAAAAAAAAAAAAGATACATTTAGGCCTTTGGAGACTATTACAACCATAGATTTAGAGCTGGGAAAGACCTCACAGTCTAAAACTTAATAAAGTATATTGTTGTCTGCCCCTAAACTAAATGCCCCCATATCAAAGTATTTCTGAATGCTCATCCCTAATCTGTTGTGCCCTGGGGAGGCAAACAACTGAGCTCATTACAGTCTGTGACCAAAGCAAGAGAGAATAGACAAGAAAAAGCTTGGAGAGCTCCCCAATGAATAATATGCATGAACTTTGATGTACAGGTTTGGGCATATATATTTTGGGTGTGTAGGGGACTTAAGGGATTTCATTTTAAATCCTGAGCCTTGTTATGGAAACTTGACATTTTTTTAAAAGTGGCCTTCAAATAAATGAAATGTTGTTCTGTGTGTATGTGCTGAGTAATAATCAGTGGAGATTCTGAATGGGGAGAATCTTCATAACTTGATAGCTACAGAGAATTTTTTAAAATTCAGATGATAGCAATGGCATGGCAACCTTTAACGTGAGGGTTATATAAAGGAATTAGGTACATGAGTGAAAGCTTCAGGAGTTAGTGGTATAAGACTTAGATATCAATATCTAATGGTCTATAGAGGATAAAGCTTGGATTGGAGGTCAAGAGTGGTTAAATCAATTTCTTACAATCAACGAGGCTGTTAAATAAACTCTGTAAAGACAGGCTTGGTTGGGGGGTTGTGGTGGTGGTGGTGGTGGTGGTGGTGGTAGTGGTAATGGTGATAGTAGTGGTGGTAGTAGTAGTGGTAGTAGTAGTAGTAGTAATACATCTCTAGCATTTATATATAATACTTTAGGATTTGCAAAGTGTTTGACATATATCATCTCATTTAATCTTCACAGCAGCCCTGTAGCAAAAGGGGAAAATCATCTCACCTGGAGAGCTCTGAAAGTAACATAGATTGCCTCTTTTCTGAGCTGTTTTCAGCAAAGTCCCATCTGGAGCCAGGAAGCCAGTGTAGACTCTAGAAGACTTTTTAGAGGATCTTTCCAGATAGGAGGTTTTTATTAGCCTATGGTGCTCTTAAGAATATATACAAAGTTAAAAAAAAAAAAAGCTGAGATTATTTTCCATATTAAAGGGGGCCATACTGGGCTGTGAGAGAATCCAACCCCCTCCTCCCACATCGTACCAACACAGACCCCAAACACACTGCACAAGGGGAATTTATCCTCAGCCTCTGAATCAGCTGTAGTACCAGCATCTTCTGGAACTAAGCTTACTGTCAGGTGAGAGGGCTGAACAGCTGTCTGAGAGGGGGTAGGACACAAGGGTGTCTGAGGGACCTGAGGAGGAGTTCAGATATCCCACCCTAACAGGGAACCAGGAAGAAATCTTGAGTGGCGGGAGGCCCAGGTGGGGGAGGCACAGGCTTGTCAAAGCTCAAAACCACCACAGCACTCTGCTGGCTGGGTAACTAGCAAGTTGGCTTGAGGTTACCTTCAGACCAGAGAACAGGCCGGGTGAGAGAAAAACCTGCCCTCCCTCAAACCAAAACACCTGGGAGCCTCTAAAGCTTGACACAGTGTAGCTTGCAAGTAGGACCCCACTGTAAGAGGGAGCTAAAAGTCAAGTAAAAAACTGCAAGATGAGCAAGCAAAGAAAATTGAGAACTACTGAAAGTTTCTTTTGAGACAAGGAAGATCTAGCTGCACCCTCAGAAGAGGATAACAACCTCAGGACCCCTACATCCAAAGCTTCCAAGAAAAATATGAATTGGTCTCAGGCCATGGAAGCACTCAAAAGGGACTTTGAAGAGAAAGTAGGAGAGACAGAAGGAAGATTTAGAGAGGGGGAGAAAAGAATGGAAAGAGAAATGAGAGCAATGCAGGAGAACTATGAGAAAAAAGTCAACAGCTTGAAAAGCCAAATGGAAAAGGAGATAAAAAAGGTGTCTGATGAAAATTATTGCCTAAGAACTAGGATTGAACAAATGGAAGCCAGTGACTTTATGAGAAACCAGGACACAATAAAGCAAATAAAAATGAATTTAAAAAATAGAGGACAATATGAAATATCTCCTTGGAAAAACAACTGACCTAGAAAATAGATCCAGAGAGATAATTTGAAAATCATTGGACTAACTGAAAACCATGATCAAAATAAGAGTTTAGGCAGCATCTACCAAGAGATTGTAAGGGAAAATTGCCCTGATATTCTAGAAGCAGAAGGCAAAATAGAAATTGAAAGAATTCACCAATCACCTCCTGAAAGAGATCCCAAAAGGAAAACCTCCAGGAATATTATAGCCAAATTCCAGAGCTCCCAGGTCAAGGAGAAAATATTCCAAGCAGCTAGAAAAAAGGAATTCAAATACTATGGAGCTTTAATAAAGATAAAACAAGACCTAGCAACATCTACATTAAAGGACTGGAGGGCATGGAATATGATATTCCAGAGGGCAAAGGAACTGGCACTACAGCCAAGAATCGCATACCCAGAAAAACTGTATAATCTTTCAAAGGAAAAAATGGGACTTCAATGAAAAAGAGGACTTTCAGGCATTTGTGATGAAAAGACCTGAACTAAATAGAAAATTTAACTTTCAAACACAAGACCCTGGAGAAGCATAAAAAGGCAAACAGGAAAAAGACTTCATGAGGGATATTAAAAGATTGTATTGTTTACACTCCTACATGAGAAGATAATACTTCAAACTCATAAGAACTCTCTCAGTAAGGAATTCACAGAAGACACAGGTCTGAACTGAATATGAAGGGATGATATCTGTAAAGCATTTATGTTTTGTTCTTTATGGGGCAAACAGGGTGGGGTGTCTTATGTCTGGGGCCGGATTTGGGCTTGGGGCCTCCTGGGTCCAGGGCTGCTGCTTTGTCCACTGTGCCACCTAACTAACTCATGATGATATCTTTAAAATAGGGTTGACGGGTAGGAGGAATAGACTGTGGGAGGGGGAAGGAGAGAGATGGTCTGGGGAGAGGTAGTTTACATGAAAGAAACAAGAAAAAAGCTTATGGAGGGGAGGGGAAGAGGGGGAAGGAGCTGGGGAGTGAGTGAACCTTAAGAACATCAGAATTAGCTCAAAGAGGGAATAACATACATACTTAAGTGGGTATAGTAATATATTTTTGCCCTGAGGGAAAGTGGGAGGGGAGGGAGATAAGCAGGGGGGAGAAGAGGGGAAAGAGGGAAGGGCAGATTGAGGGAGAGAGCAGTAAAAAGCAAAATACTTTTGAGGAAGGCAAAGATGTTCTGCATTACTGCACAGGTATGACATTGAATTGCTTGATTTCCTCAACCTTTGAGGGAGGGACAAAGAAAAATTTAGAACACAGAATTAGCTCAAAGGCCTTAATCTCATCAGAGTGGGCTCAAGGAGGGAATAACATTCACACCCAAGTGAGAGGAGTAATATATTTAACCGTACCGAAAAGTAGGAGAGGAAGAGGAGAGGGAGGGAGGTGTGAAAGAAGGGAGGGCAGAGTGGGGGGGGGGGGAAACAGTCAAAAATAAAACACTTTTGAGGAGGAATAGGGTAAAAGAAGATAGAAAATAGAATACATATCATGGGAAGGGAATAGGATGGAGGGAAATAGTTACAATGATTGGTTATAATGGCAAAATGTATAGTACCTACTTTGCTGGGCTATTATGAAGAAAATTCTTTGTCAAGTTTAAGGTACTATATACCTTATGATGAACAGGATACTATCAGAAAAACCTGGAAAGACCTACATGAACTGAAGCAGAGTGAAGTGTACTGTATACAAAATAACAGCAATAGTATAAGATGATCTTCTGGGAAGCATGTGAGTATTTTCAGCAAGGCAATGATACATTATAACCCTGAAGGACTTATGAAATTGCAACCCATCTACAGAGAAAGAACTGATGGTATCTGAAAACAGATGGAAACAAATTTAATTTTTTTTCTTTGAAAATTCCTTAAGCTGAAGTTTTGTTTTTCAGCTGTTTTTTTTCCCCCAACCTATCTAATGTGGTAATGTTTTCCATGACTACTCATGTATAACTTATTTTGAATTGCTTGAGCTCTTGTGGATGAGGGTTGGGAAGGGAGGGAAGAACAGAAGTTGGAACACAAAGTTTAAAAAAAAATTGATGTCAAAATTTGTTTTTATATATATTTTGGAAAACAATAAAAGGAAAATGAAGCAGGAATATATATAAAGTTTAAGTGTGGTGCTTGCAGTCTCATCAGGCAGGCAAGCTCGAATAATATTTTAACTCCTTTGCTATTTTTCTAGACACAGAGAAGGGGCAAAGATTACTTTCAGTTGAATGGGCATGGATTTTAAAATGCAGAGATGCTTCTTTCTTCAGGGAAGCAATTTCACATACCAATCCCTGATTTAAAACCCCAGCTCTAGACTCTCTGAAGAATCCGTCTTATCTTTGGGTTGTACAATCAAGAAATGTAGTATAATGCAAGAGAAAAGAGTCTGGCAGTTAGGGTATAGCAAAATTCTTTTCACAAAATGTTAGAAGTAGAAGGGACTTTAGGGATCATTTAATACACATTGTTCTTTGACTGAAGGATTTAGAGCTGTAAGTATTTAGACCTTGGAGGTTTTAAAGTCCAACCTCTTCACTCTACAGATAAAGAAACTGAGGCCCAGAAAGATTAAGTGATTTGTCCAGTGTCACACAGCTTTTAAGTGTAAGAGGTCTTAAACCTAAATATTTTGACTATATCATGTAGATTCTTGAAAAACAATTGTTGAATGAATGAGTGAGTGAATAAAAGTGGTTTCTATAACTTTCAATTTTTCCCACTATACCATGTAGATACTTTTTATATTTGTTAAATGAATTGATAAATGAATGAATAGACTTGCCTTCTTTCCTTACTTTCTGGATCTTGGACTTCAATTCTGAAAAACTCGAGGGGTGGTAGCAGTATGAACTGAATCATCTTAGAATTCCCTAACATCTCAAACATCTTATGGTTGATTATGAACTAAAAAACCACAATTCGTGCAGTGGAAAAGCTACACACCCTGACTAACTAGAATTTGTGGAAGCAGGTACTTGTCACCAAGGCAAAAAAAGCAATTTCCACAATTAATAGAGCACCTTGATGAGAAAGCTTCCTATTCCATCAGTCATCTTTCCACCTACGTCCGAAAAAAAGATTCATCCAACAAGCTCTCAATGATTCCAAACTTTTTCATTATTATAAAAAGGAGAAAGCTCACAATCCTCACCTTTCATGCTACAATCAGAAAATCACATTGCCTAAGGACAAAGAATATGTGTCACCTTTATGAATCAGCAGCCCATAACACCTGCCAAAGGAAACATCTGCCTTTGGCGTTACAGCAACTGAGAAAGAGGCAAAGGCGTCTTTAAATTGTAAGTAGTTTGAGTGCTGAGGAGTGGGCCTAGCTAGAGACAATCAATTTTTGTTATAATTCCCTAAAGACTATGGTTTATAGAACTAATATCAATGATAGGTCAGCAGGATCATAGAACAAGAGTTAGGCTGTATCTCTGGAGCCATATAAGTCGGAGGTTGACTCATTTTACAGACAATTGCAAGAAAGGAAAATTAAGTGACAGGACACCCATGAAATAAATGCCAGAGGTGTGATTTGAATCCAGGTCCTCTGACTCAAAAGCCAGAGATGCTTCTGTATACCACACTGCTTCCCTTAGGGTTTAAGAGTTGGAGAAGTCCTATGAGTGAACCATTTTCCCACATTGTGTCTCTCACTTTTCAGGGTGCCCTGAAGCTTCCTGGAAAACTAGGCTGGTCTCAGGTACATCAATGAACCCCTAGGCCAGTGGACATGTCTTGTCCTTGGCCTTAACCTCAGCTCCATGCCTGTCATGGAACATCCCTGGCTGGAGTCTGTTTGCTTTAGGAGGAATGGTCTCCAGAGTAATACCTGGAACAAAACTGGAACACGGCAATTGTGTGTCTTTGATAAGATTTAAGGTTTCACCCAGTGTATCACTGTCCACCTGAGGTTATGAGCTTTCACTGTAACATATGTGAATTATCCTTTTTGGTCCAGTCTTGTGATTTCTTTCATGTAAGGAGCTCCTGAAAAGGAAACATCTACCAATGCAGGTGGGCACTCAATCTACAATTTATAGTCTTAGAGAGTTAGCTAAGGGCTCAGAAAATATAAATAATTTCCTCAGGATCATACATTCAATATGTGTCATAGGTAGGGCTTGAACCCATGCAGTAGGACAGCTCTCTCCCTATGTTTCTATGATATGCTGCCTCATTTAACTTTAATTGACATAAAATTCATACCATAGAAAGCAGAATTTTCTAAACATATGAGTATTTATCATTGAAATAATATTTTTAAAGTATCCTTTCCTGTGCTTCCCACTGCCCATTGCATACTTGGCATCTTTATACCCTGTCTAGTCCTAGTTTGGCCTCTGCCCATACATCAAAGGAGAAATAGCGGCACTCCTAGAGGAATGCTCCCAAGGACTTCAGCAGAGTAGATCTTCACAGACAATAGCCTGTTTAAGCATAAATGGGTAATATTAAGTCATCATCAGCTTGGTCTCTTGTCTCTCACTCCTTCCAGGCAAGAACAAATCATATTACCTTAGTTATTGACATGCATCATTCATTCATTCATTCTTTTCAGCAGCAAGTATGGTAGAAAGAGCACTATATTTTCAGTCAGGAGAGCTGTGTTTGAATTCTGGTTCCAATTCTAAGAATCATAGGATTTAGAATTAGAAGGAAACTTGGAGATCATTTACTCCAAACTCTTGATTTTACAGATGAGGAAACTGAGTCCCAGAGAAGTTAGTGATGCTCAAGTTCACATATGAAGTAAATGTCAGAGGCAGGATTTGAACCCAGGTTCTCTTACTCTAAAACCAGTGGTCTTTCTACTATACCACACTGCCTCTGAGGCTACAGATGTAGTAAGTAACAATGCCATTTTTATTGGCAGGCCACAATGATTTGCCCCTGAATATATAGCTAGTGTTAGAGATTAGATTTGGGGTCTGTAAAGTGAGCAGTGAATAAATTCTCAATGAATTACATTAAATTCTTTTTCTCCTCTCCCTCTCTATCTCTTTCCATCTCTTAACTATGTAGTTATCCATTTACACTGAATCATCTGGCTGGAAGGCATTCAATCAATCAATCAACAAACATTCATTAAGTGTCTCCAATGTGGCAGGCGTTGGGGATCCAAAGAAAATGTGGGATGGTTCCTTCCCTCAAGGAAGAAAAGGGCAGGGAAGGTTCACTGGAAGAAAAGAGGGTTAGGGTAGTAGTTTGTGCTTCCATTTTAACCCTTTCCATTAAGGTAGTGAGGGAAATTATTATTAATAATAACTTAGAGAGATCCAGAGATTCCCCCCCTTTTTCTAAAGTCCTAATTTCAAAAGTTCACTTTCTTGAAGGACATTACTGATAATGAAATTTGACTAGCTTTCCTAACAATATTGTTCAGACCCCATCCAGATGGGGAAGCCATTGTCCTCTACTCAGGTTTGGGTAGGGATAAAGTCTTTGAATAGATTGCACAAGGGTGGTGGTGGTCTGGGTATAGCTGATAGTCTCTCTTTGATATAATGTCATTCTTAGTCCCTCGTTGTAATATTCATTCTCTCATTAATTGTTAACCAATCAGAGTTCATTGCCACCCTCAGGAACACTCATTTTCCAAAAGGGTATATAAGTCATGAGCCCACTGCCATGATTATCTTGGGTCTGAGAGATCCAAGGCAGCCAAATGACCATAGTTTTAGTAATAAACATGCTGGAATTATTAATAAAATGATTAAATTACCCAGAAATTATGTCTCTTAATATTTTTAAACATTATGACATTCTGGTGCCTTATAAGACTATTCCTTGGGAGCTGTTGGAACTGGGCCCAAGCATAGAATCACAGAATGTTAGGGTTTAGAGGTCATCTAGGCTAATCATAAAGCCCACACCGAGGAATAAATTGAGACCCAAAGAAGGAAAATAATTTGCCCAACATCACATGGAATTAGGGATTTATCAATTATGACTCAAGAAGCTCTGGTGCTTCAACCTCTCTCCCACTCCTTCCACAAAGGGGCCCCATTTTGATCCATACAAGAGATCCATATGAGCCACTCCTATGGATTCACTTATGTGGATCTGGTTGTTGAATCATTTTTCAGTAGTTTCTGACTCTTCATGACCCCATTTGGGATATTCTTGGCAAATATCCTGAAGTGGTTTGTCATTTCCTTCTCCAGCTCACTTTACAGATGAGGAACTAAGGCAAATAGGGTTGAGTGACTCACCCAAGGTCACATGGCTAGTAAGTATCTGAGGCCAGATTTGAATTTAGGAAGATAAGTCTTCCTGGCTCCAGGCCCAGTACTCTATCCATTGAACCATCTAGCTTCATTGAACCACTTAGCTTCTATCCTCTAATAATAGTGTGTAGGTTCTTTTTTGTATTCTTTGGTTCTTTATGTCCCTACCACAGTTACCCAGGGAAGATTGGTTTAAAGCTTAAAGTTTGATTTATCTCTAGGGTCTCTAAAAACAGTTAAGTGGAAAGATATTCTATGAATGATGTAAAGCAGGTATGGGACACTTATTTATTTCCTAAACAAAAATGAAATGCTTAACACAATAGACTCTCAGAAATCTAAATTGATAGGGGAAAAACAAAATACTGCTTTGGTTTTTTTTGTTTGTTTGTTTGGGTTTTTTTGCAGGGCAATTGGGGTTAAGTGACTTGCCCAGAGTCACACAGCTGGTTAGTATTAAGTGTCTGAGGCCAGATTTGAACTCAGGTACTCCTGACTCCAAGCCCGGTGCTCCATCCACTGCGCCATCTAGCTGCCCCCAAAATACTGCTTTGTTGAAGGAAAAAACTATTCTGCATTTTGGGCATAAGTCTGCCAGAGACAATCGTATTTATTACATTATTTTAATTCTGAGCATCTCTCCTTAGAGAAAGAAACCAATCAGACAGAAATCAATATTTCATTCAAAAGTTCCTCTCTGAGGGCAGCTAGGTGGCACAGTGGATAAAGCACCAGCCCTGGATTCAGGAGGACCTGAGTTCAAATCTGACCTCAGATACTTGACACTTACTAGCTGTGTGACCCTGGGCAAGTCACTTTACCCTCATTGCCTCACTGAAAGAAAAAAGTTCAAAAGTCCCTCTCTGATAAGTTATTTGTGAGCTACTTACAATTGACAGCATTCTCAAGCACACAAAATTTCTCAATGAGATAAAAAACTAATTATAGAACTCAGGTGAAAGTTCAGTTAATGTTTTGCACATTAGTCACTTAAAATGGTACTGTACACATTAAAGTTTCATTATACTATAACCATTCAATTCTTTAAAAAATAAAGATTTTTAAAATATCATTTGTTTTTACTTCACCTAGATTTCCCCTTATTTTTCTCCTCTTTACTCTTTCCTAAGAGCCATCTTAATCAAATGAGACATTTATAAAGTCCTTATCATGGTGCCTAGCACATAGCATACTAATATTTATTTCCTTCCCTTCCCCTTTCTCTGCATCCTTTAAAAAAAAGAATTTAAAATGAAAAGAAGGAAAAAATATTCAGCAAGGACCTATCACCCCTCTAAGATTTCTTCTTTCAGTATGATCAGAAGTGAACCTGAGATATGCTTCTATTAGCTGTATTAATCCAAGATTTCTTCCTTCCCTTAGGCTGATCACTACCTTTATCTAATCAAGTCTTAGGAAAAAGGGAGTACTACTCTCATGTGGATTAATCAAGGAGTTCTAGCTTTTGCCTACCCACCTAATTCTTTCCTCTGGGAGAACAGAGTTCCACTCCTAACCTTTGACTTAGTGTTAGATACAGGTTGGCCTTTGGAAAGGATGCTAAAAAGATTTTTTCATACAGAACATTGTTCTCCTAAAAGTTTGATTATGTAAAGATAAGGGCTTTTTTTCTCAATCAAATAAGTATGGGGGGAAGAAACATTGGATTATGGAAATATTGATTTCTTACTATTTTTAAAAGAGGTACAATTAGGTGGCACAGTGCTAGGCCTGGAGACAGGAAGACCTGAATTTAAAGTCAGTTTCAAACACTTTAGTGTGTGACTCTGGCCAAGTCACTTAATCCTGTTTGCCTCATTTTCCAAATTATTCAGAGGACAAAATTTTGAGGAACATAGGATCATGGATATGGATTTGAAAGGGAACCTTTGTTTTTGCTGTTGTTCAGTCATGCCCAGCTCTTTGTGACCCTATGTGGGGTTTTCTTGGCAAAGATACAGGAGTAGTTTGCCATTTCCTTCTCCAGCTCAGTTAACAGATGAGGAAATTGAGGCAAATGAGGTTAAGCGATTTGCCCAGGGTCACCCAACTAGTAAGTGTCTGAGGCCAGATTTGAACTCTGGAGAATTAGTCTTTCCTGACTTCAGACTTAGCACTCTATCCACTGTATCACCTAGAATTCATCTAACTCAACCCCCTCATTTTACTGATGAGAAAACTCAGGAAGTGTAGCTAACACAGTGGATGAGAGCCAGAATTCAAAAAGATCTTGACAGTCTAGAACATTGGACCAAATGAAATCAAATAAATTTAATAGGGAAAAATACTGCCCTACATCTGAGTTCAAAATAATCAACTTCCTAAGTACAAGATGGGAAGGCATGGTTAGAATATCAACTTGTCTAAAAAAGAGGTGTGGTTTTTGGTGAGCCATAAATAAACTCAATGTGAGTCAAAATTGTGACAGGGCAGCCAAAAAGGTTAATTCAATCTTATTCTAAATTAAAAGAAAAATAGCTTCCATGAATTTTGTTGTTCGGTCATTTCTGACTCTTTGTGATCCCACTTGAGGTTTTCTTCAAAAAGATACTGGAGGGGGCAGCTAGATGGCGCAGTGGTAAAGCACCAGCCCTGGATTCAGGAGGACCTGAATTCAAATCCGGCCTCAGACACTTGACACTTACTAGCTGTGTGACCCTGGGCAAGTCACTTAACCCTCATTGCCCTGCAAAAAAAAAAAAAAAGATACTGGAATGGTTTGCCATTTCTTTCTGCAGCTAGATGTGGGAGACTCACTAATTAGGACTTCAGAGACTTGACAGCTGGTAAAGAGATGATAGAGGGGTGAAGTTGGGGGTCCTGTAAGCATTTATACTTTATTTTATTGTCATTGAGAATCTGGTTTGATGAACCCTAATGAGTATAAATAGCAATTTTCCTTTTCTGGCCAGAAACCCTGAAAGTCTTCCCCTCCCAGACTGATTCTTTTTTGAAGGTAAACTAGACCATCTTTTGCCTTCATTCTTACCCAGCCTTAAACACCGAATGGGTGTTGCCTCAGTCAAACTGAGACCTGGAAAAGACCTTAGCTTAAAAAGGCCAAGGCCTTCCACTGTATCCAGGGCCATCTCCAGTCATTCTGATGTATATCTTGCCACTGTACCCAGATGGCTCTGGAGGAGAGAGTGAGGTTGGTGACTTTGCACAGCCCTCCCTTCCTTAAATCAAATTCACTGCAAGTCATGACATCATGCCTTGGCTCTCTTTGAGAAGAATGACAAATAATGAACAAATGAGGTGGTAGAGTAGTAAGAGCACCAGGCCTGGAGTCACAGGGACTCTTTTCTCCCGAGTTCATATCTGGCCTCAGATACTTACATGTGACCCTGGGCAAGTCATTTAATCCTGTTTACCTCAATACCTCATATGCAAAAAATGAACTGGAGAAGGAAATGGCAAACCACTCCAACATCTTTGCCAAGATAGGATCACAAAGAGTCTGGCATGACTGAAATGACTGAACAACAAAAAAAGAAGAGGTATAAGCACTCTCCCCTTTTCCTTTCTGTCCTTGGATAGGTCATCTTTGGGACCTTCAGCTTAGACAGATAGAGGATGAGGGAAGACCAGATATCCAGGTACCAGAAGCCTGGAAAGAAACAATGGGATCCTGGTCCCTTCAGGAAAGATGGTATTCCTAATCCTTTCTTTGTTCTAATGGGAGGAGGAGAGGTACAGTCTTCCACAGGTATCCCCTTTATGTAGGACTCTCATAAAATAACAGCAGGTGGTCTGCTAGGGTTGTCCTTCGTCTTTAGTTTTTAATGCCCTCACCAGTTAGCATTCCAGGTATATTTCTTCCTTTCATACCTAAAAATGAGACATGAAACAGCACATTTAAAGAAGTTGTCATCTGTCTTTGGAGGAAAATGTCTGTTTTAAATGTTTTGACATTTGAAGAGACACAATTAATTCAACCTCTAATATTCTGTCTCCCTTTGGGGGAATGTGAGTTAGTTGCTCTTGGAAGCTAAAGAGCAGAAGACAAATTGAGGTGGGTGGGGGAAGGGAAAAGAACAAAGCAATATTTCTCATTTTCTTTTAGTAAATTGCTGAGTAAACCTCCCCATCAACTTTGACCTGGATAACTGGATTCATTAAAATGATTCTAATCTTAGGTGGAAAATGTAATAAGAAAGCTTTTTTTAAAAAAAGCAAAACAAAGAAAACATAGGAACCTAACTTCAATAATCTATTATGTTTGTCACTTGAAAATATTTGAAGTGATCCATTTTCTTCCAGAATACACAGGAAGGAGGAATGTTTCCCATGTCCCTTTGACATTTTTCTATGCCTCTTCTCCCTGGAGAGCAACATGCAGAAAGCAAAGAAAGCTATATTTATGTTATTTGGACATTGTCAATGGGTCCCAGAACTCCAGGCCTAATCCAAAGTAGAAATACGGTAAGGAAAAATTTGGGGGGACCCATCCCATTACTTCTGCCTTTCTAATTTTTCCCTCCATTTTCAGATACTCATGACCTTTGCATTCTCTCTCTTTTCACAAATGTTATAGTTCTCCATTCTTCTTTTCACAAAGTGATGTAAATAGCCAGTGCTTTAAATTTTTATCTCTGTAGTTACTGACTTCCTTTCCTGGCTTCCTCTAAGATTTAGGTAACTCTCTTAGATTACTGGCCTCTTTAAGTCCCAACTAAAATCCCATCTTCCATAGGAAGGCTTTCTCAACCTCTTTTAATTTTAGAGCCTTCCCTCTCTACGTTATTTCCTCTTTATTCTATACGTAGTTGGCTTTTGCATAGATGTTTGCTTCTTGTCTCCTCATTTTTCTTTTTTTTTTTTGATCCCCAGATCTTAGCCCAGTGCCTGAAGCATAAATGCTAAATTGTTATTGACTGACTGATATTCTAATGGAGTCCTCAAGGTATCAGGGTCTAGCCCTGTGGTTTGTTTGTTTGTTTTTTAAATGTTTTTATCACTGGCTTCCTTATGGCATACTTAGAAATTTGTAGAATATTTAGCAAACTAGATGTCAGAATGAGCATTCAAAAAGATTTCAATAGGGTAAAACATTTAACTGAATCTAATAAGATGAACTTTTAAGAACATAAATGTAAAGTCTTTCACTTTAGCTCAAAAACTCAACTTTATAGGAGGAAGTATAATTAATTGGCAGTTTGAACAAGTCTCCAGGTTTTAGTGGACTACAAACTAAATATGAGTCAATGGTGTGATTGAAAAAAAAGCTAATACAAAATAACACAAAAATGGGGCAGCTGGGTGGTGAATGCTGAGCTTGGAATCAGGAAGTCTCACCTTCATGAGTTCAAATCCAGCCTCAGACACTTACTAGCTCTAAGTCACTTTTTGCCTCAGTTTCCTCACCTGTAAAATGAGCTGAAGAAGGAAATGGCAAACTACTCCAGTATCTTTGCCAAGAAAAGCCCAAATGGGGTCACAATGAGTCAAACATGACTGAAATGACTGAACAACAATAACAAAACACAAAATCAAACTTCATTGCAGGGTTATAACACTGTTAGATCATACATCTCTAGAGTATTGTGTTGAATTCTAGACATTGCAATTCAGGAAGAACACTGGGAAACTAGATAGTTTCCAGAGAAGAATAGCCAAGATGGTGGAGGGCCTTGAGATCATGCCGTATGAAGATCCATTATAGGAACTGGGCATGGTTAGCCCAAAGAAGACTCCAAAGGGACACGATAATTATTTTCAAGTATCTGAAAAGTTGTTATGTGAAAGAAAGGTGTCATCTCTTTGCAGCTCTAATTCAATGACCGTATGGAAGGTTGGAATGCATAGTCCTTTCAGTCCCACTCTCCTCCTTCCCCTGAACCCACCCCTAAATTATGATATATCATAAATATATCTCTATCTCTACCTCTACTTCGATCTCGATCCCTATCCCTATCTCTATCTCTATCACTATCCCTATATCTATATCCATATCTATATCTATATCTAGCTATATCATTAGAATCTTATAAATTAGTATCTCCATTATACCACCTTTTTAACCACCTACCTTACTATAAATAAATGTAATGAATAAAACAAATATAATGAAATAAAGTTCTTTTAAAAATTAAATATTTGGGGGCAGCTAGGTGGTGCAGTGGATAGAGCACCGGCCCTGGAGTCAGGAGTACCTGAGTTCAAATCCGGCCTCAGACACTTAATACTTACTAGCTGTATGACCCTGGGCAAGTTGCTTAACCCCAATTGCCTCACTATAAAAAAATTTAAATATTTTAATTATAAATAATAAGAGAGGTATTAATTCAGTGGAGAAGAATCACTATGTGGGCTCCAAGTAAGGTTCTTTCTGAATTTCTGATTCCTCTTTGCTTCATCAGGGGAAACAAAAAAACTGCTCTGTGAGCTTTGATGTCACAGTGAAATCAGTTAAATTTATAGACTTCATCCATTTGTGGTACTTTTTCCCTCAGGATCCTGGAACCACATTGGGGCAGGCCTGTAGCGCTTATGATTTTTGTATGGGACATCAAAGTCAGTTCCTGGGAGGATGGGACATACACCAGTTATATTCTTTTTATGGGAATATTGCAACCAAGTTTGAAGTGACTGCTTGGAATATTCAATCTGATAAAAAATTTTGTGGAATTCTAACTTTAGGACTTGCTGGAGACTCTCTGCCACATGTACTCCTATAAGAAGAAATGTAAAAAAGAGTAGTTTGTTGTAATTTTTGCTGATAGTTTGACTAGTCTATTGAGATATTTCCTGTTGTTCCTGGAGTCTACTACCTATGTATCTTAATTTATCTAAACTCCTATGGAACTTAATTCCACTCCTTTTGGTACTAGGTCACATATGACTTACCTTTTGGTTCTGGGTCTTCCTGCCTCTATTTTTTTTTGAGGGGCAATGAGGGTTAAGTGACTTGCCCAGGGTCACACAGCTGGTAAATGTCAAGTGTCTGAGGCCAAATTTGAACTCAGGTCCTCCTGAATCCAGGACAGGTGCTTTATCCACTGTGACATCTAGATGCACCCCCCCCCCCCGCCTCTATTATAAGATAATAAATGCTTTGAAGATAGGACTGTGCCCTGGGATGGATCATGTCACTCTACTATTCAAAACCTTTCATGGTTTCCTGTTGTTTACACAATAAAGATCATATTCCTTAGCATGGCATTTAAAGCTCTTTAACTAACCTCTTCTACTCTTTCACTGCTCCCCTTTAAGTCAACCAAACTGAATCACTCTGAAGTTTCCTATCACATCCTATAGTTTTCTACCTCTACACCTTTATTTGAGATGTGTTTTGTTCTTGAGATGCCCTCCCTGCCAGTTCTGCTGCTTATTAATTCCTAGTCAATCTGACAGCTCAGCTTAAATGCAAGAAATTATGAAGGGGGTAGTTTCAGATAAACCTGGGAAGACTTGTATGGACTGATGCAGAGTGAAGTGATTAGAACCAGGAGAATAATTTATAAAAATAACAATATTGTAAAGACAAGCCACTTTAAAAGTGTTAAGAAGTACTATAAATGTAACAACCAACCACAACTACAGAAGACTCATGATGAAAAGACTACCCACCTCCTCACAGAGAAGTGATGGACTCAGAGTGCAAATATATAACAAATATGTATATGTATATATATGTGTGTGTATACATATGTATATACATATATGCATGTGAATACATACATAAACACATGTATAATTTTTGGACTGACAAATGGGGGAATTTCTTTTGTTGAATGATACATTTTTTTACACAGTTTAGGTGGCGTTTTTGGTTTGTTCTTTTCTTTTTTTACAATGTAAAGGGGAAGTGGCAGGGAAAGAATTTAAAAAATAACATAAACAAATCTAATTATTGTTGATAGGGGGAACCATTGTCAACTGATTAACCCTCAATCAATCTGAGGAGAAACAAGGTGTGAACTTTTGTCCAAATGACAAAGACAAGTCTAATTCTTTGCTGAGAGAAGCTTACCCTAGCTTCTTCCTGATAGGAGACAGAGCTCCTCTAAGGGGTCTACAGTGTTTGGGGTTGCCTCTTTGTCGATTGAATGAAACCCAAAAGGCCAGATTTTTGGTGGAAGAACCAGCACCCCTGTGATCTATAAGGATGAGCTATGGACTAGTCCACCCTTTGGACCACTTTGGAGAGCTTCTCTCGGATTTCCAGAACAGAATGAAGTAAGGTGGGGGAGGTGGGGAGAAGAGAAAGAAATTTCTCCTCCTTCATTCCTACCAGGAACAGCAATACTTCTGAACAAGCACATGGCAGTGGGTGACATGTGGTTGCATGAGGCCTAAGAGGGCCTGGACCTGGAACTGGCCCTGGACTTCCCAATTCTCCATACCTGAAATCAGGTAAAAAAACCCAGAGAATGGACATTTCCAGGCATTTGGTTAGTTCCTTATCAATAATCTCTAAATTCAATATTTCCAGAGCCCAAGAATTCTTAAATTTGAAATTCAGGCATCAGTCTCTTAGAAAGAGGATTCTTTAATGTGCTTCTCAGAGGAGAAATTCCATCAACATCAACATCCTGCAGCTGGTGGACTAGAGTCATGACCAGAGTCATCAGGAGATTGAGACCTTACAAACCCAGCATCATTTTACCATTAGTTTCATAGACAGTTCAGAACCTCAATGAATAGGAGTTTTTGATCAATGTAAAGTTGTCTTTACCTCCCAGAGGACCCTAATGAGTCTAATGGGTTATTGGAGTGTTTACATTTCCTGTATTTGTTCCTGTGCACCTGCAAGTTCTTTGTGTATCATGACATTTCTATGATAAATAAAAGCAGTTCCGTAGCTGATATCCATATTGTACATTGAGTACTTATATAGGAGGGGTCTCTGTTATCCACACAAGGTGAAACCATATATGTTAACCATAGCTAAGCTCCATTTTATAAATTTCCCTGAAGTTTTACTCTGGGATGGGGGCAGAGCCAGAGAGCGAAACTCATCCCTCTGGAAGTCAGGACCCCAAGATCAAACTTGACATGTGATAGAATATGGGAAAACAGCCTGGACAACAGATCACACAAACATCTATCCATGTAGCAAATATTTATTGAGAGCCTACTATGTATGAAACACTTGTATTCAGTTAATATTAGAGATGATAAAGAGAGAGCTTGATTCTATGAAATTATGGTGTTGGACTAAATGATCTTTGTTGATAACTCACTTTTACCTAGCACTTTAAAGTTTTTAAATTGTTTTAAATTTATTATCTCAATTGATCCTTTCAACAACCCTTTGAGGTTAGTTTTATTAAGATCCTCATTTAACAGAGTTTGAAAATGAGTCTCAGACTGATTAAACAACTTACTAAAGGTCACAAAGCTAGTACCTATCAGAGGTGGGATTTTAATCTGGGGCTTCCTGATGCTGAGTCATTACAATAATGATAATGATGGTGGTGGTGGTGAAGGTCTTAAGGTTTATAAAATAATATATGTATATATAACAATACAAGAATAATGTATATATAAAATGATGTATATACGCAATAATATATAATATACAATTATACACATACATATATATACATATACATACATACATATATATGCAATATTTATAATATATAATATATATATATATATATTATAATATATATAATGCAATATATATATATTGCATTTTATCCTCACAACGACCCTGAGAGTTAGGTGCTATTATCCCATTTTACAGGTAAGGAAACTAAAGGAAACAAGGATTATATGACTTGCCCAAGGTGACACAGTAAATGCCTGAGCCTAGATTTGAAGTGAGCTCTACTCCAGGTCCTATAATCTATTCAATGTATTAACTAGCTTGTTGTTGGTTGTCCTCCATTCTTAAGTCCCTTCTTAAAGTGCCTTCTCTAAAGGTACTTTCTCATATGTTTCCCACCATAGGCAGCTATTTCTCAAAGATTGTTGTTTCTCCTTCATTCTCACAGAGGACTAATGACATCAGGAGGGTCATGTCTTAACTTGCAAGTGGATTGCAAAGTCATAAGCCTCACTCTGTCCTGCAGTCATCAGAGTCCAGTGGCAAGACACAGGTGAGGACAACTGGAGAAGGCCCCAGATATAGTGGGAGACCTTGACCTTTTTAAGCTAAGGTATTTCCCAGGTCTCAGTTTGTTTGAGGCAACACTCTTTCAGTAATTAAAGGCTAGGTAAAAATTGAGGCAGGATGGCCTCTACAAAAGAATCAGTCTGGCAGGGGGAAGACCTTCAGAGTTTCTGGCCAGAACAGAAACAATTGCTATTTACACTCACTCTGAGCCATCAAAACCCAAATAATGAGCAAGACAGGCTTGGGCTGAGACACATTATTGACCAATCAGTGAGACTCAGGGACACAAAAGAGTTAATTGTCATCTAGTTCATTGTGGCCTCTACACTAAAACTATCTCCAACCACACCTAGCCACCCATCAAAAAAAAAAGAAAATCTAAAACAGTGGAATGGGTTTTTCTTTCTCCTTCTTACATTTTATTATTCATTCCCATCATCTATGCTCCATACTGCCTTTGTTCTGATGCCAACTCTGTTTCAAAACTAGCCTTATTTCATTTTAATATAATTTCACCTGATGAAATACTTCCTAGGGAAGGTCTTGCCTAGTGAACATGTCATGTGGTAAAATTTTTTCCCTGGACCGACATTCTTCATCATGTCTTTTATTCTTCATTCCATAATGCTTTCTTTCACTGCTGACCCAGTTCCTAGGGCTGAATACAGAACGACTCATAGGTGTAAGGCAGAACACAGATTCCTGCTCAGCATTGCATCCTCCTGCATTTCTGGGGGAGCCGTGATTCTAGTGCAGGCCTTTATGCCTCAAAGTATTGTGCAGAACATTTGAGGAAGTGCTGAGATCTTAGGTTGTGCATAATATCTTCTCCTGATTGAGCTGAACAGAGCCTTTGTGACCATGATGCTTAGAACAGATAGACTAACTAAAGCTGAGGACATCAAGAGCAAGAGTTTTTGACTGAGGATGTGTGGACCTCCCCGAGGGGTCCATTGAATGATTTTCAGGGAGTGTATGAACTTGGAAAGTAAAAAATACATTTTTATTTCAATATAATTGATTACCTTCATAATCCTATATGTTTTATGAATTTAAAATCATTTCTATGAGAAGTCTATAGGTGCTACAGACTTACAAAGAGTTCCATGACACAAAAATGGTTAAGAACCCTTGATCTAAGGTATCATCCAGCCTCTTGTTAGTGTCTCCATAGAACAAAATGGACAGGTAGGTGATACAGTGGATAGAGTGTCAGGCCTAGAGTCAGGAAAAGACATCCTCCTTAGTTCAAATCTGGCCTCAGATACTTAGTGTGTGACCCTGGGCAAGTCACTTAACCCCAATTACCTTAAGCATCTGGGGCCATTTCCAGGCTTCCTTATATCTATATATCTAGCTCTAGCTTTTATCTCTAGCTCCATCTTTAGCTATCTCTACAAGTTTATGTATATGTGTACTATATCCATATCCATAACCATATCTATATCTAATCTATATCCCTATCCCTATCCCTATCCCTATCCCTATCCCCATCCCCATCTACATCTACACCTACACCTACATCTATATCTACACCTACACCTACACCTACACCTATATCTACACCTACACCTACACCTACATCTATATCTATATCTATATCTATATCTATATCTATATCTATATCTATATCTATATCTATATCTATATCTATACCTATATCTATATCTATATCTATATCTATATCTATATCTATATCTATATCTATATCTATATCTATATCTATACCTATACCTTGTCACTGGACCCAGATGGTTCTGAAGGAGAGAGCCAGGTTGGTGACCTTGCACAGCCCTCCCTCGATTAAATCCAATTCACTGCAAGTCATGACATCACCCTGTTGTCATGGTCCTCTTTGAGAACAAAGAACAACTCTGGGGCAGCAGAAATCAATTGTCTGAAATAAAGGGAAGAAGCCAGGAATAAGGATTTGTGTATTCTAGGTAATGTTTGAAAACTGGATCCCTCCCTCAGCTCCATGCACATACAAGGGTTTTGATGATCTATGGTCAATTTATATATATTGGCTAAAAACAAAATAAAAACCTATGTGCTACAGTGCACAATTTTCTGGTATTCCAAGTATTTCTTAAAAATAATATTACAGTGTGTCATTTTTGCAACTTATAAAGATTAACTTAGTGGTTTGGCAAGACCATAGCATTTAGAATCAGAAGATCTGGGTTCTGTTCCCATTTATGTCACTAGACAACTGTGTGACCTTGGGCAAGTCACTTTACCAATCGTGACCTCAATATCTTCTTTCACAAAAGGAGGGGTTTAAATTAGATGTTTTTAAGATGTTTTCCAGTTCTAATAATGTGTGTCTGTGAGCCTACATCTACTCCCAGTCCTGCTGCTGCTTTTCTGAAGCTGAGAACCTGTTCCTGACTTTCCCAGTCTCTAGTTCTGGCCTGAAACCCAGGAAACACACACAGAAGACTAGGAGGGAAAGGACAGGGTATGCAAAGTCTCCAACCCACAGAGCTCCTTGACAAATCAACAACCAGTCTTCATGGCTGAAAATTCTATGTAGGTCATAGAATCCCAGAATCCCAGGGATAGAATGGAGCCAAGAGGTCATGTAGTCCAGCTCACATGTGAAACGATTTTCCTTTAAACATCTTAATGGGTCCATTGGAAGATGATCAGTGATGGGGAACATAGTACCTCTGAAAATAGTCCATTCTCCTTTTCAATAGTTCTAGTTACTCAAGATTTTCCTTCCCAAATCAAAATAGTAAAGATCTGTTAGATCTCAATGCTTTCTTTTTCTTTTCTTTTTTTTTTTTTTTTGCTGAGCATTGGGGGTTAAGGGACTTGCCCAGGGTCACACAGCTAGTAAGTGTCAAGTGTCTGAGGCCGGATTTGAACCCAGGAACTCCTGAATCCAGGGCCAGTGCTTTATCCACTGTACCACATAGCTGCCCCTCAATGCATTTTTAAATGTTTTAGCTGTTAACATTTTTGTCTCATAGTGGTGACACCTGTAAAAATGTGTATCTGTATGGTTTGAAACAGGTTGTATAAGTATTGCGATACCAATAATTTGTTACATTACAGTGCTTCCTTGAATAAAATTTTAATTTCTTCAGGTTGTTATTGTGTTTATTTTCCATTGATTTGCAAATAAACCTATAAAACCTTCAGTGGCCAAAAATGACACATTGACTGTATCTTCCAGGAAAAAAAAAATGACAAAGACTACATTAGAGACAGCCCTGGTTTATCAGAGCAGTTAAATGCACAAATGCAGTTAAATATATGCAAAGTTTCAAAGCTCCTCTCAGTACAGGCCAGCAGGTAAATTGGGAAGTTGAAAGCACACCATAATAAGACAATTGTTCCAAAGGTAAAAGGGCAGCATTAGAGAAGAAAAGAACAAAAACTTCATTCTGAAGTGGACGCACATGAACACCTCAAGAAGTTTCATGGAAACTAGTTTTTCCACATAAGGACATTCTTTTTGCAGTTGATTCACTGTGAGTAAATAATTGGTGAAATTTAAAATTAACCATTCATACAAACTTCCAGTTTCAGGGTATATTGGAGGGGCAGCTGGGTGGTGCAATGGATAGAGCACCGGCCCTGGAGTCAGGAGTACCTGAGTTCAAATCTGGCCTCAGACATTTGACACTTACTAGCTGTGTGACCCTTGGCAAGTCACTTAACCCCAATTGCCTACCAAAAAAAAGAAAGAACAAAGAAAGGAAGGAAGGAAGGAAGGAAGGAAGGAAGGAAGGAAGGAAGGAAGGAAGGAAGGAAGGAAGGAAGGAAGGAAGGAAGGAAGGAAGGAAGGAAGGAAGGAAGGAAGAAAGAAGGGTATATTGGAGAGATCTAGATCTATTAGAAGAACTGAGGTTGAGTAAGGGACCTTCAAACATCATTTAGTCCAAATCACTGTTTCCTGGAGAGCTTAGGTGGTGTCTCAATCTTGAGAAATACTGATGGCATAAAGAATAAATTTGAGCCAAGCTCTGAGTCTGGAGGTAGCTTTCACAATCAAGATGTCAGGTGATGTATGTTACCTTGGGCTATTTGGATCCCAGAGTAAGAATCCTACTCCCTCTTCTCATACTAAAGTTAGAAGAGGAACCTGGGATAATTTTCTTTGGTGGGTCCATAACTGCTGCCCTGACTATCCCCTGGGTTAGGCATCTTGAACATGAATCTGTGCTTACACATTTAACATTGGCAATAGAATAAATTTCTAATTCGACTGCATTAGGGTTACAAGAATTGGAAGACTCCTCAAATTCTCTGGCAAATGTGGTCCTGGACTGAGGCAGAGTCTATATGGTTCAGAACACCTCCTGAAAGCTGAGCTCCGAGTACAGAGATTACCTGGATGGCTGAAACTGTTCACAACTGTTTACTTCATCCAGTTTTTCATGGAACTCTTAGATTTATTCTGTATTAGGGTCCCTGTTGCCCCTTGATCTGTTAATCATTTGTGTCTTGTGTTGTGGTCCTTGCATTTGTAACTCTGGCTCCTATATCTCTCAGCTCATAAACCCTCTGTGGGGCCCTACATCACCCCTACTCAGCAGGAAGCAGTTATAGAAGAAATGATCTTCTTCCCTTTTCCTGGGGTGTATGAAAAGGGGGAAGTGATGGAGGAAGCTGAAAGGGTTAACAGATAACCTATCAATAGTAGCTATCAGTAGTACCTAAAAGGGTTAACAGAGAAACTTAAGTTTGTGTTCTTACAGTAACCAAGAGGGTTCAGTCCCTATCAACCCTTACTATCAACAGAAACAGTAACTAAGGACCATTAACCATTAATAGCCATTAATATTCCTAGATGACAGAATACCTAGAAACCAGATCTTAAGTGAGATACCATCAACACAGAGACCCTCTGATATTGACAAGTTTAAGCATGTCCTTGGGAACATATGCAGAAAAGGCCAAATTTGTCCTTAAGTTCACCTTATGATATGTAAAACCCCCAAAATGCACCTCCACCGAAAAAGGTACCCACCTCGGGGGTTGGCTTAGGAGCCCAGGAACTCCAAATTAGGACAGGCCCTCCCCTGTACCTCCCTAAGGTGGAGATGATTATAATGAGACTGATAACCAGTTTATCCATACTGTGAGATTTAAAATTGGATATTAGATCATAAATCTCCCCTCTTTAACCTTTCCCTTAATTTATCTCCCAGACTAGTAAATGGAAGAAGCTTCTGGTTTTCTAGTTAGAGCTTTTATTGTATGGTAGTCACAAGGTGATGTTGATTAGAAGGATAGGAAAGTAGAAATACAATACAAATCGTCTTAAGTCTAAGCTTAGTCTATATTCCGTATAAAACTCACCAAAAGCTGAAGGCCACCTTTGGGGAGAGAGAGAGAGAGGCCGTGTCAAGCACATGCTGCTGCTAACCGCGAGCGCGGCCCAGTCGAACTCTCATCAGCATCAGCCTGTGCAGCGCAGTCAGGAGACCAGCAGAGCAGGAAAAAGTTCCACTTCCATTCTCTCCTTGCCTTTTAAGCTCGCACCCCGGAAGTGGAGTGCTAGCAGGCAGTCTGACGTGTGCAGCAGGCGGACTGGCATGCATAGCTCATGCCAATGGTCTCCTCCCCGAAAGCGTGGTCCTTGAAAAACTGGTGTCTCTCCATTATCTAACCACTGTTAAAACTTTTTACCACAATACTATAAATATAACCATCTTCTCTTTCCCTACTGGAGAGACACCTTTCTCCTTTGGGTAGTCTCCCTGTTGTCACTCACAGCATTGCAATAAAACTTGGGAAACAAAAAAAAAAATGTCAGGGTGAGGTTATCAAGGGAAAGATCAAGAGAAATAGAGTCTGAAGACTCTGTCTCATCATATCTCTCTAACTTTCCCAGTCTTTAAGACCCTTGACCTAAGCCCTAGAACCACAGGTGACTGAGAGAAGAATAACAAGGCATTCTGCATCTGCAGCATTCCTATTTTCTCAGAGCTTCCTGCCAAACTTGTGCCAATCTTCACGCTTATACCTCACTGAGTACTCTTCAGGTTGAAATGCCTTAATTTTTTTTTTCAATTAACAAGCATTCCTTTAATCCCCCTAGCACCACCACACCTCCAATTTTAAAAATGTCCTCACAACAAATAGGCTGAAGGAATTGGTCTGAGCCTTTCCAAATTCAAAATTGTCTGAAGCATTCCTTTGGAGATTTTTGGAAGGTCTTTTCTTTCTTTTTTATTTAAAAAAAAATTTTTTTGTAGGCAATGAGAGTTAAGTGACTTGCTCAGAGTCACAGCTAGTAAGTGTCAAGTATCTCAGGTCAAATTTGAACTCAGGTCATCCTGAATCTAGAGCCAGTGCTTTATCCATTGCACTACCTAGCTGTCCCTGGAAGGTCTTTTCAAAAGCACATTACCCCTACAGTATCAGCACATTCTACCACTGCTATTAACATCTTACTATTACTTAGCTTATAAGATTGTTTTCTGTCTCTGACTGGTCCAGAATAAGGAAGTGGGGCAGGACACTTGAAGAAAGAGAACACATATTTTACTTTGCCACTTTTGAGCATTTAATTATGTGGCATAGATTACAAATACTGTAGATATCAGGAGGAGAGGACCAAAGGGGGCTGGTATAGACAGGGAAAGTTTAGGGAAGAAGCAACACTAGAGTTGGGCTTTGAATTCTGAATAAGATTTTGATAGGCAAAGGACTGTGAGGTGGGCAGCCTAATTGAAGATCTACCCAACTATAGGGGACAGATTGTAGAGGGCTTGAATGTCAGGCTGAAGGGGCTGATCTTGTAGGTGGTGGGTAGCAAATGAAGGTTTTCTGAGTGTTTTAAAAAGATGAATCTGGCACACTGTGTGCATACATTGGATAGGGTCTGGGACCCATTGGTTACTGATCTGGGAAAAGTTAAGAAATTATAGAAACAGGGGAACTGCTAGATGGTGCAGTGGATAAAGCACCAGGCCTGGATTCAGGAGGACCTGAAAATCTCAAATCTGGCCTCATACACTTGACACTTACTAGCTCTGTGACCCTGGGCAAGTCACTTAACCTTCATTGCCCTGCAAAAAAAAAGAAAGAAATAGAAAAAAGAAATTATAGAAACAGACCACATGGAAGGAGAGGGAACTTTGATCCCTATCATCAATAGATTTAGGGAATTGTAAGAAGGGATTTATCAGAGGAGTCTCTGTTCAATTTGAGGAGCTCGCAAATTAACTTGAGATTATAAAGGCTTTTGTTTGGAGGTCTCTGAAGGGATACTGCCTTGGAATGTGCTCATATCCTTTGGCTGGGGAGGGGATATACAGTTCCTGATTGGTTCCCAGTGATTAGGGCTATATCCAAGTTGATTGGCTGCTCAGGATTCAAAAAGATGAACTCTTGTCAAATGAGCTACCCTTGTCAGATGATAAATTGGACCATGACTGTCAAAGTCCAGATGAAGGTCAGTCTGGTAAGGGGAAGAGAATAAAAAATTATAACTGATTAAATAAAAGGATATATCATACATTTCTTTGGAAGGAGGGGGCTTTTATTCAATTTGTCCCTCTATTTTCAGGAAGACAATTCCTAAATCCAGAAACAGACCCATCCCTAGGGTACTAATGGCAATAAATAACTTTGACAATCACAGTTCATTCCATCACTCTCCCCACCCCCAATACCTGCCCTCTACCTCCATCAAGACTGGGTTCACAGGCAGGGTCTGCTTTTAGGGACTGCTCCATAAGGGTCAATTTCTCTCTTTGGCTCATTGATCACCCCTACAGGACATTCCAAAAATAATTTTGATATGGCTTCTATCTAGGTTACTCCAAATGTGAATGATAGAGTCCCAGGTTATGCTCTAATGCAATACTTTAAGACTCATAAAAAGCTTCTGCCCAGTCATGAGAGTTGAGGGAGCTCAACTTGCGGCAGCTGGGCAGTGATTTAGGAGGCAATGAATGGGAGAAAGGGGTGTGGCTCCTCCAAGTCAGCTTCTGGAGGGCAGTGATTGTTTTTGTCCTTCTTTGTATCCCCCATTTGGTTTAGTTTTAGCCTGTTTGCCAACAAGGTTTTACCAAAGTGTGGCAGCTTCTTGGAGACACTAGTTGGGTGAATCAGGTGGACACTAAAGGTGCATGAGTTCCCCTGGAAAGGGTTTGGCAAGCCCTCACATCAAGAGTTGCTAGTCCTCAGACATAGACCAAAATCTTACATGTATAGCAAAATAAGGTCAAAATGGGTACATGATTTAGACATAAAGGGTGATACCATAGGCAAAATAGGAGGAAGGAATAGTTTATCTGTCAGATCTATGGAGAGGGGAAGACCAAAGTTGACCAAAGATGAGACAGAGAACATTGTGAAATGCAAAATATATCATTTTGATTACTTTAATTAAAAAGGTTTTGCACAAACAAAACCAATGCAGCCAAGATTAAAAGGAAAGCAAAAATCTGGGAAACAATTTTTACGTTCAGTGTTTCTGATAAAGGCCTAATTTCTAAAATATATAGAGAACTTAATTAAATTTATATGAACACAAGTCACTCCCCAATTGAGAAATGGTCAAAGGATACAAATAGGCAGTTTTCAGATGAAGAAATTAAAGCTATCAACAACCATATGAAATAAATGTTCTCAGTCACTTCTCATTAGAGAAATGCAAATTAAAACAACTCTGAGGTACCACTTCATACCTAGCACATTGGCTAATATGACAAAAAAAAGGAAAATTATAAATGCCAGAGAAGATGTGAGAAAATTGGAACATTGATGAATTGTTGGCAGAGTTGTGAACTTATCCAACCATTCTAAAGAGCAATTTGGAACTATGCCCCAAAGGCTATAAAACTGTGCATACCCTTTGACCCAGCAATAACACTACTAGGTCTATATCCCAAAGAGATCATAAAAAGGGAAAAGGACCTGTGTGTACAAAAATATTTATAGCTGTTCTTTTTTGGTGGCAAAGAATTGGAAATTGAGGGGATGCCCATCAATTGGGGAATGGCCTAACAAATTGTGGTTATATGAATATAATGTAATACTTTGTACTATAAGAAGAGATGATCAGGCAAATTTCAGAAAAACCCGGAAAGACTTACATGAACTGATGCTGAGTGAAGTGAGCAGAACCAAGAGAAAAGTGTATATAGTAACAGCAACATTGTGTAATGATCGACTCTAATAGCCTTAGCTCTTCTCAACAATATAATTATCCAAGACTCATGATGGAAAATGCTCTCCACATCCAGAGAAAGAACTATGTAGTCTGAAGGCAGGTCAAAGCATACTATTTTCAATTTTGTTGTTATTTATTTATATATTTGTTTCTTCTTTCTTGTAGTTTTCTCCTTTTCTTCTGATTCTTCTCTCACAATATGACTAATGTAGAAATATGTTTTACATGATTGTAATGTATAACCTATATCAGATTGCTTGCTAGCTTCAGGACAGGGGAGGGAAGTGAGGAAGGGAGAAAAATGTAGAACTTAAAATCTTATAAGAATGAATATTACTATCTTCAAATGTAATTGGAAAAAAATAAAACAAAATACTATTTTTACAAAAGAGTTGCTAGTCCTCAAACCTGTTACTGAGTTAGGAGAATGTGAAGTATGTGAAGACTTTCCCCAGTGGAATGGGTGGATTGGAACAATTTGTTCCAATGGCCATGAAGGCAGCTAAAGCAGGCCTTGTTGAGCACTTGGAGCTAGGTCAGACATCGAAGATCCCAAGGTCATCCACTGCATCCTGAACTATCACCAATCATCTTGACTTTAGTCCTACCACTGGATTTTTTTTCTTTTTTTTCTGGGGCAATGGGGGTTAAGTGACTTGCCCAGGGTCACACAGCTAGTAAGTGTCAAGTTTCTGAAGCTGGCTTTGAATCCAGGGCCAGTGCTTTATCCACTGGACCACCTAGCTGCCCCCCTGCCACTGGATTTTGATGATTCAGTAAAAGAGAGTGGGTCTGATGACTGTGCTACTATGCCTCACTTAAATCTAATTCAGATGCAAGACAAAACATCATCCCATGATGTCATTGGGTACACCTAGAAAACAAAGGACAAATAGCAACACCCCCTTTAGCACAGTTTCTAGAACAGAGTAGATATTTAATAAATACTCATTGACTGGACAAAAAATAAAATAAAAAACTTCATAAATATGCATACAGCCCATAAACTATCCCTATTCACCAGAACAAAGGATTAAAGTAGGCCTCTTCCCTTTCACAAGCAACCCTCAAACTGTCCTTTTTAGGTGACTTCATACTTTTCAAGTTTGTCTTAATATTTATTTTCATCTGCTAAATGGCGCTAAAAGCACCATTACCCACTTAGCTCTGATTCTTCATGGCCACTTCTCTAGAAAAGACATTGCTTAGAGATATGGTGAGAGCATATAGTGCCAACTTCATTTCTATAACATTTCCTCTTTATCAGACAAGTTCCCTGTGCAGAACCAAAAAAGATAGAGTTTCATATCCCCAATCTCTCACTTTTCTCCTTTCCCTTTCCAAAGTCTGAAGCAGAGGACAGTAGAGCATTAATCCTGAGGCAAAGTTCTTGATCTTCAAGAGGTTTTTGGACTCTCACTCATAAGGAGTACATAGAGAATGAGTTAGATGTGGCCACACCCCATGAAAAAGAGTGGGACAACAATGGAATTCATTAACATCTTTATCTCATTTACTGGTCAGAGATACAAATATTTAAGTACAGAAAGGCAAACAAACTTTAACTGGACTAGTGAATGAATGATAGAATAAAAAGGCTGGGAGTCAAACACTATTTGCTAGAGATACAAATAGAAAAAAGTGAGACAGTCCCAGTTCTGAAGGAACTCACACTCTAATTGGGGAAAACTACAACATAAAAGAAAATTCAGCTGGAGGGTGAATGGCAAGTCCAGAAATCTTAAGCCTGCACTAGAAATATGATTGATAAGGCCCAGGAGTCCTTTAATTATGTCAACAGATCAGATGAGTGGGTCCATAGGGTGTCAAGACAGAGCAAACAGTAAGGAATAGGGTGATTTATTAGCAAATGAGAGTGGCAGGACAGATGGTAGGACCTGGAACGAATAGAGTTGGTGAATCCCATCTCCATCAAGTCATGAAAAATTTCATCAAGTTGATTTCCCCTTAGGTAGCCCTGGCCTTCTCAGGGAAGGAGGAAGGTAGAAATAAAGGACTTGCCTTCTGTGTACATTGTAGGGTTTCAGCAATGGAAAATCCACCTCAACACTCCCTATGCATGATTTGCACATACCATCTTGGATCAGGAATTGGGGGCTGGCATCTTTATTCTTGTAGCACCATTCCCTCTTCTATAACTATTATTTCCCCTTTCCCAATCTCCACCTCTTTCAGCTCTTGCAGCTTCTTGACTTCTCTTCCTAACAATTAAAGAGATGGGGAGGGGCAGGTCTATGAGTCATAATGATCCCTCTCTGCCAGTACTGAGATCAAGACAAAACCTTGGGAAAGGTTTAAGGAGGATTCTGGGATATAACTACTCCAAACCAGCAGGGATCCATCTCTAGTGCCCTGATATCCTTGGCAATGCCTGGAGTAGGTGTGGCTGACAGAGTGCTGCAAACCCGTTGATGAATTGTACTTCAAATGCAGTCTCCTATTTTAGAAGCCAAAAACATTAAGGGAGAAAATAATATATTCAAAGTCTCTCTTTTAGGTTGAGCCATACATAGCATCTTTAAGTACTTGAGTGTGAGATTAACACCTAAGCTCTTCCCTGAGTTATTAAAAACTTTCATCTTTAGCCTATTCAAGAATCCCTTTATAAGGGTTGGGGTTTTTTTTTCTGGTTGAATCAAAACATTTTAGAGTCAGAAAGAATCTTGGATTCAACTAATAAGATCTTCTGCCCAATGTATAATTCTCTTCAACTAAATTCTTGATCAATAGTCATTCGGTCTCTACTTGAACATGTCCAATAAACAGAGTTAGGGATGAGAATCACTATGTACTTCAAAAGTCAGGGTACTCCATGTGGTAGGAGAAGCAGCTACCTTATGCTTGGCTCATTTTTCCTTAAAATTCAATGAAACTATCCTTGAGACTTCATTAGCCCAGGGGACTAAGACTCAAATCTTTTACATAGCTGCCTAGTCACCTCAGTATAAAATACCAGTGCATGAAGCAGAGAGGAGGTCCTCAGACTTAGACACATGATACTAATTAGAAAGGTCACTAGTGCAGACGAGAGGCCAATGGAGATGCACCCAACTGGATCAATGTAAATGTCTATTTTTATAAATGTTAGATTGTCTACCAATGGCTCGTTATGTTCTGAAATTCAATAAGCATAAGTAAGGCTTGCTGTCCTTTAATAGAGATAAATTTCAGTTATCAAACCTTTATTAAAATTCTATTCCCAAACTTAAACCATCAGATTGTCCTGGGGTAGGCCTGAAATAGGTCAAAACAGCTCCAATTGTTTGAAGATTCTTCTTTAGTCAAAATCAACCTTCCTGTAATTTTTACCTATTGTTTCTAGGGGACAGTGTTGGTCTCTGGAGAAACATGGCAACCTTCCATCTGACAGCCTTTGAAAAGCTTTATGACAGCTACTATATCACAGCAAAGTTTGTCAAGCTAAACAGATTTAACCTTCAACTAGTCTTTATTTCATTTTGTTAATAACTATTTTCATTGATAGGAATTAACAAAAACGTACATCAGAAAAAGATTGCATATAAGACAGCAAGTTAACAATGTAGAGCTTGGTGGGTTTTTTAGCATGTTAGTACCAACACTGCCCAGTTTGTTCATCTATCCTTTTGAACTTTAGTCTGCATACAGATAGATATATGTGTGTGTGTGTGTGTATATATATATATATATATACATATATATGTATTGTGAGATTAAAAATGGATATTAGATCATAAATCTACCCTACTTAACCTTTCCCTTAATTTATCTCCCAGACTAGTAAATGGAAGAAGCTTCTGGTTTTCTAGATACAGCTTTTATTGTATGGTAGTCACAAGGTGATGTTGATTAGAAGGATAGGAAAGTAGAAATACAATACAAATCGTCTTAAGTCTAGGCTTAGTCTATATTCTGTATAAAACTCACCAAAAACCAAAGGCCACCTTTGGGGAGAGAGACCGAGTCAAGCGCGTGCTGTTAACCGAGAGCTGGGCCGAGTCAAACTCAAGTCCGCGTCTGTCTGTGCAGCGCAGCCAGGAGACCAGCGGAGCAGGAAAAAGACCCCACTTCCGTTCTCTCCTTGCCTTTTAAGCTCGCACCCCAGAAGTCGAGTGCTCAGCAGGCAATCTGGCATGAGTCACAGGTGGACTGGCGTGCGTAGCTCATGCTGTTGGTCTCCTCCCCAAAAGGGTGGTCCCCCCCAAAAAAACTGGCATCTCTCCATTATTTAACCGACCGTTAAAACTTTTTACCACAGTATATATATAGTACACATATGTATACACACATATATGTATATACAAACTCATGCATATATGCATACATATATACATATAAACATGTCGAATACATATATTACACATGGTATCCCAAGAGTCTTATTAAAACTTTAAGCTATTAAAAAAAAATCTAAAACTGTACTAAGATTTTTGGGACACCCTGTATTTTAGCTGTTTCATTAATGTTCTTTTCTTCCTTTTTTCAACGTTGTAATGATAGCTTGTCATTCCAGGTTGTTGAGGGTTTTTCTTTTCCAGAATTGTCTTTTCATATCCCTTGACCATTTATCTATTGGAAAATGGCTCTTGTTCTTATTTATTTGTATTTAAAATCTTAGACATTGGGGCATCTAGGTGGCACAGTGGATAGAGCACCAGCCCTGGAGTCAGGAGGACCTGAGTTCAAATCTGACCTCAGACTCTTAACACTTACTAGCTGTGTGACCCTGGGCAAGTCACTTAACCCCAATTGCCTTAAAAAAAAAAGAATTGAAAGGGGCTTCAGAGACCATCTAGTTAAAATCTTAGACATCGTGCCATTATTGGAGAAATTTGCTGCAGAGATTTTTTTTTTGGTCCCAGTCAGCTGTTTCTTTTCCAATGCTAATTTCACTGGTCTTGTTAGGGAAAAAGCTTTTCAATATTATGTAATTAAAAATTGTTAGGACAGCTAGGTGCTTCAGTGGATAAATCACCAGCCCTGGATTCAGGAGGACCTGAGCTCAAATATGATCTCAGACACTTGACACTTACTAGCTGTGTGACCCCGGCAAGTCACTGAAGCTTCTTTGCCCTGCAAAAACAAACAAATAAATAAATAAATAAGGTTTCTTTTTTAAATTGTCCATTTTATCACGTGTGGTCTTCTCTATCCCTTGTATGTCCAAGAACATTTCTCCAGCCATAGTTGTGAGAAGTTTTTCCTTACCTGCTCCTTTAATTTGTTTATGATATGATCTTTCCTATCCAGACAGTATATCCATTTGAAGCTTATTGCAGTATATGGAATAAGATGTCAGTTCAAACCTAATTTCTCCCAAATTGCTTTCCGATTTTCTCAGCAGTATTCTTACTCCAGTAATTGGTATCCTTGGGTTTATCGAACATCATGCTATTTTATTCAGTTGATTCTGGATCTTCTATAACTAATCTGTTCCATTGATCAACTTGTCTATTTTTTAACCTGTACCAAGTTGTTTTGGTGACTATTGCTTAGTAATGTGGCTCCAGTATGAGGCTCCTGGGACCTGTGCTACCTGAGTTCTCTAATGGCCTGGCTTCCTATATTAGTTCTGGAGCAGGCTGCCTGGGTACTATAGCTTTTGCCTCCCCTGTTTGTCACAGCTTAGAACAACCCAGAACATGTACATAGAGGCTCCTGGAAATCTTCTTGTACAGTATTGAACTGGGATGAGAAATGTATCATTGTTTCCCTAGTTGTTGTTGTTTTTTTTTTTCTTATCACTGTTCCTTCTGATACATTTTTTGGTAAATAGTATTTTTTTCAAATTACATGTAAAGATAGTTTTCAACATTCATTTTTTATAAGATTTTGAGTTCCAAATTTTCTCCCTCTCTCCTCTCCCCCTTCCCCAAGATGGCAAGAAATCTGATATAGGTTATATATGTGAAATCATGGTAAACATATTTCCACGTTGGTAATGTTGTGAAAGAAGAAATAAAAGGGGAAAATCATTAAAACAAAACAACAAAAAAGTAAAAATAATGTGCTTCTATTTGCATTCAGACTCCATAGTTCTTTCTCTGGATGTGGATAGCATTTTCCAGCTTGAGTCTTTTGAAATTGTCTTGGATCATTGCATTGCTGAGAAGAGCTAAGTTGATCATAGTTGATCACTGTATAATGTTGCTCTTACTGTGTAAAATATTTTCTTGGTTCTGTTCAAATCATTTAACAACAATTCATGTAAGTCTTTCTAGGTTTTTCTGAAATCTGCCTGCTCATCATTTCTTATAGCATAATAATATGCCATTTTATTCATGTACCACAACTTGTTTAGCCATTCTCCAATTAATGGGCATTTTCTCAATTCCCAATTTTCTGCCACCAAAAAAAAAAGTTGCTATAGATATTTTTGTATATAGAGATCCTTTCCCCCTTTTATGATCTCTTTGGGACACAGACCTAATAGCGGTATTACTGCATTAATTGATTGACTTTTGGTTATAGTTCCAAATTGTTTTCTAGAATAGTAGGATCAGTTAATAACTCTACCAACAATGTATTTAATGTCCCAGTTTTCCCACATCTTCTCCAACATTTATCATTTTCCTTTTCCTTTTCTTTCATATTACCAACAATTGGTATCTCAGAGTTGTTTTAATTTGCATTAATTTGCATCAATAGTGATTTAGAGCATTTTTTTCATATGAGCAGATAGCTTCAGTTCAGGTGAAAACCACCTGTTCATACCCTTTGACTATCAATTGGGGAGTGACTCGGTTCTCTATATATTTGAGAAACGAGACATTTATCAGAAACATTTGTAAAAATTGTTTCCTATCTTTCTCACTGATACATTAAAAAAAAAAGAACTTTGCTAGAGGATGTGTGGGAAAGTTGGGTTCCTTTTGGACTTCTCCTGTTGCCATCTCAATCAGAAATCTCTTCCTCCCGTCTTCATATGGTGTGGTTTGAAGATCCTTAATCATCAGTTTCCTCATCTGTAAAATGAGAATAACAGTACTTGAACTACTTACTACTTTCTGATGCTTATAAGCCTTAATTTATTACAGAACTATGAGTTGTCATTGCATTGTATCTTTAGACAAATTTTAGTTTCTTGATGGTTCTTTAAAATGTGATTTCCTGAATTAGATGTAGTACTCCAAATATATAACAGCTAGGTAGTGCAGTGGACAGAGCACTGGCTCTGAGGTTGGAAGGACCTGAATTCAAATCTCACCTTAGACACTTATCTGCTGTGTGACCCTGGGCAAGTCTTTTAACCCCACTTGCCTTAAACATCCAGGGCCACCTCCAGTTATCATGATATATATCATGCCACTGGACCCAGATAACTCCAGAAGAGAGAGTGAGGTTGGTGACCTTGAATAGTCCTCCCTCACTTAAAGCCAATTCACTGGAAGTCATGACATTACCTCCCGATGTCACGATTCTCTTTAAGAATGAAGGACAAACCACAACAGTATTCCAAATGTTGTCTAACCATAAAATAACATGGAATTATATACTTCATCTGAACTCTGGGTTTCTATTAATTTAGATAGCTTTGTTGTTTTATTTTCTTTTGTTTTTTTAGCAGCTGAGTCAACACTGCAAGGTTGTATTGAGCATGTGATCTATTAAAAGCACCATAATATAGAATAACATTAGACTGAAAGTTCAGAGACCTGAGTTATAGCCTGGCCCTGCCATTCTGTGTCACCTCGGGATAAGGAAGTCAATCTGCTCCTCTAGGCCTTGGTTTCCTTATCTGTGTGGAAGGGTTATCCTTATTTCTGTGGAAGAGAGTGGTTGGGATTGATCCAAATGGAAGTATGAGATAATGAATAGAACACTGTACTCAGACAGTTACCAGCTATGTGACCCTTGGCTGCTATTTTATTTCTCTGGACTTCAATTTCTTTACCTCAAAGATGAGAAGCAGCTTTGTGGCTCAATGGATAGAGTATATGGCCAGAAGTCAAGAAGACACATCTTCCTAAATTCAAATCCGGCCTCACATACTTACTAACTCTATGACTCTGGACAAGTCACTTACCCTGATTTCCTTCGATTTCCTCATCTGTAAAATGAGATGGAGAAGGTACTGACAAATCCCTCCAGTACATTTGTCAAGAAGACCCTAAATGGGGGCAGCTAGGTGGCACAGTGGATAGAGCACCGGCCCTGGAGCCAGGAGTACCTGGGTTCAAATCCGGCCTCAGACACTTAACACTTACTAGCTGTGTGACCCTGGGCAAGTCACTTAACCCCAATTGCCTCACTAAAAAAAAAAAAAAGAAGACCCTAAATGGGGTCATGAAGAGTCAGACATGACTGAAATGAATGAACAACATAGAAAAGGAAACCAGCTTTTCCCTTCTCCTTCCATTATACAGCAACTTCACAGATGCTGAATTGTTCTTCTTGATGTATCTAAAGCAGATTTTCTTGTAGCATTATTGGGTTTTGGTCCAGACATGTCATTTCATCAGCACAGGAGTTCTGGTGCTGAAACTTCATGCCCTGACAGGAATCTGCAATTCCCCTTTGGTTTACACAATTGCCTGGGGTACTGAGAAAGTAAATTACTTTTCTGAGGTCACACAGAGATAGAATTTGTTAGAGGCAGGACCTGAACCCAGATCTTACTGACTTCAAAGCAGCACTATCCACTTCAAAGCACCAGTCCAATCCTCTATACCATGCTGCCTTCATTTAGTGCTCAATCTGACACTGGAGAAACTGAGTCCACATCTCGCTTTCCCTACTTCCTACCTAAGTGATCCAGAACAATCAGTTAACTTCTATCTGGCTGCATTTCATCATCTGTAAATTGACAGGAAAAGACTAGCCTCTGAGATTCCTTCCAGCTTGAAATCTACCATTAGACAAGAAATATAAACTTATATATTAATAAGAATTTTAACTAAAGCACACATAATTTTGAAGTTTATAATTTTTTAAAATTATTGTCAGCATTCCCTTTGATGTTAAAGAGCTGTGTGACTATGGACAGGCTGGAAGGGACCTCAGAAGTCATCAATGCCAACTCCTTCATTTTGCAGATGAGGAAAATGAGATCCAGGAAAACTACAAGCCTTGTGTAAGGTCACCATGATAGTGTGTCAGAGGTGGGATTTGAACCCAGGTTCTCTGACTTGAGAATTAGTACCCTACTGCCTCCTTAACTACTTAACCTCCCCAGATCTCTGCCAAGTTGTGGTGATTATAGGCAAAATACTTATTTATAGAGTTGGTTGGTTGTGTTTTTATGAAACCCAAATCAATTTATATGAATGTAAAGTGCTTTCCAAACCTTAAAGAACTACATAGATGTTAGTGAAGAAACATTTATTAAGCACCTACTATGTGAGAAATGGTAATAATTTGATACAAGGTGAAATCTTCTCAGAATAGCTTGATACATGAGATCTTCTCAAGGGAAGCAAGCCCATATAGGCAACAGCAGGGCAATATTATCTATTGAATTACATCGACTCAAGAAAGAGAATAGTTAAGTTTTTCAGGGCTAGAGATGGAAACCAGTTTGAGCTGGTTCTCACTGTTGTCCTAGAAAATATAGGTAAACGGCTAACCCTAGTCTCTACTGCACTTGCTTAATAGATTTATATTAATATTAACTTTTTCTCCCCTGTCTAAAATCTCCACCCCATTTTCGTTCATGGGTGCTATGAAGGTGTATGTGTATGGGAGGGGTAACATATCAAGGAGGATTTAGCTAGAACTCTTCCGGGGAAAATTGTGAACCTGTGTCTAGCAACCTATGGTAGCTGGGGGGTGGGGGGGTGACTGATTGAGGCAGGGTGTAGGATAAATACCAGATGTTTGCTTTCAGCATTGACTCTCACTGATTGGCTTTCCTGTGGGTGCCCCATTGTCATGAGAATTCAATAAAGGCTTTTGTTATACCAAAGCTGCCTATGAAATAACTTATTTTGAGAAGGTGGTCTGCACCTGTTTCTCAAATACTATATGCCAGGTACTATGCTAAATGCTGGGTTCAGGATAAAGCACCAGCCCCGGATTCAGGAGGACCTGAGTTCAAATCCAGGTTCAGACACTTGACACCAGCTGTATGATCCTGGGCAAGTCACTTAATCCTTATTGCCCCCCAAAAAACAAAACACAAAATAAAACAAACAAACAAAAAAGAACAACCAACAACAAACAATAAATGCTGGGTTCAAAAAAAAAAAAAGATTGAGTCCCTGCCTTCTAGGAGCTGACAATATAATGGATGTCTGTTATTATTATGTCATAAATGGCCATCCAACCTTCCATTCACTGGTCAGAAGCCAGAACTAAGAAATAAGTAGGAGAATAAAATTTTTTAAAAATCAGTTTTGTAATAGACCAGGTTAAGACCCAATAATTCCCTACAAAGTAAGTGATTTTGTGTTTATTTAGTCATTTCTCTCAAATACTTATAGCAAAAGAGAAGGAAACTTGATTCATTTTGGGGTTGAGCATTAATAATATAATTTTATTAAAAAAACAAAAACAAAGCAAAACACAATAATTTCAAATAATCTAACCCTCTTAAAATGATATGTCTTCCATTGTGCACAGAACAGGTGATAAGGATAATTAAGTGACTCATATTGGCAGGATTCCAAAGGGTAGAGAAACCTTTGTGAATCTGTCCTTTTTAACCTAATAGCTTTTTAATAAGAGAAAACAATGGATTCTCTACTTCCTTTGGGATCCTGCATGGCTCCTGAGTGAACAATTTCCTCAGACCACAGGAAAAGATGATGGATTTGTTTTTGCGTCCACATGTTAGATTTTGTAGAGATTAACGAAGGTGGTGTGCCTAGCCTGCCCTTCTGTCCCCTGTCCAGGGTACCATGCATGTTAATTCCCATAAAGAGGCATTGGGCTGAGTCCAGACCTATAATAGAAACCCCCCCACCTCTGATGCTTACTAGCTCAGTACACGAACCACTCCTTCGCTCTAAGTCTCAGTCAAGTCTTCCATAAAATGGAGATAATAATCTGTACAATCCACCTCACAGAGTTGTTATAAAGAGATAATGCAAATTGGGAGCTTTGCAAATCTTCAAGAGTTATATAAATGTCAGAGATTTTTACAAAACACTGTCTAGATAAATATTTATTATTACCAGGGCATTGGAAGCTAGATGTGGTATACATGGCAACTGGAGAAGAAAAAGGTTAAGGGAGGAAAAAAAAAACAAAGCAGAGAAATAAAGTAGGGTCTTAGGTTTAGAATCAGAAAGGTTTCTAGAGGCCATTTTGGCAAAGTCTCCCCATTTAACAGTGAGAAACTGAGGCCTGGTGAGAGTCAATGACTTGCCCAAAGTCACACAGACAAGAAGTGACAGAAACAGTGTCCTGTCATTTGTTATTCTATAGTGAAGCAAGGAAATCTATTGGGGGACTGACTTTCTTCCATCATTCTTAAATATGTTGAGCACAGTGACCTTTCTATCACGTCCAGTTGTGTCTCAGCAATGTATATTCCAGAACTTTTTCTCCCCTATTCCCTTCACCCCAATCTCCACACAGGTGAATGATAAGTAGATAGATAGATAGATAGATAGATAGATAGATAGATAGATAGATAGATAGATAGATCTATACATACATACATATATAGACACATGGACAGATGGATGGATAGATAGACAGAACTGGATCTATCTACACATACACACACATATACCACCACCACCCTTTTTGTTTATATGTAATTGAGAAAGAATGAAATAAAAATTAAATGTGAAACAAAGAATAACTTGAACAGCTTGAGCAATAGTCAATGATCTTGTCTATGCCATGGCAATATAATAAAAATAACAATTCTACCAAGGGTAATTCATACTTTTAAGACTACCAATCAAATTATCAAGAAGATATTTTATATAACTTGATGAAATAATAATAAAATTCATTTATGAAAACAAATGATCTAGAATATCAAGGGAAGGAGGGAGGAAGAGAAGGAGGGAAGGACGGAAAGAGGAAGAGAGGGAGGGAGGGGGAGAGAGAGAGAGTGAGTTTACCTTTGTGGAGATATAATTTATTGTTCAGTCCTTTCTTAGTCGTGTCCAACTCTTTGTGACTCCATTTGAAGTTTTCTTGGCAAAAATATTGGAGTAGCTTGCCATTTCCTTCTCCAGCTCATTTTATAGATGAGGAAAGCAAGGCAAATAGGGTTTAAGTGACTTGCCCAAGGTCACATAGTAAGTAAATGAGGTCAGGTTTGAACTCAGGTCTTCCTAACTCCAGGCACTATGCTATATCTAATGTGCCACTGAGCTGCCACATACACATGCACATACACATACATATATGCACATAAACATACCCTGGCTCAGAACTATAGCTCTATAATCACTTCAATGGAGATCAATCTTGAAGGCATTTCATTAAAAACTCAGTATTTGGGGGTGGGTCATTTTGTCCCAACTCATGCATGGCCTCAGGGAATATCTAAATTCAACTTATTCCTAGCTTTCCATGAGGGGTCTTCAATTCCCCTGAAAGCACAGGACCACCAATAAACATTTAAAACCTAAAACTGTTTTGTTTTGGTTTTTTAAGGTAGGTAAAGAACAGGAAAAAATAAAAAGGCCACATCCACCCTAGCTAGCAGGGCACTAGCTCTAACCCATTCTCTATAAGAGTGTCTCTGCAGAGGATCATTCAGAGTCCCTGCAAAACTGATGGCACTAGTGTTGTCTGCTACCTGCTATCACAAGTCTCAGGGCTGATCTAGTATCAGGGGTTTTCCTCCTTTTCCTTGCCAACTCTTCTCTTTTAACTCTGGAACTCTCTCTTGTACTATATCCCTCTCTCTCTGTTCTCAATCCTACAGGCATAGATACAGGCTCTAGTGTCCCTGGCTGAAGGACAACAGGCACAGAGGTGGACCCCTGTGGCTGCAGACGGTAGATAAGTGAACATTTTGCATGTGAATGACAAAAGGCAGGCCCCCTGTAACCCATCACCTACCATGATGTAAAACTGATCAACCCTTCCACATTGCTGCCAGTATAAGACCCAGGATCATTGTAGCTGGAGGAACAAGTGATGGCATTCATTGTTGACTTGATATCTGGAAATGAGGGGGAAGTGAATGTGTCTAACCAGTCCTAACAGAAGAAGAGCTTCTTTCATGGGGCTCCCTATTCTGTATTCTATTCCCTATGGGGCTCCCAAGAAGAGGGAGGTCATGACTGGTGAGTCAGGGAATAGTAAGTAGATGTTCTTCCTGACCTACAATGAGGATTAGTGAATATGCCGGAAGTATCATTATCATTGCTTTAGCCCTTTTTGTCCCTGGTGCTGTTCCTGCCTATTGTTGTTCCATCATTTTAGTTGTCATTTTTTTAAAGTTATTTTTAATTTATGGAATAAAACAAGCATTTCTGTAACACGGTGAAATTGAACATCTTCTATGGATAACTTGATATTCCTTTTAAATATATGTCAGTTATCACATAAATTTCTTTTTTTCTTTTTTTTTCCTTCCCTCCCTCTCCCTTTCCCCACCTACTCTAAAGATGGCCAGTCATGTTCAACTCTTCATGATCCCATTTTGGGTTTTCTTGGTAGAGATATTGTAGTAGTTTGCCATTTCCTTCTCCAGTTCATTTTATAGATGAGAAAACTGAGGCAAGCAGCCTTAAGTGATTTGCTCAGGGTCACACAGCTAGAAAGTGCCTGAAACCAGATTTGAATTCAGGAAGATGAGTCTTCCTGACTTCAGGCCTGGGAACTCAATCCACTGTGCCATTGAACTGCCCTGTTCCTACTTAACATTGAGACAACCACTTGTGAGCTATAAAGATTAGGCATCATTCACAACATGGACTTTCATTTCCTACCCTACCACAGTCCTTTGAATTGGACCCCATCATCCAGGAATCTCACCATCAGGAAACCCATCATCCTGAGAGATTGCATCAGCCAGAGCACTCACATTTCATCAGAATCCTGTATCCCTGTGACTGGAGAGCTGAAAGGTAAAGCAAAGAACTCCTCATGAAGCCTCTCTTTTAAAAAGGCTCCCACATCATCCACCTCTTCCTTTCCTATCTGCTTGTGCACCTCTAAACTGGACTCCATCATGTTTCCATAGGGTACCATCTCTGCTGTCCCCCACCCACTTCTTTTTCAGCTTCCTTTTGTGTGTTGCATTCTCCCATTAGACTGTGAGATCCTTGCAGACTCTTTTTCATGTTTGTATCTCTATCACTTAGTACTTAGGGGCAAAGAGGTGGTGTAATGGGTAGAGTGTCAGGCCTGGTGTCAGGAAGACTTCTTCCTCAGTTCAAATCTGTTCTCAGACACTTACTAGCTGTGTGACCATGGGAAAATCACTTCACCCTGTTTGCCTCAGTTTCCTCATCTATAAAAGAGCTGGAGAAGGAAATGGTAAACTACTCCAGTATCTCTGCCAAGAAAACACTAAATGGGGTCAGGAAGAGTCAGACACAATTAAAAGGACAAAATGAAAACAAGCACTTGCCACAGTGGGTGCTTAATAATATTTATTCACTGACTGATGGATTGTTTGGTAGAACAAAATCCTTCTTGGGACTCTCCTTGATTCAGTCACTCCTTCATAGAGCTACCCACATTCAGTTACACAACCCTATATGGGGTCATAACCCACAGTTTAAGAAGCTTTGCTCTAAAAATAATAATAATAATAAAAGCTTGGCTCTAGAACAGATATGTCAAACATAAAGCCTACAAGTCATATGTGGCCCACAGCAATTACCAAGTTGGATGGAACCAGATTAAAATGTAATTGGGAGGAGGCAGCTAGGTGGCGCAGTGGATAAAGTATTGGCCTTGGATTCAGGAGGACCTGAGTTCAAATCCAGCCTCAGATACTTGACACTAGCTGTGTGACCCTGGGCAAGTCACTTAACTCTCATTGCCCCGCAAAAAAAAAAAAAAAAAAAAAAAAAAAAACAGAAAAAAAATGTAATTGGGAAATATTTAACAAAATAAATGAAAATGCAATAAACCCTAGACAACGTTAATGTTTTTCTCAGTCATTGTGTGACCCACTGCAATCTTTATGTATGGCTTAGTGGCCCCTATTTCTATTAGAGGAAGACCTTAAGGATCTTACGTAACACCAAGAACTAGAGTGTGGAAGAGTAATATCCTAGCCTTTGCCCCCATGAAAATTCGGTTAGCCTTTCCCAAAATGTATTAAGACTCAGGGGCAGCTAGGTGGTGCAGTGGATAAAGCACTGGCCCTGGATTCAGGAGGACCTGAGTTCAAATTCAGCCTCAGACACTTGATACTTACTAGCTGTGTGACCCTGGGCAAGTCACTTAACCCTCATTGCCCTGCCCAAAAAAATGTATTGAAACTCTCAAAACTTGGCTGGCTCAGAGAATTAAAGGCTCAGATTATTGACATCATTTCTTCATCACCTAATTATAAAATAACCAAGAGGAGCTTCGAGAGACCACTGAGGCTTGGTTGATGGGAAAAGGTGCCAGTCAGTGAACTAGCATTCATTAAGCATCTACTGTGTCTTAGGCACTGTACTAAGCACTAAGGGTATAAAGAAAGGGAGTAAACAGTGCCTGATCTCAAGAAGCTCATAGAGTATTGGGAAAGCCAATAGATAAATCAGAGGGAATGCCAGAGGGAAGGCACTATGATTAAGGAGGAATGGGCAAGGATTCTTGCAGAACATGGGACTTTAGTAGAGACTTGAAGGAAGCCAAGAAGTGAGCAGGTGGAAATGAGTACATGTTACTTTCATATAGAAGGTCTTAGCAAAATTTTTCTACCCCTTCATTTGCAGCAACTGTTGGTGCATAAACTGAAATAATTTCACGTGGGTTGAATTATTCTGACTTTGTGAAGGGGGAAGGGGGAAGTGTAGGGTGCAAAAAAGGAACATTGTAACCAGTCCATGATTCTTTGCTTTCCCTTAATTAGAAAGAAGAAGATCTATTGTTAGCTCAGGGATTAAGGAACAGGGGTGGAGAACCAAAACAATTCCATTAAGATGTTTCCTGATTGAATGAATGGGTATTATAGAAAAGTTGAATGAGCTCTATGGAGCTAGATCACTGGTTTGGAAGGACTTCTGGAAGAGGAGAGACAATCTCATTATAGAGCCACAAAGATGCCAGAGGAAGTGGTACTCAGTTTCAGGCCAAGAGCTAGCTTTGGGGAACTATAGCTTCTCTTCATCATTCTTCTTTTCCTCCTCCTCCTCCTCCTCCTCCTCCTCCTCTACCACTACCACTATCATCATCATCAATAATATAGAAGTTGAATATCAGTCTAGTATGAGATTAGGTAATTTTTATTTATATGCACTTAAATGTATTATTTTTGAATTTGTATACCCACTTTTCCCCTTGTAAAGAACTTCTAGGGGCAGCTAGGTGGTGCACTGGATAAAGCACCGGCCCTGGATTCAGGAGGACCTGAGTTCAAATCCAGACTCAGACACGTGACACTTACTAGCTGTGTGACCCTAGGCAAGTCACCTAACCCTCATTGCCCCACCAAAAAAAAAAATACAAACAAACAAACAAAAAAACCCCAAGAACTTCTAGAAAATGTACTTATGGTCTGAAGTATGTGTGGGCAGAGAGTAGAAGGAAATAGGGAAGTGAGATCTGGAAATGAGCCAAAACATACAAGGGCAGAACCAGGAGGAGAGGGACTAATAATTAGGGTTCAAACTGCAAATGTCAGAACCCAAAGAGCCAATCTCTCTCAGGGACTCAGAAAGGTCAAGGGGGCTTGTTGTCTTGAGATGTCTTATGGGTCCCTAGGTACCTCAGAAGTTTTCTGGGGTACATCAAAAGAACATTCTCCTTGAGAAACTAAACCAAAGGACAGACACACCTAAAGAGATAATTCTCCCTTTAATTCCCCTGTGCTTCTGGTCCAAAAGCCAGATGGGTCTTGGAGAATGGAACAGGACTTCAGGGAGGACCTTCACCCTATTGTCCCTAATCCATATACCATAATAACCAGATTCCAGGGAATTCTTCCTGGTTCTCTGCAATTGACCTTAAAGATGTTTACATTCGTACATGCAATGTGTCATCAGAATATGAAAAAGCAGAAGTAAATTCTTGATTTTTTTCCAAAATTGCAGAGGAAAGAGAGAGACTAGTAGAAGCCGAAAGGAAATTCATTGAAGATAGAGTAAAGAAAATAGTAGAACTGAAAAGAAAAGTGAGTGGTGATTCAGACAAAGGATTTATTGTTATTAATCAAAAGGGAATTGACCCATTTTCTTTAGATGTTCTTGTGAAAGAAGGCATAGTAGAAAAGAAAGAAAGAAAGAAAGAAAGAAAGAAAGAAAGAAAGAAAGAAAGAAAGAAAGAAAGAAAGAAAGAAAGAAAGAAAGAAAAGAAGGCATAGTAGCTCTCCGCAGAGCAAAAAGAAGAAATATGGAGAGGTTGACTCTTTCATGTGGTGGGATGGCCATAAATTCTCTAAAGGACCTAAATGTTGATTGTTTGGGACATGAAGGACTTGTCTATGAATACACACTGGAAGAAGAGAAATTCACCTTTATTGAGAAATGCGGCAACCCTTGATCTGTCACACTGTTGATCAAAGGACCAAATAAGCATATACACAGATCAAGGACACAGTAAGAGACAGTCTGCAAGCTGTCAAGAATGCCATTGAAGATGGCTGCATGGTTTCCCAGTGCTGGCACAGTGGAAGTAGCTATAGCTGAAGCTCTTATCAAACATAAGCCCACTGTCAAGGGAAGGGCCCATCTTAGAGTGCAAGCTTTTGCTGATGCATTGCTCATTGTTCACAAGGTTCTTGCTCAGAACTCTGGTTTTGACCTTCAGGAGACACCAGTTAAGATACGGGCTGAACATTCCGAGTCAGGACAGCTTGTTGGTGTTGACCCAAAGACAGGTGAACCAGTTATTGCAGCTGAAGCTGGCATCTGGGATAACTATTATGTCAAGAAGCAGCTGCTTCATTCTTGCACTGTGATTGCCACCAATATTTGCCTGGTTGATGAGATCATGCACACTGGAATGTCTTCTCTGAAAGGTTGAATAGAATTACAGGTTTCCATCTTAATCAGCTGAATCATGAAGGCCCTACAGAAAGAACCACTGGAATGAAGGATGGTGGTGCTGGAGCTAGCTCAGTCCCCATTCATGCCATTCATCTCTTTAGGTGTGTCTGTTCTTTGGTTAAGTTTCTCAAGGAGAAGGTTTTTTTGATGTACCCCAGAAAACTTCTGAGGTACCCAGGGACCCATAACAGATGGATATCAGGAAACAAGGAAGTTTGGGAAACAGTGAAAGACAAAGAGTCTTGAGGCCAAATTCAAAGTTCCCTGTGTGATATAGAGTGGCTCATGTTATAGTTTTAACCCTGGGTGACAGGGACCTGGTTAGTATGAATTGCAGAGATAAATTTAAGATATTGAGATGTAAAGGATATGTATACTTATTTTTTTCATCTACAATTTCCTAGGGCCAGGTTAGGCCATCACAATTATCTTTTAGCTTGGAGCACAATGCTCTGGCATCTTTGTGGCCCCATAATGAAGTTGTCTCTAATTAGGGTCCCTCTATGACCTTTGGTGATGATAAAGTTCTGAAGGGCTACATGTATTATCTCCTCATATAAGAATCTAAACAGTTTAATCTTGTTTAGTCCTAGATGACTTCTCATGCTTACCTTTTTGTGCTTCCCTTGACTCCTATATTTGTATGTCAATTTTTTTTACTCTGGTCTTTTCATTAGGAATGCTTAGAAGTACTCTATTTCATTAAAAATCTATTTTTTCCCTGAGTAAAATTATACTGGCTTTCTTTTGGAGAGGTTATTCCTGGTTGTAAGTCTAGATCGCTGATCTTCCGGAATATCATATTACAAGCTCTCCACCCCTTTAATGTGGTGGCTACTAAATCTCCTGTGATACTGACTATGTCTCCTCAATACTTGATTTCTTTCTAGTTGCTTGTAGTATTTTTCCCTTGACAAAAGAGCTGTAGATTTTTACTGTATTTCTGGGACTATAATTTTTTACTTTAATATTTCTTTTGGGGGTTTCTTTCAAGGGTTGATGTGGATTCTTTTCATATCTACTTTACCCTCTGCTTCTAAGCTCTCTGAACAGTTTTATTTTTTGATTTCTTAAATTGTGATGTCTAGGCTATATTTTGTTTATGGCTTTCAGGTAGTCTAATGATTCTTAAATGATCTCTCAGTCTGCTTTCCAGGTCAGTTTCATTTTTTTTTTCTATTTTTGGCTTTATTTTATTATTTCTTAATGTCTCATGGAGTCATTAGCTCTCAGCCCATTAGGAATCATTTCTCCTTCAACATTCACAATGCACTGCATTGCAGACTATATTTCAGAGGACCACCAAATCTACCTGGGATGGGAATGGGATTATACCTGAACTGATTCCAAAAAGAATACCAGGTACCCCAGAAAACTGACTGAGGGTTAAAGAGATCTAAAGCATAAAGGTGGATGCTTCATATCAACTCAAAGCAAATATGCACACAAATATACACAGTTATTATATATGTGTTTGTGTAAAAAAATTGAGCATGTTCTTAAAACTATTTGTTAAACTCTTATCTTTTAAAATTTTTGTTCTCTACCAAAGAGAAATAATAACTAAAATCACAATAATTATAGAAAATTGCTCTCTTTTATTTAGTGTAGTTCAGTTAGAAAAGTACTGGGACACATTGCTATCCTACTATTTATCTTTCACATTTAATGTTCTGTGAACTATTTCACAAGTAGATGAAATAACTGCCTTCTATAATTGAATAAAAGTAAGTTCATCTACTGTAGATTTATCAGAAGCATCCTCAGCACAAATCTAATAGTAGACGGTATGATGAGAATTATATCTACCTCGTCCTGTTCTAATGTAATGTTTTTCATTTATCTATTTATTTTTGCTGGGTGCCAATATTTAATATGGTGATATTTACTAAAATTGTTCTTAAATTTTCATTAATTAATGTTTGATCCAGGAATTGTGGGAAACAGTTTGGTCTGAGATGATGATCTGATTCCAGTATAATTTATAGAGGGTATTTGGAAGTCTGGATCTGTAGTATGAGTATTTATCATTTCTCAGTCCATGAAATATAGCAAGCTTCTGTTGTATAATTTAAAACATCAGATCCTGTGTTTCTGGGTATTCAGTAGGTACTAAATCTTTGCAGCCTCTAGGTTGCTGGGAAATTATATGGCCTTGAATTACCATCATAGCCTCCCCAATTCTATAAACAAATCCATTTGGCTCAGTCATTTGTTTAATGCCTGATTATCAACATATCATTAGCTGAGTTCATTTAGATGTCAGCCTTTTTAATTTTACTCTTGGACCTTAGCCATTTCATCAGTTCCATCTGTTGGCAAACCATTTTTTGTTACATTCAACAAAACCAAAATAATGTACCTATAGCAACCCTTTCATTATTGCTAAGTGAAGTGATTTCAACTTGTTCCAAACATATTCATCTAAGTTTTAAAAACTACTTTAGTCCGTTTATTGTATTTTCTGAGGATGTCTATCAATCCTTTTCCTCCTTTTTTATGAGAAAGAGTTCATCTTTGTAGCTTCCCTAGGGTAACAAGCCCTCTGTTTCATTAATATTGGCTTTTTTTAGTCTATTTTCCAAATATGATATGGTCCATTTTGCAGTCCCAAAGAGTACATTAAGACTTGTGTTTCTTATGTGTTCCTTGTTTTAAACATATTCTTCCTATCGTATTTTGACTTTAGGTTGCTGGTAAATCTCTTGATATATACAACCATAGCTTTCTCCTTTATACTCAATATATCATGCCTAGAAGAGATCAAGGTATTTAAAGGTACTGCCTTTGTCACCAAGTCAATTTGAACTCCAAATTCAAATTAAATCCTTTATAGTTCCTTGGTTTACATTAATCATTTTCCATTTATTAAATCTAAATGAGAGTATGATATTACTGATAATCTCTAAGGTCCCTTCCACTTATGAAATTCCACAAGATGAAGGAGCTATTTCATATATTTTTCAGTGGAGCTATATAACTTGATTTCATGAATGCACAAGTGATTAATGAGATGTTTGGGTTTGATTTCCCATTTAACGTGAAAGTCAAACAGTTTTATTTACAAGAAACAATAATGGACTTAGGACTAGACAGAATAATAATGATATTAAACTATCTCCCTGGGGTAGAGGGAAAGCCAAATTTTATATTAATGGTTCTTGGCATTATTTTGTTGGGAGCATATTTTAAATAGAGAAACGTTTCCGCTGTTGTGATAGAACCAATATCTACCAAAACCCCCTATCCCTCTCTTCCAATCTCAGTGAGGCCCTAAAAAGTAACAAAGTTAACACCTCATTGTTGTGAGAGTGGGGTAAGGCTTAAGCTAAACCTCCCTTAAAGCAGCTTTCTAGTAACCTTTGGTATTAATATGACTTCCTGATTACCTAGAGGTAAGGAAGGTCCCACTTATGTCAGGTCTGAGCTTTTTCATCTTGGTGGATGCTATAAGAACAGGAGATTCACCACACTGGCCCTGCTGAACAGATGAGTTTCATATGGAGACAACAGAGGCCATGTCAGTACAAGCTAAGTACTACTATATCCTTGTTACATTTCCTTATAAAGTAGTTCTAAGTAAACCTCCTTTTATTAACTGAATAATTACCTGTGAATATCGCATTTCATCCCAACATCTAACCTAAACTAGTAAGGCAACATCATCAGGGCTGCCCCTCCACTCCTGACTCCCTGATGCTTGGGATCTCTGAAAGACTAAATTTTCATTCAATGGTACACAGTGTCCTTCCCCTGCGTACCTCATACAGCATCTTGAATTGTTCTAGTCTAATGTACTTATCATCATTATTGTGTTTATATTAAGTATACTGTACAGTTATCAATGCACATCTTATTTACCCCCCTCAATTGTAAGTTCCATGAAGCACAGTATCTTATTTAAACTTCATATCTCTAACACAAAGCATAGGGCTCTACCATCAGTAAATGTTTAATACACATTTGCTTAATTGAATTTACAATAAAAAGCAAACTCATACAGACATTAATAGCAACATATTAATAACTATCTCTTTAGCATAGAGAGACAAGTGAAGAGTAGTGGACAGAGAGACAGTCTTGGAGTAAGGAAGCCCTGGGATCAAGTCTCACCTCTGACGCATACTGGTTGTATGGCACTGGGCAAGTCACTTAATCTCTCATAGGCCAGAAAACTCTCTAAGACTGTAAATTGCGGAACTTATCAGTCTGCATTGGAAAAGGGAGTTTCCTCACCAAGAGTTGTAAACATTAGTGAAATTGGTGGGGGGAGGGGGGGAGAGACAGAAAAACAGAGAAAGGAAGAAAGGGAGGAAGAAAGGAAGGAAGGAAAGAAGGAAGGAAGGAAAGAAGGAAAGAAGGAAGGAAGGAAGGAAGGAAGGAAGGAAGGAAGGAAGGAAGGAAGGAAGGAAGGAAGGAAGGAAGGAAGGAAGGAAGGAAGGAAGGAAGGAAGGAAGGAAGGAAGGAAGGAAGGAAGGAAGGAAGGACTAAAGAAATCCCAGGTCGTAGCTCCTCTTAGCTCTGCTTTTTTCAGTTTGCATAATTTTCTTTATAGTGATACAGAGCAGTACTATGTATTGTACTGACATCCACAAAACATTAAAAGCACCAGCAGATAATGTAAATGAAAAGAACAACTACCACAAAACAATCGAAACTGAGGTTTCTGACAGAGAACAAGTTTGTCTCCAAAGAAGAGACAGGATATGACACTTCCCTCTGTTCCTATATACATATGGCAGTCCAGGGATGTGGAACATTGAAAATAACATCAGTTATTTTCTGTGATGATTTGTTTTTCTGATTTTTTCCTTGGATTTTAATTCTTTGTAATAGGGGATGACTCTCTGGAAGGAGTCAGGAGGAGGGCTAAAGAGGAAAATCTTGGGGATATCAAAACAGAAGATATCAATAAAAATCTATTTCAGGGGGCAGCTAGGTGGCACAGTGGATAAAGCACTGGCCCTGGATTCAGGAGGACCTGAGTTCAAATCCAGTCTCAAATACTTGACACTTAGTAGCTGTATGACCCTGGGCAAGTCACTTAAACCCTCATTGTCCCTCAAAACAAACAAGCAAACAAAAAATCTATTTTAAAAGGGAAGACCTCTGACACATTACATAGATCTTCTGTGAAGGATTTATGAAAGGACATAAAGAAGAATCCCACCAGGTAGAAAAGATGGAAGGGTTTCAGTTTGCCCTGGAGTAGGGAGTATTCCCTCCACTAAGACCATCAATCTACTAAAGTATTACATAGTCTTATTGTAAACTTCAAAAAGATTGTTGCTTCAGTTATGAATTGAACGTCATGGCCTCTGGTGGTCCCTTCTAACTCAAGGATTCAATGGCTTTCATATTATTGTATAGCCTTTGTATTTGTCATTCATTCTCTGTGACTATAGTAATAATAATGAAAGCAATATCTTATATTTACCTACCATCTTAAGATTTACAAAGTGCCCTGACAGCTATTGTCTCATTTTAAGTATCCCATTTTCTTGATATACCATAGTTCTCCAAACATATACCATAGCCTCCAAACATTAGATATTTAAAGTCTTTTTATTTTTGTTGTTGTTGTTATCATTTATAGTATAACTATAAACATCTATGTACAGAGTTACTTTGTCCCTTTTCATTATTTCCATGAATTAGTGGTCCTCCTATTCTGTGGTTCACAAATCCCCTGGGGGTTTACAAAGATGGAACAAGGGGTTCACACTAAAAAAATTTTAATGGAGACAAACAGTAAATAATTTAATAATATTATGAATAGTATATTAAATTATCCTAGGGGTCCATAGCATATTTTCTTTTTGATGAAAGAACAAAATAACATTGGGAAATATTGCCTTGAGATGTATCATTAGTAGCATCATCAAACCTGAGGGTATAACTAGTTTTAGACATTTTTATTATATATTTTTCTCGCCAAAGATTGTCCACTCCACATCACCAATAGCATATGTGTGTGTGTGTGTGTGTGTGTGTGTGTGTGTGTATTTCTGTTTCATTCCAGACAGCATTGATCCTTCAATGGTTCTGTGATCCCATTGACCTCACTATTGGCACAGTGGATAGATCACTGGCCCTGAAATTGGGAGGACTTGAGTTCAAATATGACTTCAGACACTTACTAGCTGTGTGTGGTCACATCACTTAACCCCAAATGTCTTAAACATCCAGGGCCATCTTCAGTAATCCTGATATATATCTTACCACTGGACCCAGATGGCTGTGGAAGAGAGAGTGAGGCTGTTGACTTTGCACATTTAAATCCAATTCACTACAAGTCATGACAGCAACCTGATGCCATGGTCCTCTTCAAGAACAAAGGACAAAACAAGAACAACTACAAATATTTCAATCCATCCATGCCTTCCCATGTTTTGTGAATTTTATCTGTACTCAAATATTCAAACATAACTTTGATCTCATTGAGAGTTCTCAGTGATACAGATAATAATATATCTTTGTCTGCTCGTCTTGTGCAACTCTTATCCAGGTCCTCTCCAAAGTTATTTGGCTAATTCTAACCCTAATACAATATCCCAAAGGCCATCCTGTTCTTCAGGGTTCCTCACTGCTTGTATGTTGTTTATATGGGTGTTTACAACCACCATCCTCCTCCAGATCACACCCTCTAAAAGTAGGTGTCCTATAAGGCTCTGTCCTAGGCCCTCTTCTCTTCTCCCTTTATATTACTTCATTTTATGATCTTACCAGCTCCCATGGATTTAATTGCTATCTGTGATGAAGATTCCCAGATCTACCTATTCTCTTCTCTACTGACCTCGAATTCACATCTCCAATTGCCTTTCTTATTTCTCTAACTTAATATCTAGTAGACATCTTAAATTCAACATATCTAAATCTGAGCTTGTCTTTCCCCCAAACTCTCCTCCTATACCTACTTTCCTTATTCCTGTAGAGAATAACACCATTTTTCTAGTCTGTCAGGCTCAAACCTAAGTGTCATCCTCATCTTCTCACTATCTCTCACTACTCCATATCTAATCCTTTCCCATAAGCCCCCTTCATTCCTTGGACACTGGCACCGGTCTAGAGCAGATCCTAACCACCTCACATCTGGATTATTTTAATAGCCTGCTGGTTGGTCTGTCTGCCTCAGGTCTTTCCCCACTCCAATCTATCCTCTATTCAGCTACCAAAGTGATTTTTCCTAAAGCACAGGTCTGATCATGTCACACATACACCTCTTCCCCTACTCAATAAACTGGTGGTTTCCTATAGTTGACAAGATCAAATACAAAATGCTCTGTCATCTAAAACCCTTTATAACCCCTTTGACAGTTTAAATATTCTTACATCTTACTCTCCATCATGTTCATTTCATTCCAGTGACAATGGCCTGCTTGCTGTTCCAACAAGTTATCCTATCTCTAGGTTCTGGGCATTTTCTCTAACTGTTCCCCATGCCCAGAATGTTCTCCCTCCTCAGTCCTGACTTCCCTGGATTCCATTAAGTCACAACTAAAGTCCCATCTTCTACAGGAAGCTTTTCCTTCTTAATTCTAGTGTCTTCCCTCTGTTAATTATTTCCTATTTATCCTGTGTGTGTATATATATACATATATATAATATAATTTATACAAATTTGTTGACTTGTTTTCTTTCCTGTTAGAATGTAACCTCCTTGAGGACAGGAACTGCCTTTTGGCTCTTTTTGTATCCTCAGTGTTTAGCACGGTGCTTATAAGGCACATGGTAGTTAATTATCAACTGATTGACATTTGCCACTCCATTGCATGCAACAAAGGAAAAGTCTGTCCATTTCCTTCAATAAATCCTCCATAAGATATCCAATCCAATGTGCTGAGACCTTCCTCCAGCTCTCTTGAGTTTGGGTGGTTGCCAATGTAGCATGCAAACTATTCAGCAGTTACCCATCCTTGTTTTTATATGATTGTGTCCATGAGTGGTGGTTTTGGAATCAGAGGACCTCAATTCAAATCTTGACTCATTTACAGCCTTTGAGATATCAAGCAAGTCACTCACCTCTCTAGATTTCATTTTACTTTTCTGCAAAATGAAAGTTGGGCTACATGACCTTTCAAATGAGCTTTCTAGCTCTACATTTATATTCCTATGAGCCTTTCCTGAACACGCGTGATTTGGAGACACCCTTGTCAATACTCCTCCAGCAGCTTAATTTCCTGTGAAATTGCTGCCCATTTACTCCCACTATCCCATTTAATTCAACAACAAGCCTTTATTAAGTGCCTACTACATTCCAAATACTCTTCTAGGCACCAGGGGAACAAAGATAAAAGTGAAACAATTCTCATCTTCAAAGAATACATGTTAAACTTTGGAAAAATAACATATAATCTAAAAAGTAGATAGAAAATATAGGCAAAGCAATTTTTCTCTTTTGTTATTCTATATTATCAGGGAAGTCTCTCTGGATGGATGAAGGGGAGGAAGTTATTTAGAAATTAGTGTGATAAAAACCAAAATATGTCAATGAAAATTGAAATAAAATAAAATATATCGATAAAATTGTGGTTGTCATTTCAAATTATATCAATAAAATTTCAATTTCGATTAAGGAAGAAGACCTAGAAATTTCCCAAAACAATAAATTGATCAATTAGTAAGTGTTTATTGAGTAGCTATTATATGCCAGACATTATGCTAGGCAGTAGGAAAACAAAGACTTTTGGAGCTTCTACTTCTCTTGGGGAGAATGTTGTGCCCACAAATAAGCATACAAAAAATATATGCAAACTCAGTGCAAGGTGATTTTTTTTTTTCCCAGAGAGACAAAGCAATGGAGGGATTCAAGGAAAGGGTTGTGTAAGAAGTGGCCCCTGAGGTAATCTCTGAAGAGAGCTATGGATTCTAAAAGGCAAAGAGGAGAAGGGAGTGCATGCCCATGCCGTGTATGAAGAAAAGCAAGACCAATTCACTTGGACAATGGAAATTGTGAAGGATAAACCTGGAAAGGTAGATTGGAGCCAGGCTATAAAGGACTAAGCTAGCAGCAATAAATTTTTAAGGAAAAAAAATTCTTCTGAAGCCTATTGAGAGAAAGAATGATATGGTTAGCACTATAGCCAAAGGCAATCCAATCTGGTCTTTTCTTGTTATGTGTTGGCAATGTCTGTCTTCTGCCAGTTAATGGCAGGCAGGCCGCTTGTCTTTCTGCCCTAGTAATAAATATGCAAGCCTTCCTAGAACTTTGTGCTATGTTCTTATTTTTTCCAGAATGATTTCTCCTTACTCTCCATAGTTATTTCTGTGGCTGACAGCCCGACAGCAAAGGTAATTTGAAAAATGACAGAAAAAGATAACTGTGTGTCTATGCTGCCAACCAAGGTTTCGTTTATTATTAATGGTAACAACCATAAAGATACACTTAATTCACCAGACCCTTTCCTCTGAGGTGCACAATGGAGTCCTCAAGGCAAAATCCACTCTCTCCTAACATATTTCTCTGAAAAGGGTAGAAAATGTTACAATTCCTATTCTATAGCTTTCTCAGATGTCTGCTATAGTCTCTTTTAGGTAGATAACTATGGATTAGGTAACCACAGGTATTCATAGAATGTGAGCAAAGGTGTGCAGACACCATACGTATGTATGTAATCTTGCTTCTAGTCACGGCCCTGACAATGATTGCGTGATCCTGAGCAAAGTGCATCCTATCCTTGTGCCTCGGTTTCCCCATCTGTAAACTATAGCATTTGGACTAGATGTCTAAACAGTTCTAGCATCATGATTCTCTGAATTTGAACCCTGAAAGACTAAAACTACTCAGTTAATGTTAGACCTTAAATCCCACTGTTTCCCCAAACCCCTCTCTGTGGGGATTAACTGACTACTCTTAGTTTCAGCTACCACTTGCTACCTAATCAATAAGCAAATAGAGTGTCGGCTGAGTAAATATCAGAGTCAACAATTGAAACCAAAACTTTGACCTCCCTGGGGGCAGAATTTAGACCTTTTCAGTAAAAGAGCAGGGTTGAAATAAAATGAGGAACTCAAGGTTTACAGAGCTCTTTGGAAAAACACAAAGGAAAGAGTTTCTGAATATGGAAAACAAGATTTGAATTTTATCATCCATCATAAAATCACAGATCATGCTATGACTGCAAGAGACCTCAGAGATGATCAATTCTAACCCCCTAATATTAGAGATAGAGATATGGAGGTGCAGAGGTTAATTGGCTAGCCCCAAATCACACAGCTAATTAGTGTCTGAGGTGGGATTTGAATCTAGGTTTTCTTGAATCTAATTTCAGTGCTGTATCTGCTACACCACAAAGAATTATTGGAATGGGCACTAGTTCTTTTTTTAAAAAAATCTACTGTTGCTAATTTGGCATAAGATAGAACCATTGATGGGGGGGGGGAGAAGGGAAGGAAGGAGAGGAGAGGGGAGGGGAGGACGAAATCTCTAGTTCCCTTCAAGACTCAGCTCCATTATCTCATTTGGGTGGCAACCACCGGTTCTCCCAATTGTTAATCCTTTACCCCCAAAACATATATTCTATATTTACTTATCTATCAACATGTTATATGTTACCCCAGCAGAACATAAGCTTTTTGAGGGCAAAGACTGTTTCATTTTTGTCTCTACATCCACAGTCCCCAGGATTATGTCTGATACATTGTAGGTATTGAATAAATGCTTGTTGATTTATTGCATAAATAATATTAGTTTTACAGCAATTAAAAATGAGTTGGAAGAGGGAGCGAATGGAACCTATCATGATTAGGAAGTTGACAATGAAAATATGTACTAGGGTCACTAGAATGTGTAGGGAACAGATGTAAAAAATTTTGTGGAAGTAAGTTTGGTAATGATTGATTCTGAGAGGTGAGGGAGAGGAAAAGGCCTTAGATAACCCCAAGTTTTAAGGCATCAGAGTCAGAAGGATGTAAGTAAGATCCTAAAGGAAAGCACTTGCTTTTCACACTTGTCTGTGTATCCCCAGAGCCCAATACATTAGTGTACATTTAATAAATTCTTTTTGAAATGGAACTAGAAAGCACAGTAACAAAACTATTGAAATTATAATGACCAACTATGGACTCAAAAATAAAGGTATGAAAAAATACATTTCACTACCTTCACCTCCATTTCTCTGCAAAAGCTGGGAGACCAGGGGTCTGGGATGCTACATATAATACTATATATTTTTTTGCTATGCTGCTTAGTTTGCTGAATTATTTTTTATCTCTTTTTAAAAAATTCTTTATTATAAAGAAAGATTCCTTGGCAAGTGGGGCAGATAGAATAGGAAATATAGGTAATATAAAAACAAATATCTTTAAATTTTATTTTAAAAATTGGTCATTTGTTGAATTGAGTCTAATGGAATAAAATGGTAATGACACAATCAGAAATAATAAGGTAAAGAGAAGTCGATTTAGAGAGAAACCTAATAAGTTTTATTTGGGATGTAGGGAATTTGAGGCCCTGGTGGGCCATGTGAACAAAAATGTCCTTCAAGTCAGTGAAGATTGACTTGAAGTTCAGAAAATAACTTCAGGATTGGAGATTAATCTCTGGGATTGTACTATATGGTCTATGAATTCTCTCCCAATTGTAGATTCATTAGATATTGCTATATCTGCTTTGACCTTAGGGCTAGATTTTTTTTAAGTTGAAAGTGAAATCTTCAAAATACCTAGATGTAAACAGAAAAGTGAGAAGACTTTTGCTCTTATTTATGTCTATTCGTTGAAACAATGGGATATAAGTCCTTCTACTACTCATCTTTTGGGGCATTTTTTCCCAGAAGTATTGATAAATAAGCTTTGTCATGTTCCTTATGTGTTTTGTGGCGGTGGGAGGAGGAGTAGGTTGCGTTAAAGGCATGTAGACACACCTTAAGCAGTTCTGTACAGAGAAAATCATGATCCCATTGCAAAACATAAGCTGTCACTACATCTAGCCCATACATGTCCTCTGGCTACTACTGACTTCTCTTAGTTTCAAAATAGGGAGTGGCTGGGAATGAATTAGTTGGGTAAATTCACAATATCAGTTCTTCTCTCTGGACCCAAAACTCTGATGGGTTTCTATGGAGAAGAGAAATGATTTTCCAATGAGATGTGTGCAGTCTTCCTCCAACCCCAGAGGCTACAAGAAAACAGAAATTGCATCTCTGTGGGGTAATGGAAAAAACTCTGGATTTGGAGTCAGCGGACCTGAGTCTGAATCTTAGCTCTGACATTTGTTGGTGGTATGTTCTTTAGCAAGCTCATTCTCCTACAGGAAACTAGACTAGGTCATTCATAGATAGATTAGATAGACAGACAGACAGACAGGCAGGCAGGCAAGCAGGCAGATAGATGATAGATGATAGATAGATAGATAGATAGATAGATAGATAGATAGATAGATAGATAGATAGATAGATAGATGATGGATGGGTAGGTAAATAGATGGTAGATTAGATAGATACAGTTAGGTGGATAGGTAGATGATAGAAAGATAATAGATGACAGATTGATATAGATAGATAAGATTAGGTTAGATTTCATTAAATAGAAAATAGAGTATTTATTAAGGTGTTATGTGTCAAGTGTTGTTCTAAGTACTGTAAATACAAATACTACCAAAAAGGAAGATAATCTTTGCCTTCAAAGAGCTTATATTCTAATAGGGGAAGACAGCACATAAAAAAGTAGCTGAAAAAGGTAGGAGAGGTACTCACAAGGGTACAAGGAAGAGAAGCCTTCCAAGAGTCATAGGCTGGGCTGATTTTAAAGTGTACATGGGGGCAGATAGGTGGCGCAGTGGATAAAGCACTAGCCCTGGATTCAGGAGGACCAGAGTTCAAATCCAGCCTCAGACACTTGACACTAGCTGTGTGACCCTGAGCAAGTCACTTAACCCCAATTGCCTCACCAAAAAAAAAAAAAAAATGTTGTTAAAGTGTACATGGCCAGCATGGGCCATGGGTGCTTCCTCAAATGAGGGTATCTTCCAGCTTTGAACCTAGGAACCATTGTGATGAAATCTCAAGGAATGTGGCCTTACCAGGAAGGAACTTAGAATAAGTGGCCTCTTCTTGGTTCTCACAGGTCTATAGATCCTGTTGTAGGAAATACAGAGAATAAGAGACACTGAGTAAATTGTAATGGCTAAAGCTGCCATTAACGTCCTCTTTAGCCCCAGGTACTGCCACCTATGCCACTGACAGAATAAAGGCATGAAAAGATACTGAGAGAACAGATCCATGATCTTACTGATTTAGGTTACTTCTAATGACAAAGATTAAGTCCTAAATAAGTCTGTCCATACTATATGACTCCGGTCCCATATATTTACCATAGGATATCTACCCAATGTGTTTGAGCCTTCCTCTATTCCTTCTGAAATCAAGAGAGCATTCTGATTTTCCTGTAGTCTCTTGGTTTCACCATGTGACTAACCCATCTTCTCTTCCTTTCGTACAGGTTTTTTATGCCATTTTAATTCCTGCTCTTCTTAAGAATTCTTTCTAGATTGGTTATGCTATAATCTTCTCACATCCCCTGTACAGCTATCTTTTAACTTCTGGGTAATATTTGTTCTTTATTCCTCAGAGACACTTGTTTTCCATGTCTTTCTGACATATCATAACACTGGTAGAATGTTGGAATTTTTAGAATAGGCCCTTGCTTTCATGGAAAGTTTGGGGTCATTAAAAAAAAGCTTCATAGTCTCCTGAAGATAATCTAGTACAGGACTTCTTAAATTTTTTCCCAAGAAGTTTTTATACAACCCTGGGTATATAGGTATATAAACAGGTATACATAACTTTTTACTGTTGCCAAATTTTTATGACCCCCACATTCAGTTGTGTGACCCCATATAGGGTCATGACCAACAGTTTAAGAAGCTAGGATCTAGTGGGTTCCCCTCCTGTTCAAACGTGTGCCCACTTGTTGGCCATTTGAAGCTCTATAACTTGTTCATGTAAATGCATGCTGAAATCTGGGCAATTCTTCGTTCACTTGGTCTTTCCAATGTGGATTATTGGAACAAACTCCTTTGAGTGATTATAGATCTCTTTTTAGACATTTCAATGTTCTGAGGTTTGATGCCATTAGTACAATGTCATCTGAAAATAGAAACATCCTGATGACCCACAATCCATAGAAAATCCCTCTTCAATCAGGACTCTAATAGTGGCAAACACCACTATCAAGAAAATATCTTCCTGTTTTATGGCTCGGCTAATGTTTGTGATAAGTGTTGTCTCTGTTGTCATATCTTCCAAGGCTTCTTGAATAATTTTGAAAGATGAATGGAAGACACATTTTGTTTGTTTGTTTTTAGTGGGGCCATGAGGGTTAAGTGACTTGTCCAGGGTCACACAGCTAGTAAGTGTCAAGTGTCTGAGGCCAGATTTGAACTCAGGTACTCCTGAATCCAGGGCCAGTGCTTTATCCACTGCGCCACCTAGCCGCCCCCGGGAAGACACATTTTAAAAGAAGCTGCATGGTTCTTTTTTCTGGTGGCAAAGAAATGGAAATTGAGGGGATATTCACTGGGAAATGGCTAAACAAATAATAGTATAGGAATGTGATGGGATACTATTGTGCTATAAGAAATGATGCATGAGATGGTTTCAGAAAAACTGGGGAAGACATGTATGAACAAGTAACTAGTAAAGTGAGGAGAACCAGGAGAACAATGACAACCTTGTAAAGATAATTAATTTTGAAAGACTTAGTAAGGGTGATCAACACAGTAACCAACTACAATTCCAAATAACTCATGGTGTTATCCACCTTGGGATAGTGAGTTGATGTATTCAAAGTGCAGATTGAAACATATTTCCTCTCTTTTATTCCTTCTTTCCACCTTCCCTTTGTAACGATTGGAATAACGCCACCTGCTGGAGACTTACTGTAGAAGAGTTCTGCCCATGAAGCGAAGGTCTTTGAGGGCAAGACCAGGCATCAGGAAGTGACGCGGACGAGTGGGAGGAGGAAGGAAGAGACTGGCGCTCGGTCTCGCGCTTTTTCCTGAGGACGCTGGTGGAGAGCGGAGCTAGAAATGTGCTCTCCCTTTAATAGATAGGAATCTAGGCCTTTCTCTCTCTCTTTACCAAATTATTATTCTCCTTAATAAATGCTTAAAAGTCTAACTCTTGCTGAAGCTTATAATTTATTGGCGACCACTCATTAGATATTTTAGACAGACTAGCTAGAATTTTAGCCCTTAACAGATGGCTGACCACGAAGAGGAAAGCTAAACCTCAGTCTTCTGATCTTCTGGTTGGGTAAGGCATTTTCTCTACCCTCTCCCTTTAACTGCTAAGTACTGGCGTACTGGCTGTGTTTTCCCTTTAAATTTTTTCAAATGGACCTTTTAAACTCCCTAATTACCCTATTTTTGATTTTAGTCTGTTTAACCAGACAAATGGGAGATAAGATCATGTTAATGCTTTGTTTTTCTGGATTTTCTATTTTTATTTTTATTTTTGTTAAAAGAGCCAGCAACATACTCACACAAGGAAATATCTCCCACTCTCCCAACCATGCTTTTTCAGAGAAACCTGAAGAGATTCCTGCAGCTTTTCCCAGTTCTAACACTAATTGTTGCTCTAATTTTGCATGCCTGGAGGCAATGACCCACCCTCTAGAAGTTTTTAATCCCCTAGCACCTGGAAGCAAAGTGGGGGAAGAGGAATCCAGGCCTGAGTTCAAAATCAAGTCTGATTCAAATTGTGCTGGTCCCTCCCCTCCTCTCCAGACCCCACCCTCTACTCCCCCCATGGCCAAGCCCATTGCTTCCCCTGCCCGGGAAGTCCAAAGATCTAATGCGCATGCTCAACTTTCTCTAACTACATTTGCAGCTTCAGGCTCAGCCCTTCCCCAGCCTGGCTGTGCTTCTGAGACAACCTTAGAAAACCCTTTAAATTCCAGATATGCTCGTTTTGTTCATCATTTTGCTAACCTGCTTTTGTCTTTAATTAGTAATCTTATAAAGCATTTGTATGGTGAAAAGACTGACAGACAATATAGAGGGGTTAAAGAAGAAAAACTTAAGCTGAATAAGAATGACAATCATCACCATAGTTCAAGACTCCACTTCTTTTGCCATGGAAGTATATATATTTTACAGAAATGTAGAAGTAAACAGCAAGGTATTGATATGAGTATTGGGGATTTTAGATATCGGAATCAAAAGTGTTCTGAATTCATTCAGAGTGATAGTATCAGTTCAGAGGTTACATAGGATTTCTATGCTATTACATATACATTTTGAAATTAATGGTATGGGTTTATTTTCATAGAGATTTTCAGGCTTTTGAGATTGTGTCTTATACTTAGTTTGTAAAACAAGGAGAATATTTGTAAAAGCTTTTTATAGTCATGTGATCAAGTTTATATTTTATAATACTCTTATTGATATTAAATTCATGCTCATTTAGATTTCCTTAGTTTGAATTTCACTGTTTTTTATTGTTCCATGTGTATTTTCTTCTATTCATTTATCTAATTTAAAAAAAAAAATTGAGAGATGGTATTGATTTCATAATACAATGTTAATTCTAGGAGTATTGTGCTCCCATATTCTGAGTTGTTTGTTTTTGTTATTTTTTCTCAACTGATTATTTGATCAAACTCTTTAAAGCATTTCCTTGGCAAATTGGTTGCCATGGCAAGTGTAAATTGATTCTAGAAGTATTATTTTTGATAAGCATATTCCAAAAAAAAAAAAAGAGGGGAACATTTGTAAAAGTTTTCTTTTTTCAAAAAAAAAGTTTTCTTTGAGATTCTGTTGTGCTTTAACTTGTATTTAAATATGTTCAGATTTTTCAAAAAAGTAATTGTATACTAAGTTAAAAAAGGGGTATTGGGCGGGGCTGAGCTGAGGTAAGCGCGGGGCGAGGAGGCGCCAGCGCCAGACGAGAGACGGACCGGACCGAACCGAACGCCGCCGCATCGCCGGGACCAGCCGCCGCCGCCGCATCGACCCCGCTTCGATGGCGGCTGCCAAGGAAGCTCATGAGGAGCACGACACCTCCACTGAGAACGTGGACGACTCCAACCATGATCCGCAGTTTGAGCCCATAGTGTCTCTTCCTGAGCAAGAGATCAAGACCCTTGAAGAGGATGAAGAAGAGCTCTTTAAGATGCGAGCCAAGCTGTTCCGATTTGCTTCTGAGAACGATCTTCCGGAATGGAAAGAACGAGGGACGGGAGATGTGAAGCTGCTGAAACACAAGGAGAAAGGCACGATTCGCCTCCTCATGAGACGGGACAAAACCCTGAAGATCTGTGCGAATCACTATATAACACCATTGATGGAGCTGAAGCCCAACGCAGGCAGTGACAGGGCCTGGGTCTGGAACACACATGCTGACTTCGCCGATGAGAGTCCCAAACCTGAACTGCTGGCGATCCGATTCCTAAATGCAGAAAATGCCCAGAAGTTTAAGGCAAAATTCGAGGAATGCAGGAATGAGATAGAAGAGCGAGAGAAGAAAGCAGGAGCAGGCAAAGAAAGCAGCGAAAAAGTGGTGGAGAAGTTCTCGGAGCTGTCGGTGAAGGAGAAGGAGGTGAAGGAGGAGAAGGAAGGCGGCCAAGAGCCGGAGAGCACTGAGGGAGCTGCTCCTGAGAAGGAGCCCAAGGAGCCGGACGTGCTGCTGCAATAAATCATCTCGCGGCCTCGCCTTCTTTTATTTTCTTTCTTTTGGTTTCATTTTGTTTTGTTTCGTTTTTTTTTTTTACAAGGGACTTTATATAAGAACTGAATTCCAGCCTCCAGGTTGTTTTCTAAGCTTTTATCCTTTCGAAGATGTCTTCAGCAAACCCATTCCCAGTCACATGTACTGCGCTCATAACATTCTTTTCCATAGTGGAAACTCTTATTATTTATAGTCCATCCAAAAGAGTGAATAAAACATTTGAAAGCTTCATCCGAGGACAGGACTGCGTTCATATGTTTACTTAAACACACTGATGGCTGTGACTCCTGGCATTGGTTGTTGTCGGGTGCCTTTGTCTTGTGTTGGTGACAAGGTAGATGCTTCTTCATTTGTGGTGTACCAGCTAACCCAGCACAGCTGCAGCATTATTTCCTGGGGACACAGTTGGCATAGCTTGAGTTGTTGATTTGAGTCTTTCGCTGGGCACTCATCCCTCGGAATCCCCGGAGCAGGGCACTGGGATCTCCAGATACCTTCGTGTCGTGGCCTTGGCCAGCCTAGGTGTCGAGGGGAAGTCGGGAGAGGCAGCTCTGGCGGTCGTTTTGGGGGTCACGGCTTTGGGAGCTCTCCTGGTGGGCATGTAGGCTGGGCTGAGGGCTCACTCCTGGTCCTTGTTCTCTGTAAGCCATGCTCGTGTGCTTCACTCTTCCCCCACAGGTGTCCTCACCAAACCTGGGGTGTTCTTGTCCTCGGCGGCTCAAGGATTGGCACAGGGCTGTCACTGGCAGATAAGGTGAGGCCTGAGCACCAGCAGCCCAGCTGAGCTGGGAGCAGGAGCAGGAGGAAAGGCCTTGGTGGGTGACACCAACCTCTTGGCGAGCAAGGCTTGTCTGCTGAGGGCTCCCATGGTCTGGTGCTGCCTGAGGTGGTCAGTGTCAGGCTCTGTCAGTGAGATGTGTGTCCTGAGTGCTGCCTAGGGGGTGGGCGGCCTCAGGCAGTCAGCTGGCCCCCCTGCAGCCCCTCCCAGAAGGAGATGCCCCCAGAAGTGAAGAATACCTCAGCTGCCTGTGTGCCCTCAGGGAAGTCATCAATCAAGTGGGTGTGGCTGTGGTGTGTGTCCCTGTACTCTCCCTCCTCTGGCTCTCTCTGGCTGCTCACCTGGTGCGCTTGTGTGCTCTTAAGTTTTAGCCAAGAACTTTCAGCTTGCTTCAAGTGAAAGGCCCTCCCATGGGGAGGGTGGTTTTACAATTTCAGTGCTGAAGGTTTTGTTTTGTTGTGTTTTTAACATTTTATTCTGCCATAAGCTTGAGAAATGTGGACCAGCCGTGTAACTGGTGAGAACAGAAAGCTCCCGGCCTGGGGTTTGATTCCACTATTCACTGTGAGCTTTGGAAAGCAACATAAACGGTTGAAAAGTGTATTAGCCGATAGCATTTCTTTGTAGTGATAGGTAAAAGGACTCACTTCAGTCGGATTTTTAACCTTGGCAGGGTCCCTTCCATTGTTTTCCTGACCGTCCACCAAAGGTGCTTTATTTAAAACAAAACAAAGAAAGCATGTCCGTCGCACTTGCTGAAGGTCCTTACTTAGCCTCCTCCATCAATTCAACTGTGTTTATGATGTCCCAGCTGTAGATGTTAACGTTATAACTTGGTGTTTTCCCTGTTTGGGTCCGTGTTTGTCCATTTAAAAATACCAGCCCCTGATCCCTTCTCAGTGGAGTGCCCTTCCAAAGGAAGAGTGTGATTGTTTTCAAGAAAAAAAGACAAAGTGACTAAGGCAAAGCTTCCTTCTCCAACTGCTACACTTGTGTTACTGCTGTTGCCATTTAGTCTTAATGCAGCCCTGTGACTCAGTGCTTGGTGAGGGTGTGATGGAGAGGGAGGTCTCCCACAAGACCCCTTCAGAAATCAGATGCTAGCGCAATAGAGTCGAGAGGTTGCTCGTGAGATCGAATGTTCTGTTACGCTCTCTGGTGTCGATGCATTGGAAACATGAAACTGTACTCCATGAATGTTCTGTTGGCTTTGATTTCTTCCTGTGTGTCCCCACGGAGCCGTAGTTCTTGGGGAACGGGAGGGTATGTTTTTAAATGCTTTCATTGAAGTTAATGTGTGTAAAGGGGGATGTATGTCCCCAAAATGCTTTCCCCTTGAAACGGGAAGCCAGGGAGGGGTGTGGGGTATAAGTATACCAGGCACTCACTCATCCCCCTTCCAAAAAGAGATCTTGTCTCACTATGTAATTGTTTTGTGTTCCAATAAAGTGCCACTTAATGTAAAAAAAAAAAAAAAAAAAAAAAAAAAAAAAAAAAAAAAAAGGGGTATTATTTGAAATTGTTGCATAATTATATATTGTGTTCTGAGTCAAGATGTATTCACATTTTTTGTAATCATTTATTATCCTCAATTTTTAAATCCATATGAGACTTGGATTATGGGAACTTATCATTTAAGACACTAATTGCCTTTATTCTGAGTTATCAGATGCCAGTTGGCCAAGATGCCATCCAATCACAAGAGGAATACATGCAAGAGCAGACACTGAACTGTCACATGAGGGGAGAAATGCATGAAGTCAAGGTATGGCCGAGGGAACAGCTTTTGACTAATGTTGAGGTTGGATTCTCTTGGTTTAATATTTTATTTTATTTTTCCCCACAATATTGTACAGATGGCTGGAAGTATTCATCCCACCCATCTCACTCCTACACCTGGCTTCTATGCTCCCTCCTACATGCCTGATGCCATGGACATCTCAATCCCATGCATCTGATTAAGTTTGACTCAGTTTCCTCCAATATGTTCGGTGGCATGGACATATATTCCATCCACCTATTTTAAGCCTGGCATACTGCATGGACAGTACATATTGCTCAAGTGTGGGAATGCTCATATCCCATCATTTCTCTGTTCTTTTATGGTAACCCCCATAATTATCTCAGGTGTCATGATAAATAACAGTGTTGAATTTGGCCTTGACACCTGTTACCAATTATATTAGATTTTCTAATTTCTCATAATGGCATGAGGATAATTAGGCAGATGATGCAAAAAGTGATGAAACAAAGATAAAAATTATTTTTAAAAATTAATATCGCAGCAATTGTCTTCTCAATTACTCTCCATAAGGGGGGACTATAATAATAATGTAATTTTAAAGAATGGTTCAATTTTTGTTTTATTGTATGTTTCACGTGTTAACAACTAAGATTCTGTATTCCCTTAGACATGTTTTTGAGAACTTTCATTGTTTGATTTGATTATTGACAAAGCTATTTTAAAGTTGTGTTAAGCTCAATTTTGTAGGAAATTTTCCTGGCTGATTACCAGCATCCACACATCAACCCCTGAAAAGACTTCCATTCTACGACTACACCTAGAGGACATCTGAGAAAAGACTTTCAGAGACTTTAAATGAACAGTTTTGATTTGTTGTTTTTTTCTCTTTCTGTTATAATATACACCATCTGTAACGTGTATTCTCTGCAGAGGCCCTCCCTTTGCAAGACTAATGTCAAAGCGTCGGTTCATGAGGACAAAAAAAAAAAATCGCTCCTCTGGACAAAACTTTCCTCTCTTCCTTTTCTATATTGTTGTTCACATATTATTAGTTAGCAATAGTTATCATATTGTTTTTACTGTTCCGTCAAGGAAACATTTTGTTTCTTGAGGAACAACAGGGGGGACTGTAATGATTGGAATAACGCCACCTGCTGGAGACTTACTGTAGAAGAGTTCTGCCCATGAAGCGAAGGTCTTTGAGGGCAAGACCAGGCATCAGGAAGTGACGCGGACGAGTGGGAGGAGGAAGGAAGAGACTAGCGCTTGGTCTCGCGCTTTTTCCTGAGGACGCTGGTGGAGAGTGGAGCTAGAAATGTGCTCTCCCTTTAATAGATAGGAATCTAGGCCTTTCTCTCTCTCTTTACCAAATTATTATTCTCCTTAATAAATGCTTAAAAGTCTAACTCTTGCTGAAGCTTATAATTTATTGGCGACCACTCATTAGATATTTTAGACAGACTAGCTAGAATTTTAGCCCTTAACACCTTCTTTCCAACCTTCTGTACTCTCTTCTTTTTTCTCTTTGTTTCTGTTTGTTTGTTTATTCGTTCCTTCCTTCCTTCCTTCTATTTCATCCTGGCTAATGTGGGAGTTTGTTTTGCATGATTACACAAATTTGGAATGGATTTTATGTTTCTTGCTTTCTCAATGGGTGGGGCTGGGGAGGAGTGGAAAAACAGAAATGAAAATAAAATAAACTTCACTAATAAAATAAAACAAAAATAAAAGAAGTTCCAAGACATTTTGCTGGTTTTGAAATGCTTTGTCATAATCAACAAACAACAAACTTCTAATTTTTCTTCTATTTGTAGTCATTCTTCTATTTTCATCCTTAAATGCCTTTGGGATGAATTTGTTTAGTTGCATAAATTGTTGAGCTTTCTTTTATATAAAATGTGTGTGTATATACTCTGCTTTTATACATATGTATGTATAAAAGCAGAAAGAAGCAGTGTAGGATAAAACAGTTTAAAAAAAAGTTGACAAGATTTCCAACTATATAAATTTTGTGTATATATATATATATATAATATATATATATATAACTACACAGTTCTCTGTAACTATATATGTATGCTACATATATGGATATATGGATATACACATATATATTTATATACTATATCACTTCCAAAAGGCTATTTGTTCTTTATTAATACCTTATCATAGATGTCTTTGATTCATGTAGAGATTGCTCTCATACAGATTTTAGAATGGACATATAGATCAGTAGTAACCAATGTTTTTTTCAGTCATATATTTTGTATTAATAAGGTCCTAGATTTTTTTGCAAATCCTAATTATCTTTCTCTCCTTCAGGTGTACTGCTTACTGGTACTTTAGTCCTAATCCATTTATGTTATCTCTGGCAAAGATCTCCTCTATATACATTTAGTTCAATCTAACTGTTTTTCTTATCTTTGTTCTCTTTAGTAGGCAGCTAGGTGGCTTAATGGATAGAGCACTGGGCCTGGAATCATGAAGCTGTTCTCATTAAGTCATTTAGTTGTGTCTGACTCTTCCTGACCTCATTTTTATGTGTTTTTCTTGGCAAAGATACTGGAGTGGTTTATCTTTTCTTTTTTCTCCAGGGTCTCCATTTTAAAGTTGAGGAAATTGAGGCAAACAGAGGTTGAATGACTTGCCCAGGGTGACACAGCTAGTAAGTGTCTGAGATGGGGGGAATCATGAAGACCTGAGTTCAAATCTAGCTTCAGATACTTACTAGCTGTTTGACCCTGGGCAAGTCATTGAACCTTTGTCTGCCTCAGTTTCCTCAATTGTAAAATGAGGATAATTATAATACCAGCTTCCCAGGGTTGCTTTGAGGATCAATAAGGTAATATGTGCAAAGTGCTTAACGCAGTGCCTGACACACAATAGGTACATAATAAATGTTTCTTCCTTCCATTCCCTTTAGTGCCATTTCTCCCTCCACTTTAAGTTCCTCTGGGGATTGTAACATTATGGTCTAAATGTGGTGGATCAGCTGTCTTTGTTGGAGAAAAGTTTATTACAATGATTTGTGTAAATCTTTTGCATGTCTTATCCATTTGGAGTCATTCTTCAATTTTCAGCCTTAAATGCCCTTCTGATGAATTTGTTTGGTTGGAGATCCCAATGAACTTTCTTTAAACTGGCTTTATCCTTCCCTACTTCTCTCTGCTTTTTAAGATGATATTGCTACTCCATTATTGATCTTTGCAAGATCTTAGACGAGGATTTATGTTCTAGCCTTGTGTCACCTTTGGCTGCCATCTCTTTCACAAAGAAGTGAGATATTTTTAATTATAATGATTTCTGGACTTTAGTCTCCTTGTTGGGGAAATCATATTGCTTAAATATCTAGATAAAATTATTTTAGTCAGTATTAATGTTGTTTTTGTTGTCTGTATTATGCTTTTCATTTTCAATTACTTCTTTAAATGGTTTAGGGTTGTTATTTTAATTGTATGCCACAATCTTTTTCTCATTATTTTTCTGGGTTTTAAAAAAAATATTAATTCTGATGCTAGTTTTTTAGTAATAGGAACTGAATAAATGTTTGTTGAGTGGAATTAGATGTAAAAGAGGGTGGAGAAGAATGGATTCAAGGAAAGAAGCTAGAGCAAAGAGGGAAGAAACAGAGTGAGAGGCACATATAGTTCCCTGGTGTAGTGGTGCCTTATAAATGACATGGAGGCTATTACGATTTATGTGAGGGCAGGGGGGGAGCTGTTCACCTTATTTGTACTTGTTATCTTCCAGTACACATCATTCTGTACAGTACCCAGTAAATGGCCAATATTCAAATAAATAAAGGATAAAGCCAGAAACAGTAGATGCCCTCTCCACCTTTGACACTTTTTAGCACAGGGAAAAAGTGGTTTATAAAAACATGGGAACCACGTACAAGAGGAAAAAAATAAAAGGAAGAGTTATCTCTGTTCAAAAGGGTGGCCTGAAGAATGTGAAGAGAGCAGGGTTAGTGGGAGGATCTAGCGGCCTGGCAACAGTCCCACTTGGCTTGATTGAGCATGTAGGAGTCTCAGATTTTTCCTATATAGGATTAGCCATTATTTCTTAACTGCCAAATTCAACGGCCCTGTTTCATCTCCAGATTAAATGATGAAATCCCTACAGTGGTTCTTGAGCACCATGTAGTATCTGATACTATTGAACCTTCTCCCCTCTTAGATCCTGTCTGTTTCCCAGTTTTGTTTGTTTGTCTTTTTGTCATACTTCTTTTTCCTGGTTCTCCTACCTCTATGGCCAGTCCTTGGATTCCTTTCCTGAATTATCAATGTGTCACTTTCTAAATGGGCATCTATCCCAGGGCCCTCTTCTCTTCTATCTTTACATATTTTCAACTCCCTTGACTTCAATCAGCATTTGTATGAAGATGATTCCCAGTTCTATATATACAGCCATAGTCTATTCCCTGAGTGCCAATCCTATATCAGCAGCTGACTCTGGATATTTCAAATTGAATGTCTCAGAAGCAATTCCAACTCAACATGTTCAAAACATTATCTTCTACCCAAACTTCCTCTCTTCCTAACTTTCCTATTTTTGTTGAGGGCACTACCAAACTTCTAGTTTGTCATCTTAGAGTCATCAACTCTATACTTACCCTCATGCTTCTAATCCAATCAGAATCCAAGTCTTATGGATTTTATATCCAGAACGTCTTTTATTATCTGTTCCCTTCTCTATACTCACAAAGTCACCACCCCTAGTTCAAACCCTCATTACCTCTTATCAGAACTATTGCAATAGCATGGTTGTTTTCTCTAATTTCGGTCTCTCCACTCTCTAATCTATTCTCCATATAACTGGCAAACTGAATGTACCTTAAACACATTTCTAACCAAATTATTGTTTGCCCTTCATTTTCAAAGAGGACCAACGACATCATGAGGTAATCTCTTGATTTGTAAGTGAATTGGATTTAAGAGAGGCAGCATTACACAAAGCCTCACTCCCTCTTCCAGTCATTGAAGTCCAGTGGCAAGACAAAAGTCAAGGCAATTGGTGATGGTCTGGGATGCAGTGAATGACCTTGGCATCTTTGATGTCTGAGAAAGCTCCACAGTACCTGTTTTAACCACCTTCATGGCTTTGGAACAAATTGTTCTCATCAGTTCATTCTTCCAGGGGAAGTCTTCCCATGCTTAGGTTAGTCATTCCTCTAACTGAGAGACAGGTTTGAGGTCTGTTGGCTACCTTCAAACTGGTTTAGCCCATCTGCTGAGATGGTTTTACTGAGGTATGGCTGCTGTGCATGCTACAGCTTCTTGGAACCACAGGAAAGAGTTGGGAGGGGGCAGATGGACACCAAACGTGGATGAACAGCCCTGAAAAGGGGCCACCAAGTCCTCATACCAGGTACTAGTCCTCCCTGAACACCCATAAACCCCAACCAAATTATTTCCTTACTCAAAAAGCTCCAGCTGCTCCCTCTTGACTCTAAAATGGAATGGAATGTCTGTTTTTTTCAAAAGCACTTCATAATCGGGATCCAATCTACCCTTTCAGGTTTAATGCACACAGGTTTTCTTATACATTCTGTGGTCTAGCCAAACTGACCACCCTGCTGTTCCCTGTATAGGAGCTCCCAGCTCTCAGCTCTCTGCCTTTGTACAAGCTGTATCCAACCAGTGTCATGATCCTCTTCATGAATGAAGCATAAACAACAATTTTAAATGTGCTATTCTCAACTCTGCTTCTTAGAATCTCCAGTGTCCTTCAAGGCTCAGCTCAAGGTCCATCTCTTACTCAAAGTCTACCCTGATATTCACTGGTTAGTGCTCCCTCTCCCCCAAATTGCTTTGTATTTATTTTATTATATTTTTCTTTTGCTTATTTATACTCATATTGCAAGGTTTCTCTTCACCTCTGCAAGGTAAGCTCCTTGGGGACAAGGACTGTTCCATTTTGTGAAATTGATCTTTTGAACTCAGTGATACAACTTTACATTTATATCTACTAAATGTAGTATTACTAAATTTTGCCCATCCTTCTAGAATGTCAAGATCTTTGTCTATAAGTAGATAATATATATATAGAATACATATACATATAAATCATGATTTTCTAATCAAATATATTAGCTATTCTCAGCTTCACATCATCCGCAAATACAATAAACATTTCATCTATGTTTTATCTAAGCCATTATTTTTTAAAACATTTAAAAGTGTAGATATGCAGGGCAGCTAGCTGGCACAGTGAATACAGTGCCAAGTCTGGAGTCAGGAGGCCCTGAGGCCAACCTCAGACACTTACTAACTGTGTGACCCTGGACAAGGGTTAACCTAATTTCTTCCCCAAAAAAGTATAGATGCAAAGATAGATTCCTTTGGCACTCCAGTAGAAACCTCCCTTTCTGTTGGTCTTGATGTATTAATGGGTATTCTTCATGTTTTACAAATTCAGAAATTAACTCATTATCCTATCATCTAGTCCACATCTCTCCACCTGATCTTTGCTCTAAAAATAGCAGAAGAGGGAAAATAGAAGGAAGCAACCTGAATCATATTGTGTTTGTTCTTTTGAATTGCTATATGATGTTGAAAGGGTTATATAGGCCCATCTGTTTTATTCAACTTTTCTTTCTGAAGACTAGGGGGAACAATTTTTACTTCCCACCTGTCTGGTACAAAATGGATCAGATGTATGAGATGAGAGAATTTGTAAATTGCAGGATTCAAAGGGTCCTCAGAATGCAAATTCATTGTAAGAAGGGATATGACATAATGAATGGAGTACTGGCTTGGTTTCTAGTTCTGGTTCTACCATTAACTTTCTGGATAACTAATCATTTTCCCCTTCTGGACATCCCTTTCTTAATTTGTAAAATTAAGTTGGGATAACTCAATCAAACTTTTTGTTAGAGAAATTAGGTGGTAGCTAGCTAGAGAGCTGGAGTTGGGAAGAACTGAATTCAAATTTGGTCTCAGATATCATCCGTGTGATGCAAGACAAGTCGCTTAAATTTAGTCTGTCTCAGTCTTCTTACATGTAAAATGGAGATGATAAGAGTACCTACTCCCAAAGGTTGTTGTGATAATAAAAGAAAATAATATTCGCAAAGGGCTTTGTAAAACCTTAAAGTGCTAGCTGCCCCCTTAAAGTGCTATATAAATGCTATCCATTATTATTATTATTGCTATTATCATAGTCCCTATATTGCTCTCTTTCCATATATATACATACATACATATACACATATATTAATATATGTTTGTATATGTGTAGATATCTATATCTATCTATATATTTTACATGGTATGCACTGTGCAAGGCACTGGAAATATAAAGACAAAAGTCTCTTCTCTCATGTAGTTCATATTCTTAGATCCCAGGTGTCAGTTTGTCTGAGGCAATGCCTATTCAGTGATTAAGGCTAGGTAATAAATGAGGTAAAGAATGGCCTCTTTTACCTGGTCAAAACAAATAAATAAATAAATTCATGAATGGAGAGAGAAAGGAGGGAGGGAGGGAAGGAAGGAAGGAAGGAAGGAAGGAAGGAAGGAAGGAAGGAAGGAAGGAAGGAAGGAAGGAAGGAAGGAAGGAAGGAAGGAAGGAAGGAAGGAAGGAAGGAAGGAAGAAAAGGGGCAGCTAGGTGGCACGGTGGATAAAGCACTGGCCTTGGATTCAGGAGGACCTGGGTGCAAATCCAGCCTCAGACACTTGACACTTACTAGCTGTGTGACACTGGACAAGTCACTTAACCCTCACTGCCCCACAAAAAAAAGAAAGGAAGGAAAGAAAGAAGGAAGGGAGGGAGGAAAGAAGGAAGGAAGGAAGGAGGAAGGAAGAAAGGAAGGAGAAAGGAAGAAAAGAGAGAGACTGAGAGAAATATACACAGAGAGAGAGAGAGACAGAGAAAAAGACAGAAAGAAGCATGGGAGGGGAAGGCCCTCAGGATTTCTGGTCAAAACAGAAAAGACCTTAGCTTAAAAAGGCCAAGGTCTCCTACTGCATCTGGAACTATCTCCAGTTGTCCTGATCTATATCTTGCCACTGGATCCAGATAGCTTCAGAGGAAAGAATGAGGTTGGTGACTTTGCACAGCCCTGACCTCACTTATATCCAATTCACCGCAAGTCCTGACATCACATCCAGATGTCATGGCTCTCTTTGAGAATGAAGGGCAAACAGAAACAATCAATATTCTTCGATAATCTCTATGGCCCTGACCAGCTCAAAAATACCATGTGGAAGCTAGTTAGTTATGTGACCCTGGCTATTTGAGTGATGGAGTGAGAACTAGAAGTGTTTTCTGGACCAACTCTTACAGACACCCTATGCTTCCTCCTCTCAAAACTGCTATGAGGTGGTGTGGATTAAAAATGCAGTGTGATGGTAATCCTGCCCACCCCCACCATTGGGTTCTGCCTCTGCCAAACTCATTGGTCTGTAATTCATTTTGTTTATGGTAGCTCCTTTTATAGCCTGTCCTTGCAGCTCAGTTGCTAGGGACACAAAAATGGCACAGAAAAAGGGAGGGATGAGAGTGGGAAGTTAGCAGCATCCACACTACCATTTGCAGTTGATCCTGATGGTGAGAAGCAAGAGGAAATGCACATAGGGAATTCACAGTTCTTCTGCTATCCCTAAACCATATATTTCTAAGAGTGACTACTCTGGCTCCCTTAGACTGAAGGCCAGATACATTAACATTAGATTTCACCCCCCCAGGTTGTCAAGTACTCTCAAAGTGGTTGGGAGGTATCTAGGTTCTGCCTTTAGCTCAAGTTCCAACCTACTCTTCTCCCAATTATAGGAGGCCTCCAGCACTTCAGATCCATTTAACCACTTAATGGTCAGATTTGCTTTTACAAAGGAATATTTACTTCAAAGGTATAGCTAGAACAACCATACAAACATTCCCCACCCCTAATACTTGGGGCCATAACTCTCCCTTAGGATCTCAACCAAACTCAGTTCTTATGTAGCATGATACCCCCAAGTTCAAAGTTCAAAGACCACCCCAGTCACCCACCCCCATCCCTGATTTCTCAGGAGTCTGGTTTCTCAGGGGTTCTTGCTAGGCTGGCAGCAATATCTGGTCTGGAATCCTGGCCTGATTTCCCTGGTCTGGAAACTTAACCACCTACACCTAGAGTAGAAAATGACAAATGAAACAGACAAAACTGCTAAGCCTTGAGTTGTTTCTGGCCACAAGACCTAAAGAGAGAGGGGTAAGTAGTCCTGTCCCCAACCTTAATTTGTGGTGTTGGTGCTGTGGTTGAACAAGACCCTCATCCCACTGATGGAGGGAGGGAGGGAGAGAGAGACAGAGGCAGTCACAGAGAAAGACACAGATAGACAGACAGAGACAGAGACAGAGGCATACATAAAGACAGAGACAGAGAGACAGAAACAGAGAGGAGACAGAAATGGAGAGGAGACAGAGACAGAAAAACAGAGAGTCCAGAGACAAAGAGAGAGACACCAAGAGACAGACAGAGAGACACAGGGATAGGGAATGGGAAGACAGTGACAGAGAAACAGAGAGAGGGGAGACAGAAAAAGAGACAGAGACAGAGAGACAGCTAGAGATAGACAGAAAGAGACAGAGAGAGACTGAGACAGAGAGACAGAAATACAGAGACAGAGAGAGAGACAGAGAAAGAGAGGAGACAGAGACAGAAAAACAGAGTGAGGAGACAAAGACAGAGAGACACCAAGAGACAGACAGAGGGACATGGGGATAGGGGATGGAGAGACAGTGACAGAGAAACAGAGAAAGGGGAGATAGAGAGATGGCAGACAGAGACAGAAAGACAGAGACAGAGAGAAACAGAGAAAGAGAGACAGAGACAGAGAGAGGGGGGAGACAAAGACAGAGAGACACCAAGAAACAGACAGATAGACACAGGGATAGGGAATGGGGAGACAGTGACGAAGAAACAGAGAAAGGGGAGACAGAAAGAGAGAGAAAGAGAGACACACAGAGACAGAGACAGATAGAGTGAGACAGAAAGACAGAGACAGAGAGAGACAGAGAAAGAGAGGGGACAGAGACAGAAAAACAGAGAGTGAGGAGATAAAAACAGAGAGACACCAAGAGACAGGCAGAGGGACATGGGGATGGGGGATGGGGAGACAGTGACAGAGAAACAGAGAAAGGGGAGAGGCAGAGACAGAGACAGAGAAAGAGAGAGAGAGACAGAGACAGAGAGACACCAAGAGACAGACAGAGAGACACAAGGATAGGGAATGGGGAGACAGTGACAGAGAAACAGCGAGAGGGCAGACAGAGAGAGAAAGAGAGAGACAGAGTGAGACAGACAGAGTGAGACAGACAGAGAGACAGAGACAGATAGACAGAAATACAGAGACAGAGAGAGACCAAGACAGAAAGACAGAGAGATAGAGAAAGAGAGGAGACAGAGACAAAAAAACAGAGAGAATGGGGAGACAAAGACAGAGAGACACCGAGAGACACAAAGAGACACAGGGATAGGAGAGGGAAAGGGGAGATACAGAGACAGAGACACAGAGAGACAGACAGAGGGAGGGACGGGGAGGGAGAGAGAGAGAAGGAGAGAGACAGACAGAGAGAGAGAAGAGAGAGAGAGAAGGAGAGAAAGATAGAAGAGGAGAGAGAGAGAGGAGAGGGGGGGGAGAGAGAGAGAAAGAGAGAGAGAGAGAGAGAGAGAGAGAGAGAGAGAGAGAGAGAGAGAGAGAGAGAGAGAGAGAGAGAGAGAGGGGGGAGAGAGTGAGCAAGCCTAGTCTGGTAGTTTTAAATATACAGCTCATTCTAGCCACCCAATCAATAGAAAGACTGCTCCCACCCATATGGCAGGAGAGTGCAGAAGTAAGTTTCTGACATCTGTCACATGGGTGCCTGCATCTTAGGTGATCTGGAAATGGGCAAAGTCCCATCGCACAATATAAATATGGACTTCAAAGATCCAAATCAGTCCACTATTTTAAAAAAGGTGGGGTGGAGCTTATAAGACAAAGGGAAGCTGAAAATAATTAAATGCTCTAGTTAATTTGGAATTACAATTATTTGGATTATTAGGTTATTTGGAATTAGCTTTAGGAATTTCCCCACAATGATAGTTATCTAAAACATAGTATTTTGTGGTAGAGAGAGCATTGGATTAGGAGTCATCAAGACCAGTGTCTGAATTCTCCTTCAGACATTTACCAGATGTGTCACTCTTGGTATGTCACTTAACTTCTCTAAACCTCAGTTTCTTCTATAAAATGGGGTAATAATGGCACCTACCTCAAGGCTGCTCTGACATACTGCTGTGAGCTATCTTTCAACCTCCCTCACAGGATTATTGTTCGAGGTTTGAAGGAGTGAATGTAAAATGTTTCACAAACCTTAAAGCCCTGGATAAATGTGAGTTATTATTATCCTTTCTTCCCTGTGATTTGTTCATCCTTCCCTAACATCCCCCAACACCACCTCTTCAGAAAAACCTCCTCCCAACCTCTTGGCTTCAGTAAATTAGTCTATCCCTGATGATATGGCCATGGTAACCTTCTTCACTCACTTCTCTCTCCAGGTTCCCTGCCTGGCTCTTCAAATCTTCCCACTTAGAAATTTCATCTTTTCTCAAGTGCTCTCAGACTCACCTGCCTGTTGCCATGGCAGCCGACTAGCTAGTGAATAACTGAGTTCTGTTAATCCCATGCTTTCTTCCTTCCTTTTCTCTCTGTTAAGTCCTCTGGCTCAAGGATGTTTTCTGGGCAACAGCATGAGGTAGATGAAGTTTGGGTCAAGTTCTCCTCACTCATTCTTATCCCTTCATTGGGGGTGCTCTATCCTAGACCTCCAATGTATTTGTACTTTCTCCATCCTCCCCACCATCAGATCCTGCTCTGAAGAAAACTTCTGATAAATTCTTTCACTCTAAAGTGTAAATGACTCACTAGGAGGTTTTCCCAAATTGAGGGTCTGTCTGACTCCTCACCCCACCATTGACTCAACAAACTAATTTATTATATTCCCTTTATAAACCCTATCCGCTATAGGATCAAATAGAAATTGTTAGATTTGACCTTACTACTTAAACTTTTCTTAAATTTTACTACCCCCCCCCACTCTATGAATCAACTACTCTGTCTTCCTTACTGTTCCTTGACCATGCCACTCTATATTTCTCATTACCTCTGCACTGGCTCATCCTTATACATGGAAAGCTGTCCCCCTTCACCTCTACTTTCTGTCTTTCCTGGCATCATTCAAGACTCAACTCAAGTCTCACATGCTGTAAGAGCCCTTTTCTGTCCTCCCCCACTGTTGGTGCCTTCCTTCTGAGCATTGTTGTTTTTGTTGTTCAGTCATTTTTCAGTCATATATGACTCTTGGTAATCCCACTTGGGGTTTTCTTGGCAAAGATACTGGAGTAGTTTGCCATTTCCTTCTCCAGATCATCTTTTTAAAAAATTGTATCTCGGGGCAGCTAGGTGGCACAGTGGATAGAGCACTGGCCCTGGATTCAGGAGTACCTGAGTTCAAATCCGGCCTCAGACACTTAACACTTACTAGCTGTGTGACCATGGGCAAGTCACTTAACCCCAATTGCCTCACTAAAAAATTTAAAAAAAAATTGTATCTCTAGCACTTAGCACAGTGCCTGGCACATAGTAGGTGCTTAATAAATGTTTATTGATTGGTTTATTGACCATCTCTTTTGGTCATCTATCTCCTTGGTCTATAACTTTTCAATAGTCTTTTCCCCTTCATATGTAACTAGAAGGAAAAGTACAATATTTGGACTCATAAGGCATTGGTTAGAATGCCAGCTGCATCCTTTCATAGCTGTCACTTGGGGGGAGTCATGACATTTCTCTAAGACTTGGTCTCCTAATCCATAAAATGAAACTAATGACACTTGAACCGGCTTAGCCATCAGGTGCTTAGAAAAAATGTTTTGTAAACCTTAAAGCCTCAAAAAATGAGCTATTATTAGCACATGCATGTGAACTATTACTATTATTTGTTGTGGTTTAAAACCATTCCCCTTGTCCTTCTCTGGCTAACAGGCAAACAGACCATTATTATTGTCTGCATAATAATCTTTAACCCACTTGGAGACTATAATCAGATTCCTTCCTTCCTCCTTGCCCAGACTTTTGCTCAATGATAAAGACAATAATGTTGACAATGATAATTTAAAAATTGGTATTCACATAGCTCTTTAAGGTTTGGAAAGTTCTATACGTATGTTATCTTATGTGATCTTCATGATAACCCTGTGAAGTAGGTTTTATTATTATCCCCATTTTACAGATAAGGAAGCTGAGAGTGAGGTTCAATGACTTGCCTAGGGTCATACAACTAGTAAATGTCTGAGACAGGATTTGAATTCATGCCCTCCTGAAATCCATTCTTGTCAATATCTCCTCATAGGTAAAGTGATCACATTTCAATTACATTGATGCCTACATCCCTGAGTTCTGCACCAATAGTTACTAATTAATGGCTGGTGCATGGAGATGGGAAAGGAGCAAAAATGCTCTCTCCTAGGGTTAAGGGCATTAGGGAAGGGCAATCTGTTCTATAATAGGTAGATGTATCCAGAGAGAAACTACATATGGTCAAAGAGGTAAAAACAAATCAAGTAGAGTCTTGGGGGAAAAAAAATAAATCTGTCATCAAGAGCCCAAGAGTAAGCAGGAGAGAGAAGGAAGGGAAATGAAAGGAAGAAAGAAGACAATGGCAGTGAATAAATCATTTGATCAATAAGCATTTATTAAGTACTAATCATTGTTCTAAGCACTATGGAGACAAAGATGTTCTTTTCATTCAAGAAACTTGCATTTCCTTGGGAAAAACATATACACATAATAGTATATACAAAAATAAAACAATTTATTTTTGAAGGGGTGTGTGTGTGTGTGTGTGTGTGTGTGTGTGTCTGAAGAGGAGAAGCAGAGGAGGATCAAGAAAGCCTTTATGTAGATGACCTTTGAAGGAAGGTAGAAGTGAAGACAAAATACGTGCTGGTAACAAGACACTCCTCAGATACTTACTAGCTGTTTGACCCCAGGCAAGTCACTTAACTCTGTAAACCTCATTTCCTCATTTGTGAAATAAACTGGAGAAAGAAATGGCAAACCACTCTGATATCTTTGCCAAGAAAATCCCAAATGGGGTCACAAAAACTCAGACACAACTGAAAAAATGATTGAACAACAACATGGCACAGCCTGTACTAAGGCATGAAGATAGGAGATGAAATGTTGTGTGTGAGGAAAGTCAACTTCGTTGGACTGTTAAATTAATGAAGCGGGCGGGGGGGGGGGGGGAATATATAATGTATGATAGTGTAGTATACTCTCTAAACTATACCCCCAAGCTTTTATTCACAAATTTGGTCTCAGATAAGACTATGATACCTAAGTTTAAGGTACTCTACAGCTCTGTTCCAAAAAAGGATAGCTCAAAAACCCCTACTGGTATACTTCTCATTCCTAGTGTAGAAATATTTTAAATGACTAGGCCTAATTTGGGGGGTATAATCTGTGGATGACTAATATGGGGACTTTTGACTAACTGGCTATCTTACTGCATTTAATTTAATATGAGCTGTTTATAAAGTTCCACCACACTGCTCCCAAATGGATAACAAAAGATTAAGAAGCCTCTTAAATAAATAATCAAAGAAGAGTTTATTTATGAGATACTATTTAAACATAAAAATACAGGGAAATAAAATGTGCAACCTGACTGCATTGCTGAGGTCTCTTCCCACCTTTTGTGCCTGGAACTTTTTTTAATACAATAAGGGCCATCGCCACCTCTCACCTTAGGGAATGTTCCACTTTCACTACTCAGGTCCTTTATTCTAACTCTGAGCCCCTTTCACTTTTTGTATCCCCCTGCTTCTAACTTTCCTCTCCTTACTGCCACTGCTGAACCCCTGTGTTTCTTTCTCACCGACCTCTCCTTCTGTTCTCCTAGTGCTCCAGTCTTTCTGCTCTCTTAATCTTCTGGCCTCTCCCAAGCTCCATTCATCTGCCTCTTGCTCTAGTCCTTTAGCCTTCTCCTGTGTCCTTTTCTATTCCCTTAATCTTGTCCTTTGGCTGTGGCTGGGGGGACCCTTGAGCATCACATTCCTCAGCGCAAGCTATGCCAGAGTCCGGCCTGGACAAGCCCAGGATCTCTGGGATAGATCCGCTCAGGTCGGAGGGAACTGGGGGCTTTTTCCCCCCAGCTGTCTGACCTGGTGTCTTGTACAGCCCACGGGACTTTTTGGCTCAGCTGAAGCAGAGGGGAAGGGGCACCAGCCCCTCCCACACAGAAGAGACCCTGAGGGCCTAAGGCTTTCTAATCTCAGCCCAAAGGTAGGGTCCCCAAATCAAAATAAATTTCCACACTAGTCAGCCAGTAGATATAATTAGCTGACTGAGTCCTATGAACTTTCTCTTCTTCACAGTTCCTGATCACGAGAATTTATACTTTTGACTCCATAACTGACTTTCTTTATGTTACCCAGGGAGCTCCACTAACAGGGTTGAGAGGCAGAGGTGAGAACAGAAAAAGCTGCCTCTCTGGTTCTTGTTTGTCTTTTGTTACTGAAAGGACCATGACATCAGGGTGATGTCATGACTTGCACTGAATTTGATTAAATGAGGGAGGGCTGTGCAAGATCGACAATCTCACTGTCTCCTCCAGAGCCATCTGCTTCCAGTGCCAAGATATATATCAGGATTATTAGAGATGGCCCTGGATATTTTAATGCAATTGGGGTTGTGATTTGCCCTAGGTCATACAGCTAGTAAGTGTGCAAGGTGAGATTTGAACTCAGGTCCTCCCAACTCCAGGGCCAATATTCTATCCACTTTTCCACCTAGCTGTCCTTGCCCTTCTGGTAGAGGTGAAGAGGGTAAAAGAGAATTGAAGAGCTAGGAAAGTCTGAAGGACAAAGTATAATCTCTCAAGAATTGGGTCTTTCCTTCAAGTTCACTCTCATCTCTGCTGCCAAGGGTCACACTCCTCAGAGTTCTTCTACCTTGACTACTGTTTCTTAAAAGACAGATTCTTCTGCCCTCAATATCAATCAAGAATTACTGAAGACTTCAAACTTCACTTAAACTACCCTCTAATTCCATCAAGCCCGTGACTTCTTTATACTTTAATATCTAACACCTTGTTGCCTTCTCTACTTGCTTTTTACATTCTGTGATTTTTTTTCCACTGGGAAAGCTAATTGAAAATGTCAATTGATCAATTCTCCCCCAATACAAGAATAAGGAACAAAAGGTAAGAATGAGGATTATTTGGGGCAAGTAGACTGTCAGGAATGAATCCAATATTTCAGTATTGTCAATGGATTTGTAATCTCCTCAATGACCTCAGTCAATAAACATTAAGCATCTATGATGTATGTCCCAGGCACTGTGCTAAGTTCCTGGGATACAAAGAAAAGCTAAAGGCACTCCCAATCTAATGGGAGTGATGATATAAAAATGCTTATATACAAACAAGATATTATATATGTATATACATATATACACATATCTCATATGTGTGTGATAAATTGGGGATAATCAACAGAGGGAAGGCACCATCATTGAGGGATTGGGAAAGACTTCTTGTAGAAGGTAAGATTTTAATTGGGAGTTGAAGAAAGCCAGGGGATGTAGACAGTAGAGACAAGAAGAAAGCATTCCAGACATGAGGGTATGCCTGTGAAAATGCATATAGTTGGGAGATGAGTATCTGATGGGAAGAAGAACAAAGAGGCCAAGATCACTAGACTGCAGAGTAGGGGAAGGGAGGATGAAATGAGTAAAAAGATTGGAAAATGTTGCAGGAATGGAAGTAGGTTAAGAAAGCTTTGAATGTGAAAGAGAGGATATTATATTTGATCCTAAAAGTGATAGAGAGCCACTGGAGTTTATTGAATTGGGGAAGGAGACATAGTTAGACCTGAGCTTTAGGAAGATCACTTTGACAGTTGAGTGGAGGATGGACTGAGAATTGAAGAGCTTTGTGAAAGGGAGAAAAACTAGCAATGTATTGCAATAGTCGCAGTATGAGGTGATAAGGGCCTAAACTGTGGTGGTAGCAATGTCATAGGAGAGGAGAGGACATATAGGAGCAATGTTGCAAAGTTGAGATTGACAGGCCTTGACAACAGATCGGTTATTGGGGGTGAGAGAGAGTGAGAAGCTGAGGATAATACCTGGGTTTTGAAGGATTGTGTTACCCTGAACAGTAATAGGAAAATTGGGAAGAGGAAGGAGTTTAGGGAGAAAGGTGATGAGTTCAGTTTGAGTTTAAGATGTTTGTGGGACTTATAGGTGGTCATGTGAAGCTGGAAGTCAGGAGAGAAGATAGATAGAGAGATATAAGAATCATCAGTATGGGGGTGATAAGTGAATTCATTGGAACTTATGAGATCACCAAGTGAAATAGAGAGAGAAAAGAGACCAGGATAGACTGCTGTGGGTCATCCATGTTTAGAAGATGTGACATGGATGATAGAGATTGAAGAGTGATCTGATATATGTGAGAAGGACAAGGAAAGGGTAGTGTCCTAAAAAAAAACAAACTGAAAAAAGGGAGTACCAAAGAGAATAGAATTATCTTTATAGTGCCAAAGTCTGAAGAGAGATTAAAGAAGATAAGGATTAAGAAAATTCCATTATATTTGTCAATTAAGAGAGCAGCAGTAACTCTGAAGAGAGCCATTCTGGAACCAGACTCAAGAGAGTTAAGGAGAGTTTGAAAGGAAAGGAAGGGAAGTCATTCTTATAGATGGTCTTCTCAAGGAGTTTTGACACAAATGGGAGGCAAGAAATGTGGTGATAGTAAGGATGGATGGATAGATCAAAAGAAGGGTTTTTTGAGAATGCAAAAGATATAGGCAAGTTTGTAGGCAGTGGGGAAGCAACTGATCAACAAGAAGAGATTAAAGATAAGTGAAAGAGTAGGGATAATAGATAGAGGAAGCAGTCTTCTGTAGAAGACAGGATGAAATGGAATCATTTGTGTATATAGAGTTAAGAAAGGAAATGGAGACATCTATTGCAGATGATCTCCTTAAGAGCTTAGCCACAAAGGGAGGAGATATGTGGGGTGATAGCTAATGGGGATAGATGGATGTATCAATGGAGGGTTGAAGTGGGGAGATATATGATTAAATGTGTAGGCAGTAAGAAAGCAGCCAGTAGACAGGAAGAGATTGAAGATAAGTGAGAATAGGTTGATGGGCGAAGGCAATGTCTGGGCTCTGGCCATCTCTGTGTGTAGCTGGGGAGGAGTAGGTAATGGGAAATGAGTAAGTTGACTAATTTGGAAGTGTAACGATTGGAATGACACCCCCTGCTGGAGACTTACTGTAGAAGAGTTCTGCCCATGAAGCGAAGGTCTTTGAGGGCAAGACCAGGAGTCTTTTCTTTGGCGTCAGGAAGTGACGTTGGCTAGTGGGAGGAAGAGGGAAGAGACTAGAGCTCTGTCTCATGCTCTTTCCTGAGGGCTCAGGTGGAGAAGGGAGCTATAAATGTGCTCTCCCTTTAATAGATAGGAATCTAGGCCTTTCTCTCTCTCTTTACCAAATTCTTATTCTCCTTAATAAATGCTTAAAAGTCTAACTCTTGCTAATGCTTATAATTTATTGGTGACCACTCATTAGATATTTTAGACAGTTTAGCTAGAATTTTAGCCCTTAATAGAAGTAAGGATGCTTGAGGGAATATCAATAAATATTCTAAAGTCCCCTCAGATGAGGGCAGGAGTTAAGGAGAAAGACTGTAAGCCAGACACTGAACTTATTGAGGAAAGAAAAGGAATGTCCTGTGGGTCAGTTGACAACACTTAGAATTTGAGTAGATGGTAGAATGTTTGAGCTATCCAAAGGATGAAAGGTGACTGAGTCATGTACCTGGAAGTAGCAATGGGAAGGAAAGAGTATTCCAACTCCCCTACTTTGACCAGCAAGTCAGGGGGAATGAAGGAAAGCACAATCAATGTTAGAAAGAGCCTTTGGTTACTCATAGTTCACACTGTCTCCTGTGTCTTCAGGAGGAAGCAGTGGGGGATGGAGAACAATTTGAATAATTACAGTCAGAGGTTCAGAATCACTGGGACAGAAAGGGTATGACCAAGTGAGAGTAGGAGTTGTTTGTTAATCGCTGATGAATGATTTCAGGATTTCAGGTTATTAAAATCCCTAGGGGTTCATCCTCAGGGTGGAGTCCTCCCATGGTGTTAGGTCAGACAAGTGAGGGGACCAGCCAAGAGATCTGATAGAATGGTCTTTCTCTTCTAATCCCTTCAGGCAAGCCAGATTAGGAGTTAGGCAGAGTAAACTGAAATGAATGGAGTTTCTTTGTCCCTTGCAGGCAGGAAGAGGCCAAATTAGGGATCAGCCTCTCTCTGATCCCCTATTAGCAGAAAGAGGCCATCCTGGGAGAACAGTTCCTAATAGACTATGGCCATTTTCAAAGTTATCCATTTATCTAGATTGAGACTCATCCATGTCCTCTCATAAATTCACAACAAGAAATCTACTATGCGATGGCTTTTCCTTTTTTCTTTCTTTTTTTATTTTTGGCTATACATTTTTAGTGACTTTCTTTACACCACCTGTGTTGAACCACTCCATAACATATTGACGTTTGATCTTGTCCATCATGTTCTTTTACCTTCTATGTTCTTTTGCCTTCTGAGTTATCTTTAATTTCAATTCTCTGGAGACTACTAAGCTTCCTATAGTCATAGAACATCACCAAAAAAAATCTCTAATAAAAGTCAGGAGGACTCCAGAGTCAAAATCCAGGTCTTCCCCGTGTCATTTAGAAAGTCTAGCCATTTTACTCAGAATGAACACTATCTGGATCCATCCTTATTATATCTACAGCGTCTTAAAGCCATCTACAGAGAGGTAGGATTACTTTCTGCAGTTTCCATCTTATTCCAAGATACAGTTGGCCTTCTTGGCAACTACCATAGTAAATGAAGTTAATCTTTTATATGAGAACTATTATTTTGCCCCAAGGTCTGAGAGGTCTTGGGAAAAAGTTTCTGTGCCTAGATGTTTAATTTCCAAATTTAATTTCTGCCTCCTAATTAGTCACTCCCAAGTGAAAGGAAGGAGGTTAATCTAATACAGGCCTGAAACAAAGCAGAAGATTAAAGTGAGAATTTCAGCTAGAGGGGATCTTGAGGGCAACATAAAAAGGAATGAAGGCAAAAAAAAAAAAGAAAAAATGGATAATTGGTGTTATGCACGAGATGACAAGAACATGCTTGCGCGGTTTTTAAATGGAATAATTTTATCTATTAATCTCTTGTATTTGTATTTTAAGTGTGGGGGTGGGGGGTATGCGTGGGGGTGGGTGTTAAATGTGGGCAGGAGACCCAATGGCTTTCTCTTATAGAAAACATTAAGCTGATTATCATTTCACTGCCAAATTCCTCTAATGTGATTATTTATCTTTTAAACAGGCCATGAGAGGATGCTTCCATGAATGGCATAAGACTGTAAAAATGCAAATGACTGTGCCTAATTTAGAAAGACAGAAATGGTAGGATGTGAGTGTGGAGGAGGGAGCCATAAGTTCATTAGTTAATTTTCCCAGCATGGGGGAAGAAAACATCTGACATTTTCCTCATGCAGGTAAGTATCTCACAAAGAAAAGAGAGAGCCTGGGCCTCTTAAATCCCAGAGGTCATGTTGAGGAAGTCCCACGCTGAATGCTATAAACATGTTAGGCAACAGCTCCTCAAGGGGAAATTCTAATTCCTGGAACTAAGTAGGAAAGGAGCCAACACACAGCTATATGTCTAGTCACCATATTTGGGGAAGAAATTTATTATGGACATTAAAGTAAATGAGGTGAATCATCCTGGTTAGAAGGGGCAGGGTCTTTGATGTTGGATGCTTTTGCCATGGTGATATATTTTTTCTGGGAAATAACACAGGAGGATCACAAGCAAAAGGGTTCATTTAAAACTAACTCATGCAGGAAAAAGCAAGCCTAGATAATAATAGTAATAACAATAACAATAATATCTCCATCATCATCGGAGCTGACATTTATATAGAATTTACTATGTACCAGGCACTATCCTAAGAGTTTTACAATTATTTTTCTAAACAATCCTCACAAGAATGCTAGGAGGTAGTTTGCTATTATTATCCCCATTTTAGCTGAAACTTTTTTTTTTCCAGGGCAATGGGGGTTAAGTGACTTGCCCAGGGTCACACAGCTAATAAGTGTCTGAGGCTGGGTTTGAACTCAGGTCCTCCTGAATCCAAGGCTGGTGCCTTATCCACTACACCACCTAGCTGCCCCTATTATCCCCATTTTAAAGAAGATGAAAATGAGGCAAACAGGTTAAATAATTGCCCAGGGTCTCATATCTGATAAATATCTGAGGCTGGATTGGAATCGAAGTCTTCCTCACTCCAGGCACAGCTCTCTATTCACTATGCCACCCACTGCTCTAGTTTCATGCCATTGATCAGAAACACTATCAGACTAATATTGGCCTCAGAGAAGAACAAAGTCTAGTACCCCCTGGGCTCACTCTGTGAACCCTACTCACACTGATGGCTAGGTCCTTAGAGAGCAGTTTGATACTTCTCTCCTCAATGTTCTAAGAGTTATCCTAAGGGTTCTAAAACACTTGCCCATGTGCCCTTATCCAGTGTGTTCCCTATTGATTACCAGCCAGTAAGACTTAATTAGCTTTCAGTAAAGGGTGAAAGGGTTAAAGTGTTAAAGTAAGAGCATTTGGTAAAACAGCAATCTTCCCAAAAGTCTGGGACCATGCTCCCACAATTTATATACAGAGTCTGTGAGAAAGGGGGCTCAAGCTTAAGATAGTACATGTAACTCACAAGTTTTGCTTGTATGGAAATCTTTTTTTTTCTTTTTTCATTTGTGGAGTTCTGGGAGTCAAGATGATGGAATAGCAGAAAGAAACAGAAAATATCGATTCCTCCAATGCACCTCCTCCACAAAGATCTAGAAAACATACCAGACTGAGCCTTGATCAGCAAATTCAAAAAGAAAAAAAATCACAGTGAGTCATTTTACTAGCCCATGTAGGCAAAGGAAAACAGAGAGGTCTATGAACCGGAGATGAGATTTGGCTAGGGGCACATTCTGGAGAATTTCTACAGCCAAGGATTGAAAGTGGACCAAAACTGAGCATGGGGTAAGAAAAGTTTTTAGGAGGACCTAAAACATGAGGATGTGGAAATGGGACAAATAGCAACTCTATAGCTCACAATCCAGTTCCAGGTCACAGATCCATGTCAAACTAAGGAGAAGACTTGCTCCTAGAAAATGAGGAACTGTCATGAGTCTCAGATTGTGTACTGAGCTAGAAGCAAGTTTAGAAGCGAGCAGCAGCTGTGTGGATCTGATCCCAGAAGGGAATCAAGGATTCATTTTATCCTCCAGGCCAATGTGAAGCCTACAGTGGAATAACCAGAGCAGGTGTCACTCTGAACCTGCAGAACTTTCCATCTGAATGATAGTGACTGAGGCCAGCAGCAGTTTACTAGAACTTCCAAACAGGGACAAGTCCAAAGCAATGTTGCTCAGGTCCTAATCTGAGTCAGTAACTTGCAGAGCTCATCTTAGGAGGGCAGTAAACAAATTTTGTCTCAAATAAAACCACTTTGATAGTACTGAAAGCTTGCATACCTGAGATTCTACAATATTCTGAGAATAACAATACTCCATACCCCTGGGGAAAGCAGTAAAAGTGCTATAATAAAAAAATGGAAAATAAGAGCTACAGAGGAAAGATATGTAAAGAGAATTAGTAATTTAAAACAAAAGGTACAAAACCTTACCCAATTAAAAAAACTCCCTGAAAATTAGAATTAAATAAGTAGAATCTAATGGTTCCATGAGATATCAAGAAATATTTTTTTAAAGTAAAAAAAAGGGGGGAGGCAGCTAGGTGGTGCAGTGGATAGAGGATTAGAGGATAGAGGCCCTGGATTCAGGAGTACCTGAGTTCAAATCTGGCCTCAGACACTTGACACTAACTAGCTGTATGACCCTGGGCAAGTCACTTAACCCCCATTGCCCCACAAAAAAAAAACCAACAAAACAAACAAACAAGTAAAAAGAAGTCCAAAATGGAAGAAAATGTATGGTATTTCATAGTAAAAATAACTGACCTGGAAAACAAATTGAGTAGAGATAATTTAAGAACCATTGGACCACCTGAAAGTAATGACCTCCCCAAAAAAGCCTACATATAATATTTAAAGAAATCAAAAAAGGAAACTACCCAGATCTCTTAAAACCAGAGGGCAAGGTAAAAATAGAAAGAACCCACCAATCACCTTATGAAAGAAACCTCAAAATGGAAAATCTAGGAATATTATGTCCAAAACCCAGAGCTTGCAAATTTTAATAATAATAATAATAATGCAATCAGGTAGGAAAAAAATTATTCAAATGTCAAGGGACCAGAGTTAGGATCACACATGATTTGTCAGCCACCTCTGTAAAGAAGAGGAGAGCTTGGCATATGATATTTCAGAAGGCAAAATATCTAGGTCTATAACTAAAAATAGCAACTAGAAAAACAGTATAATTATATAGGAGGGGAAAAAAGATGGATCTTTAATGAACAGATGACTTCTAAGCATACCTGATGAAAAGACCAAAGCTGAACTGAAACTTTGAAATACAAATCCAGGACTCAAGAAAAGCATAAAAAGGTACATATCATATAAGGGACTAAACAAGGATAAATAAATTCTAATATGGAGAGATGGGACATGTTCTCTCAGAACTCTATCATCATCAGAGGTCATAGAGGTCACAGAGGGCCTGGAGATATTTCTATTATGTTTCAATGATCTTAAAAGAACAATGGAAAGAGGAGGAAGATCATATACTTGTGGCAGGGGTAAGTAGAAGGAATAATAAAGGAAATTGTCTCATAATTTGTGTAAACAAATAGACATCAGTATAAACAAATATGATGTGGGTAGAGGGCAACAAGTTTGTGGAGTCCCCATGAAATTGGCCTTATGTGGAGCTCTTTTCTGGGGGGACAGAGTATGACTGAAAACCAGAAAAGGCTTTCTCATTCAATTCATTATATTCTAAAGTATTTAATAATTTGAGTGCCTAGTACGTGCAAGGTACTATGCTTAGCACTGATGCAGGAAGATATGAAGAAGTATAAGGTATGGTATCCATTGCTCTTCATGACATTATTATTGGGGATATAGGACACATATAGAAGAAGCAGAATGATATTGGTTAGAAAGTTGGCCTTGGAGTCTTGGGACTCCTTCCCACTTTGCTATTGATTTCTATTAAAGGATTCTGATGGTCAGATAACCTGAAAGGAAACAGAAAGTTGGTAGAATAAGATTTTGGTTGGAAAAAAGCAAAGGAAGAGAAACAAATAGGGAGTATTTGTCGGAAATGGAAAAGAAATAAAGCTTAGAAATAACATAAAGGAAAGATATGGAGATTGAAAGGTAAAAAAAAAGGAGCCCTGGAATATAGTCATATGACAACAGAATTCCTTGAGGAAAAAAATAATGAATGACATTTATTAATGAGGAGGTGATACTATCCTCTAGGTAGAAAACTGAGTGAAACTGTCAGTGAGTATATATAGACATATGTAGAAAAATTGATATATTTACAGGGAAGATTGGAAAGATACAGATTTATTTATAGAAACTAATATATTGATTTCCACTAAACTCAGAGGATTAATTGCCTTAGGTCAGTGAAACAACTATTTTTTTCCTATCTAATCAGCTCCTTGCTTTCTCCCTGATTGTCTATTAGCAACTGTAGGTTCACTGGTAGGATAATGCAAACACTGTGCATAATCTATTGTGTGTACCTAACATCTGGCATGGTAAATAGAACTAGAACATTGAACACTGTACTTAGGCCTTATGTATTTAAGATTAAGTGCTTGTTGAACAGTCCCCACATTTCTCTTGACTCCCATTATTTATTTAGCTTCTGTGGAAGCAGGATCATTCTGCTATATTTCAACATGGAGATAGTTCTACCCACAAGGCCATTCATTTACAGACGTTGAAACCAAAATGTTTGATTTGATGCTCCCCTGTAGACATGCTATAATCTGCAATGACTATAAATAATTATCATAGAATTACAAAATCTCAGAGTTTAAAGTGACCTCAACAATAACCTAGTCCAATTCGTACACTCTCAAATAATAATAATGGTTCCTTTATAGGTGTTCTCAATGCAATATATATGAATTTAGTGTTTTATTTAATTTTGATCATTTGGGGTGGCTAGGTGGTGCAGTGGATAGAGTGCCAGCCTTGGATTCAGGAGTACCTGAATTCAAATCTGACATCAGACACTTGAGAGTTATTAGCTATGTGACCCTGGGCAAGTCACTTAACCCTCATTGCCCCACACCAAAAAAAAGAAAGAAAGAAAGAAAGAAAGAAAAGAAAAAGAATTTTGAAAATTGCATTTCGTTATAACTGGTCACATCATAATCCTGCGGGTTTTATTTTATGCATTATAAAATAATATCCTGAAATATAGTCCATAGCTTTTACCATATGGCCAAAGGGGTCCTGACATTAAAAAGTTAAAGGGGTATGCTATCCATCCATCCATCCATCCATCCATGTATCTATGCTATGCTATATATGTGTGTGTGTGTATTCGCATATGTATTGATGTACTTAATCCTCCTTATTACAAATATAGACATATGCCATGTATGGATACATATATAAATATGTGTATACAAACATATGTGTGTAATAAGGAAGATGCATGAATCCAGATATATTTTTATGAAAACTGATATATTTATTTCCACTAAACGCAGAGGATTTAGAAACCCTGATTCAATGAAACAGGTATTTTATTCTACATAGCGAGTTTCCTTTTTTCTTCCTGATGGGCTAGAAATAACACTCACTGACAATTTCACTCAGCTTTCTACCAAACAATAGTGTCTCCTCCTCTTTAGTAAATGTAATTAATTCATTATTTTTTTCTCAAGGAATCAGACTACATTCCAAAGTTCTCCCTTCACTTAATATATTTATATATTAATAGGGAGTATAATTAATATTTTCTCTATCATGTTCTCAAGTCTAGACAATAAACAAAACAATAAATTAGTGTCTGATTTGTATCATTTGCTAATTTCTGGGGTATAAATGCTCTCACTGAAAATTTAACAATCAGCTCTCACAAGGCAGTTTGAGTTGGCTCCAACACACCTTTGCCTACAACACAGAAGTCATGTAGCCTTTTCTAGAAGACTTCCAATATGTAATCATCTCAAAGCATCCCATTCAACTTTTGGAAAACTATAATATTTAGGAACATTTTTCCCCTGATATCAAGCCAAAATTTTCCTTTCTGTAGATTCAACCCAGTATTTCTAGTTCTGCCCGCTGGGGTCAAGATGAATAAATCTAATCTTTCTTCCCTAAGAGAGTCCTTCAGATATTTGGAAAAAACAGACAGCTATTGTGCAACCTAAGAGTCTTTTGTTCTCTAGTCTAAACACCCACGGTTCCTCCAAATTATCTGGATATAGAATGAATTCAAGACTCTTCACCATTTAGTTTGCCTACCTCTATACAATCAATGTCATGTCCAGAACTGAGTATATCCAGAGCAGGCTCCAATAAGATTATCCTGTCTTTATTACTGGAAGCTCTGCCTTCCTCATTGCAGCCTAAGATCACATTATCTCCCTGGGCTGCCAAAGAACCCTAGTAACCTTTTGCTGTTGTCATACACATCTTCAATTCCTTCATTCACGTAACATTCTACCCCCAGCCCCCAAAAGCAGAATCCCTCTACCAAAGCCGATCAAAAACTATTCTATAATTAATAGCCTTAGAAAGCTGCCTGATTACTAAAAGGCTAAGTAACTTGCCAAAGGTCACATAGCCAGTAGGTATCTGAGGTCAGCCAGTTCTTCCTGGGTTTGAAGCTGGCTTTCTAACTATTATGCCCTTTTGGCTTGAGTTTATAATTTATTCACACTCCACCACAAACCCAATCACTTTCAGACAGACTGCTATGCTAACTAACTGTGCCTCTGCATCTTGTACCTGTGAAGTTGATTTTTTTAACCTGTCAGACTTTTTACATTTATCCTTATTGAATGCCATCTTAATTGACTTAGCCAACTAATCTAGAATGTTATGAGTTGTTCTGAATCTTTATTATCATCCAGTGAGCTAGCTATTGCTCAGCACTTTTGGGTCTTCTATAGGGCAACTAGGTGGCATAGTGTATAGAGCACTGGCTCTGAAGTTGGGTGTACTTGAGTTTAAATCTCACCTCAGACACTTACTACCTATGTGACTCTGAGCAAGTCACTTAACCCTAATTGCTTTAAACATCCGGGGTCATCTCCAGTCACTGTGATATATTTCTTGGCACTGGACCCAAATGTTTCTGGAGGAGACAGTGATGTTGGTGACCTTGCACAGCCCTCCTGCATTTAAATCTAATTCACTGAAAGTCATGGCATCACACTGATACCATGGTCTTCTTTGAGAACAAAGGACAAATAACAATGAGGGTCTTCTATAAATTTTTAATTATCCTTTTTATGCCTTTGTCCAAACCATTACATAATCAATTTTTCTTTTTATGACATATTGATCATTCCATTGTCATCCAGGCAGCTGGTTGGCATGGTACATAGAATGTTAGACTTGGAGTCATGAAGTCCTGAGTTCAATTCCCACCTTATTAGCTATGTGACCTTAAACTAAAGAAGTCACTTAACTTCTTGCATGCCTCAGTTTTCTCAATTGTAATATAGGGATAGTAATCACACCTAAACCTCAGGGTTGTTGTGAGAATCAAATGAGATAAGATAGTGTAAAGCATTTGCAAACTTTAAAGGGTAACCTAAATGTTGTTACTGTTGTTTTTATTGCTATATATTTAATTCAGAAGTACTCCAGAAGGTACTTTGCCTGAACTTTGGGTAAACTGCTAGCTATTGTATAGTGGTACCAATCTCTGTTCTAGTGAACAGAATAGTAGTTTCTCAAAGGTGTACTTAAGTGAGTCAAAAAGAATCCAGAATATTTTTTCTCCAAATTATGTTTTCATGATAAAAATAAAAATAGAACTCTTTGTTAAAGCAGTGAAGCCAATAGCTATTAATTATTAATTAAGAAATTTAAGACTCTAACTTCTATCTCAACTGAGCAGAGGACCATTTCATTTCTCATGAGTAACAAGATTACAGATAAGGGATATGCTTACCTCAATTTCTGAATTTTCTCAAGCTCATGGACAAATACTCAGATTAGGTCGCACAGGTCTTTCTAATAGAATATAGAAGAGACAATATGAGCCTGAAAAAATTTAAGGGGAAGTGTTATCAATACCTTTGATCACAAAAGAACCTCATTAGAGTCACATGAAACATTTGATTTTACTGATCCAGGTCTTAGCTGTGAAAGGCATTCCTAAGGAGCTGAATGAAATAACATGTTGGATGGGATTATTTAATGTCATCTGTTTAAATGTTACAGAGTTTGTTTAATTGTTACAACTATGAGAGAGAGAAAACAAGAAAGACACACACAGAGACAAAAAGACAGAGAGAGAGAATGACAGAGACAGAGACAGAGAAAGATGAGAGATAGATTATATATAATATAATATATACATGCCTAAAAAATAACTAACTACCAAATACTTTGACTAAAATGGTTATCCATCATGTAATTGAAGGTTTAAATATTTAGAATCACAGAATAGTTGGCAGGGAACTCAGCAGCTATTTAGTCCAAACCATAGATAAAAGTAATCTGCACTAATAATAAACTTCAAACATCTCCACAGTAACTTAGGTCACTTACAATCTTTTGAGCGTTCTTAGTCACTACTTCATCTCACCTTTATCTTCTCCCTGGCTAGAACAAACTGCAATTTTCCAACTTATGCTGAACCTAAAATATCTCTGGTTTGCAGATGAGAATACAGAGACTTGGTGAAATTAAACAATTTCCCTAGGTTCATATCAGAAAAATAATGGAAGAGAGTCTGGGTGGGGCCTATAAACTTGATCACTCAGGATGAGAACAAAGCATTGTGTGTTGTTATTGTTGTTCCTCCATTCTCAGAGGACCAATGACATCACAAGGGTGATGTCTTGACTTTCTCGTAAATTGGATCACAGTGAGGTAGAGCTGGGCAGAGTTGTCAGCCTCACTCTCTCCTCCAAAGTCAGAAAAGTCCAGTGGCAAGACATAAGGCAAGGAACATCTCCTGTCTGGGTCTCATTTTTCTTCCTGTATAAGTTACAAGGGTAGAATAAGATGATCTCTAAGGTTCCTTCCATCTCTTGCATTCAATAATTCTTTGGCTTTTTACACCAATAAAGATAAACATTACTATGCAGATCCTATAATTCTGAGGGGCTAAAGTAGAAATGAAAACTCCAAAGTAGAGAGGAGCTTCCTTGATGGTTGAAAATAGCATGACAGGGGGCAGCTAGGTGTTGCAGTGGATAGAGCACTGGCCCTGGAGTCAGGAGGACCTGAGTTCAAATCGGGCCTCAGACACTTAACACTTACTGGCTTTGTAACCCTGGGCAAGTCACTTAACCCTAATTGCATCACAAGAAGAAGAAGAAGAAGAAGAAGAAGAAGAAGAAGAAGAAGAAGAAGAAGAAGAAGAAGAAGAAGAAGAAGAAGAAGCAGCAGCAGCAGCAGCAGAAGAAGAAGAAGAAGAAGAAGAAGAAGAAGAAGAAGAAGAAGAAGAAGAAGAAGAAGAAGAAGAAGAAGAAAGAAAGAAAATACCATGACAGATGATGTGTCTGAAGTAGGATATAATGCAACACTTTGTTCTTCAAAGATTGAACACAGTTCAACTGATCAGATCCTTAATAAGAATAAAGAACTAATAAAGAAGCACTTATCAAACACTTGCTGCTATGTGCCAAGCACTGTACTAAGCACTAGGTATAAAAATGCAAAAGCAAAGACAGTCTCTTTGCTCAAGGTATTTACATTCTAATGGGGATGAGGGGAGAGAAACCACACACATAGGAGGAATGGTGGTCAGGGAGGAACATTTGGTAAATAAAGTTAATGGGATAGTGTTATATTAATAAACATTGTTATCATAAGTTTCTTTCCTTACCCCCCCCCCAAATTCATCCCCTGCTAGTCAACCTTTTAGTTATGAGCCTCTTCATACTTCCCTTATATTGATGCCTAGATGACAGATTTATTCCAGCTTGATAGTGCTCAGACCCTTAGTGATGTTGTGGAAGTAGAGTGAAAAGGAGACTAGCTAATATACTTGAATGAAACTTTCATTTTGCCAGTTCTTCACACTGCTGCCCTTGTCTTATTTTTTCTGACCTATGTTATGATGACTATACCCCACCCTTCTACCCTTGGCTTTGGGTAAACCTCAAGACCTCATTTATGACTCTTATTTGGGCCTCCCCATTTATTTACCCTATGAACTTCAGTCTGACCTAGCTTAGCCCAGTTTTCTATTTCCCCTATCAGATTTCAATTTAGATTATCCTCTTTTCCCCAACATAATTCTCTAACTCAGGCCCTGATGATTGTCTTAAGAATGATAATTCATATTTACATAAATAACACTTTAAGGTTTTCAAAGCAGTTTCTTTATGATGTACATCATTGCTGGGAAACCCACATGGATGAGCTCACAGAGCCATGAAAGTTTTGGGATATGTTTTATAACCAGCAGAGTGGTGCAAATAGCACCTCCATCATTAGCCCCATTTTATGGGTAGTGAAACTAAAGAATAGAAAAGTTAAGTGAAATGTTTATAGTCACATAACTATATCTTATAAATTTAACCACCATGTGGCATTATTAGCCACATACTTAATCCCATTTACTAAAAGGACCAGATCCTGGGAAATATCACCCTGGAAATTATGTTCTCTAGAAGGAATACTAGAGAAATACTAAGTTCTCAGAGAGTGGGACACCTTCTACCCCTCAACACCATCGCCTTGGGTGGTTGTGTTTATCTCACTAGCCTGAGATATGTGGTTAATATGTATAGTACTCCTCTGTGTTATTTTTCCCAACTTGCATTCCCAATTACATGTTGGGTCCCTGGAGGGTGACTGTTCCCCAACTCTGTTGATTGTTCTTCTAAAATTCTAACTAATGAGCCCCTATCAGTGTATTTCTCCTTCATAATCAATTGATGGGTGCAATTAGCTCAAAGCATTTAGAAATATGGCATATTTAAAACAATAGCTACAAACATCCTTCTGCCCTGCCATAAACCTGGGGTATACTTTCCCACAAATGTCATAAGCATTTGTGGGAAGAGTAAATAAAAAATTAGAGTAAAATGGAAGTGAGGCATCCAGGTAGGGAACACTACTACTCATGCTTCTAATACTGCTAGGCCCCTTTTCTGTGGCTAGGTACTAACCTTTCAAAGACCAATTCCTTTGAATGTGAATTTACCCAATTATAATAGTTCTGAGCCCTCACATACCAGAAAACTTCACCTTCTTCCTGAATATGATTTGTTTGATTGAATTTCCAGTCAGTGGAATTCAAGTGACTTTGGCATCATGATCACTTATCCATGCAAACAAACATGCTTAGTTCTATACAATATTTTTACTCTTTTCATAGAATCAATAATAAGAATAAAACAAGATACAGAAGAATATCTGTTTCCTAGTTTCAAATCTGTATTTTCCTCACCAAGATATAGGTATGCTACAAAACTAGTCATTTTTTTTTTTGTGGGGCAATAGGGGTTAAGCGATTTTCCCAGGGTCACATGTGTCAAATGTCTGAGAACAGATTTGAACTCAGGTCCTCCTGAATCCAGGGCCAGTGCTTTATCCACTGTACCACCAAGCTGCCCCCAAAACCAGTCATTTTAGAATATAGTTCTAGGTGCCTAAGTCTACTTGCTCTTCCAGACCAGAATTCTAGGAAACAGTTCAAGAAGTGCTCCCAATCTATGAGTCAATGAAACCTTTGTAATAGAGGAATTAGCAAACCTTGACAATGTAGCAAACAACACTCTGGACTTATCTACCAGTTCCTCTGCAACTCCAGTTCAAACTGTCTGGGTATTGTTTGAATCCTAGGTGGTTCAGTGGATAGAGTAACGGGCCTGGATTCAGGAAGACTCATCTTCCTGAATTCAAATCTGGCCTCAGACACTTATTAGCTGTGTGACCCTGGGCAAGTCATTTAACCCTGTTTGTCTCAGTCTCCTCATCTATAAAATGAGTTAGAGAAGGAAATGGCAAACCACTCCGGTATTTTTGTCCAGAAAACTCCAAATGGGATCATGAAGAGTCTGACACAACTGAAACGACTAGACAATAGAAACAGCCATTAGCGACTTTCTATTTGGTGCCCTGCCACTGACCAAATTGACTGTTTCTAATTAAATATATCTCACAATTCATGGAACAAGGGAGGTGTAGACTTTGGTCCCATGAAGGGGAACCTGCTACCATTTTGTTCTCTTGGCTATGATCTCAAGTTCAAGTTCCCTAGTAAACAAAAACTATATCATTTTCCTCTTGGTCTTTTCTAATCGCCACCCAAGTTTGGTCACTCCCCACAGAGAAGAAAGACCCTAAAATCTAGAGAATCTAGATTTCTACAGAAGAACCCCTACATAAGGTCCTATAACTATAAACTGTAACCCAAGGTTTTTGACAAAGCAATGAAATCCATTAGCCATCTTTAGTACTGCTGAGTCTCTCTGTGACCTCCTTCAAAACCTGAAATGGATTAAATTTCAAAGATTCTGCATTTCAGAGTGGTGAACATAAATGCTAACTCCAGACTATTTCACTTTCTACCTGGATCTGAGCTCCTTTCTCTGAGGCCAGAGTCATCCAGTTATATAGTTATATAACAGGACAAAGGGTCAGAAAATGAGGGAGGTTTTAAATGCAGTGATCTAAATAACACAGCAGGAGATGGAAGACAGGAGAGCATGGGGTTGAGAGGACTAGCACAAGCCTATTTCTGAAATTTTCTTTTGGTTATAATCCTTGATTACTTATTACTACACAATACCCACCAATGCAATACAAAGATCCCTCTATCTCAAACATCCATGACTTCTAGTTGATCCTAACTACTAAATGGCTTGCTCCTTCCATAATTTAAAGTTAATGCTAAAGCATCACTTGAGTCACAGCAGGTACACAAATTTAGAGGTGGAGGTCACCTTAGAATTCACATGGTCTAACTCCTTCATTGTCCAGTTGGGAAGACTAAGGCCTAGGATTTTTAAAAAGAAGGGCATTAGGGGGCAGCTAGGTGGTGCAGTGGATAAAGCATCAGCCCTGGATTCAGGAGGACCTGAGTTCAAATCAGACCTCAGACACTTGACACTTATTAGCTGTGTGACCCTGGGAAAGTCACTTAACCCTCATTGCCCCACCAATGAAAAGGGGGGCATTAAAGATAATCTGTAACATATAGAATTGAAGCTCTTTATTATCAACACAGAAGAGTATTTTGCAATAGGTCTCATTGAAACAATAAGAGCATTTAAATAATGCTTTAAGATCTGCAAAGGGCTGTACATATGTTATCTCCTTTTATCCTCACAACCCTAGAATGTAGGTTCTATAATTATTGCTATTTTACAGATAAGGAAACTGAAGCAGATAGTAGTTAAGTGACTTGCCCACCTGGTAGGTGTCTGATACCAGATTTCCTGACCATTACTCTAATCATTACAAAACCTAGGTGCCTAAAAGGGAATTGTATGTGGTATAAAGGGCACCTAATTTAGATTTAGAAAATGTTGATTTGGGGGGTGGCTAGGTGGTGCAGTAGATAAAGAACCAGTCCTGGATTCAGGAGGACCTGAGTTCAAATCCAGCCTCAGACACTTGACACTTACTAGCTGTGTGACCCTGGGCAAGTCACTTAAACCTCATTGCCCTGGGAAAAAAAAGAAAATATTGGTTTGCATGTTACCTGTATCAACTCAGCATATTCATTTGCATCAGTTTCTTCAAGTGTAAAATTAGCTGGCTGGACTAGATAACCTGTTCCAAAGATTTATACTGGAGTAAAAGGAGTAGCTTATTTTTTTTTTTGCATTGAGTTTATAGGACCTTAGAAATCATTGAAGCTAATATGTCTTCTACTATTTAACAGATGAGGAAAAAGGGAGATCAGAGAGGTAAAATGGCTAGACTGTGGTCATGCAACTAGCATGATAGGATTTCAGTTCTTTCTTCCTGACTACCTACTAAAATAGCAAAATAAGAAGCCCTCTCCCCAGAAAACCTCGAGTGATTCTTTGGACATTCTTTAGTGATTTCCAATTGTTTTTAAATATAGAAAGTAGATAGGAGTCTCTCTACCCCTGTATATTTGCAATGAAATTCATTATTGCATTTGAATCTTACAAATAAGTTTGTAAATCTTACAATAAGGTAGTGATTATCCCAATTTTGCAGATGAGAAAATCAGGGTCTAAAAAGGGTAAGTAGCCTAAAGTGTCCTAAAGTCACAAGACTATCAAACAGAAGAGCAAGGACATAGTCCCTCTTTGTTATTTTCTTTAAGTGACAGCATGGTACTAGGCAGAGTCCCTAACTGTGGACACAGTCATAGCACCCATCCCATACATTGCACTTAACTTTGGGACTAAATCCCCAAACAAAACTAAACCAAAACTACACTTACTTTTCGTATGTATGATTAGAGATTTGGGTATTGGTGGGGTCTGTCAGACGGGTAGAGAATTGAAAGAATCATAGAATATTGTAACCATAAGGTAACTTCAAGGCAATCTACTCTAACTCTTCAGTTTATATATAAGGAAACTCAGGTTCAAAGAGGGCACATGACTAGTCCAAGGTCACAGAGATAGTGGTAGAAGCTCAGGCTTGGACTCTTGTCCCATCTAGTACTCTTTCCACAAATGCACTCTAGTTAGGCGGGGAAATGCCAACAGTAATCAGTAATGATAGCTGATTTCACTGTGGAAAAAAATCTCACACATTTAGCCCTGAGGGAATTTGTCCTTGTTTTTCTCCTCACGGCAAAGTGAGTCCTGGTTGTATAATCTTAGCAGCCTCTTTATTTATGTGGTTACCAAAGAGGGAGAAGCAAAATATATTTGTTTTTCACTAAACAGACATCACAATGTGGGGTGTAGGGTGTTCTCTCTCCCTTTTTCTGAAGAACATAACTTTTTCCTTGGTTCAATTTATATGGAGGAGCTTTGGTCCTAAGGAAGCATTTATTCTGCAACAAGACTTAAATAACAGGGCATCTGAAGCTCAGAACCTTTTTTGCAAAGCAAAGTATAAATCTTTATGTAGGTAGAGAAAGTGGACTACCGTCTGGTGCTCCCCTCAGTTGAAACTGAATTGTTTCATGAAAGCAGCCAACTGGCTGCCTCCACCCAACCTCAAGAGGCCAGCCAGCTCACCACAGCTCTCCCCTCAAAGAAGCATAATATTAACTTTGAGGTTAAATTTGTCACATCAACATTAATGAAAATCAATATGGCCTTTGTGTCCAAGGGTGGAGCCCTGTGTGGCTGACCAGTAGCTCTCTGTCACAGCCCAGGAAGTGCTTCCCCTTCTCCATGGTCCAAAGTTCTCTTTGTTGCCAGCTTGGCAGGTTCTCTGTCCCCTCTTCCTTCATGAGGGAACTTTGAGACAGTGCTGTCCCTCCCTGTCTCTGTCTCTCTGTCTCTCCCTCTCTTTCTCCTTCTCTCTTAGACACTCTATATCCGTCAGTCTCTCTCTTTCCCTTTCTCTCTCTGTCTCTCCTCTTCTTCCTCTCTGTCCTTGTCTCTATCTCTCTCTCTTCCTTCTCTTTCTTTCCCTCTCTCTTTCATTCTCTTCTTTCTTTTCTCTCTATTTGTATCTGTCTGTCTCTTCCCTCCCTTTCTCTTCCTTCTCTGACTTTCTGTCTCTGTGTCTCTCTCTGTCTCTGTCTTTCTCTGTCTCTTTCTGTCTCTATCTCTGTCTCTCTGTGTGTCTCTCTGTCTCTCAGTCTCTGTGTGTGTCTGTCTCTGTCTCTGTCTTTCTCTCTGTCTCTGTCTCTCTGTCTCTCTCTGTCTCTCTTTCTCTCTCTGTCTCTCTGTCTCTCTCTGTCTCTCTGTCTGTCTCTGTCTCTGTCTCTGTCTCTATCTCTGTCTCTCTGTGTGTCTCTCTGTCTCTCAGTCTCTGTGTGTGTCTGTCTCTGTCTCTGTCTTTCTCTCTGTCTCTGTCTCTCTTTCTCTCTCTGTCTCTCTGTCTCTCTCTGTCTCTCTGTCTGTCTCTGTCTCTGTCTCTGTCTCTGTCTCTCTGTCTCTCTCTCTCTCTCTCTCTCTCTCTCTCTGTCTCTCTCGTCTCCTCTCCATCCTGCTGCACAACAGCACTTTCAGCCCCTTGTCAATAGAATGTTTTAAGACTTGACTATGTAGTCTTGTCATCTTCTAATTGTTTCATGTGGATATCTGTAATTACCCCTTCCCCACAAAATCTCTTAAGCTTTCTAAAAGCAAGGACTGAGTCAGGATAGTGCAGCTGGGACAAATAACATTTTGGGGCTACCTTTCCAGACCCCAACATTTTTAAACAGGCAAAGAACAGCAAAATAATTATCAAAAGCAGTCAAAGTCAAGTCAAGTCAGCAACCATTTATTTAATTATTGCTATGTACCAGGCACTGTATTATTCTCTGAGGATACAAATACGATCAAAGAGAAAGATAATCCCTGCCCTGGAAGGGTTTGTATTCTAATAGAAGACAACTTATATCTTTTGGGGGGGGGCATGGGACAATGGGGGTTAAGTGACTTGTCCAAGGTCACATAGCTAGTAATTGTCAAGTGTCTGAGGCAAGATTTGAATGCGGGTCCTCCTGAATCCAGGGCCGGTGCTTTATCTACTGCACCACCTAGCTGCCCCTTAGAAGACAACTTATAAAAGGAAACTGAAAAGCAGTGGGGTAGGGAGGGAAAGTATTTACATGGAGGTATGATGGGAAAGTCCAGAGGTCAGAAGAAGAGCCAGGAGAAGAATGAGGGATAACTGTCATGGGTACTTCCAAGAAAGGGAGATTGCAGGCAGAAATCACCAGTGGGAGAAAGGGGACATAAGAGTGGAGAGATATATTTCTGGGCAAGAAGGTCACAAAGACTGGTGAAAATGTGGCTGAGGCATGGTGGAGAAAGTTCAGGGAGTCAGAAACAGAGGTGAAAGAGGAAAGAACATGAGATTTGAAGTTATAGGGTTATAGATTTTAAACTGGAGTGAATATTAGAGTCATCTATTCCTGGAGGTCTTCATCAGTTTTATGTCGCCAACTTCTCTGGCAGACTGATGAAGCCTGTGAACCCCTCTCTGAATAATGCTTTTAAATAAGTCAAATAAAATACATAGTGTTACAAAGGAAACCAATTACATTGAAAATCAATTATAAAATACTTTGGAAAAAAGTCCAATATCCATATTTTACAAATGTGGAGCCTGAATCCCAGAAAAGTTAAGTGACTTATCCAGGGTGACACAGGTAGGAAGTAACAGAGACAGGATGTGAATCAGGTCCTCTGGCTCTGAAGCTAGTGTTCTTTCTATGTTGTTCAGTCTAACCGTCATGTCCAACTCTATGGGACTGTATGGACTTTTGTCCATGCGGTTTTCTTGGCAAAGACATGGGAGTGGTTTGCCATTTCCTTGTCTAGTGTGTTTCCATTTACAGATAAGGAACTGAGGCATATAAGGGTTAAGTGACTTGCCCAGGATCACAAAGCTAGTAAGTGTCAGAGGACAGATTTGGACTCACTGACTCCGAGCTTGATGCTCTATTTACTGTACCACATAGCTGCCCTTCCCCTCTCCCCCTCCCCCACTGGATTGTTTGTTGTTGTTTCTCCTTCATTCTGGAAGAGAACCAATGACATCAGAAGGGTGATGTTTTGACTTGCAAGTGAATTGGATTTAAGTGAGGCAGGGTTGTGCAAAGTCACCAGCCTCATTCTCTCCTCCAGAGCCATCTGGCTCCAGTGACAAGATATATATCAGGACAATTGGAGACTGGAACTTGGCTTAAAATCCTAACTGCTACTTATTCTTCTCAAGACATTGGGTCACTCAGGGGCCTGTTTCATCATTGGTTAAATAAGGAGTTTGGACTGGATGACCACTACAGTTCCTCACAGGAATTCTAAATCCCAAGAATTCCTCAAGAGTAGACATCTTTCTTCTTCCCTACTTTACAAACATGACACTTTGTTGTTGTTATTGTTCAGTCATTTTCAGTAGTACTTGACTCTTTGTAACCCCATTTGGGGTTTTCTTGGCAAGGATACTAGAGTGGTTTGCTATTTCCTTCTCCAGCTCATTTTTTACAATTGAGAAACTGAGGCAGACAGGGGTTAAGTGACTTGCCCAAGGTCACACAACTAGCAAGTATCTGAGGACAGATTTGTACTCACGAATCAGAGTTTTCTTGATTCCAGGCCAAGCACTCTGTCCACTGCACCACTTACCTGCCCCTAAATAAAACATTGCCCAAGGATAATTATGGCATGATCAAAATGACACAGGGAATCAGTAGGACAAGGTTTGAACTCCTACCCCAATTTTCTGTTTCTAAAGCAAGCATTCATATCATCAGATCATTGCTTTTGAGCTGAAAGGTACCTTTAGAGTCTTCAAGTCCCACTCTCTCCTTTTTATAGTTGAGGAAACTGAGGCCCAGTGTTAAATGACTTTTCCAAGGTCACATTGGCAGTCAATGTCAGAACCAGGATTGGAACCCAGCTCTTCTGACTGGAAACCCAGGACCCATTCCATAGCACCACTGCCTTCCCTATAATTCTTTCTCCCATCCTTCAAATTAATATACTACAAAGACATAAAAACACAAATTTTTTCCTTTTCATATATTTTCTTTTCCCTAGAGGAGGTTGTTTAACTTTAGAGTAGGTATTTTTAAAACTTAAATGTTACTTCTCTGTCTTTCTTAGAGTATTTTATTCCATTCTATTTACTTACTCAAAAAAAAAAAGAAAAGAAAAGAAAAGAAAAAAGAAATGCTGTACCCATTTGCTAAAGAACCAGAGGGTGTGGCCATGGCTTAAACCTCATTAATTTGTGCAGTGGAAATGAGTGACAGCACTAGTATTATACACCAAGAAAACAGCATTCAGCTTCAAATTGGGGGCAAAAAAGGAGAAACACTATGCTTACTCTGTCAGCTCTACTTGCAGAGGCAGGTTTTTTTAAAGGCATGCATTACCCTGTGGCCCCCCAAAAATGAACAAGCTAGGATAGTCCAACATCAAAGAGTACAAAGAATTACAGATCCCTGCACAAAAGAGTCCCTGCCACCACCCATCTATGTTAGGAACTTTAAATAAATTGAATCAAATTCAAAGGCCAAAGAAACAAGCTAAGATGAAACTTCTGCTGTTGTTATTATTGTTAATTAGATGTCATTACCCTCCCCCCACAAAAAACAAACAACTTGTGGTCCTTTTAAATTGAAAAAGATAATTCTTCTCAGCAAAGTACCTTCTCTCTAAGGTCCTTTCCAGTGCTAAGTCTATGTTCCTCCTCTCCCAGATTGATTCGTTTGTGAAGGCAAACTAGGTCATCTTTAGCCTGAGTTCTTACCTAACCTTTAGTCACTGAATGGGCATTTCCTCAGACAGTATGACTTAGCTTAAAAAGGCCAAGTTCACCCCCTGCATCCAGGGCTATCACCAACTGGTCTTGGCCTATGTCTTGCCACTTGACCCCAGTGACTTTGGAGGAAAGAGTGAAGCTGATGACTTTGTACAGCTCTGCCTCGCTTCAATCCAATTCACTTGCACCCTGCTGATGTCATTGGTCCTCTTCAAGAACCAAGGGTGGGGGAGGCAGCTAGGTGATGCAGTGGATAAAGCACCAGTCCTAGATTCGGGAGGACCTGAGTTCAAATTCAGGCTCAGATACTTGACACTTACTAGCTTTGTGACCCTGGGCAAGTCACTTAACCCTCACTGCCCCCCAAAAGAAGAACCAAGAGTGAACAACAACAAATCTATGTTCATATGATGTAGCCATTTCTTCACTTTATAGCCACAACCAACAAACAGAATTGGGGATGCATTAGTCTGGTATTAGATACATTTGATGGTAACTATGGCAAGGGAAATGAAATTAAGGTAAAGAAATGTCAATATTTGTTCTGAGAAGACAATGAGGATTAGAACCTTGGACTCAAGTGAACAGGGCACCACCAAGACTTTCAGGGCATGGATGATTTTCTTTTGTCAGGTATCTAGAAGAATCAAAGGAAGGAAATTTTCTCATCTGAATACTGTTTTCTGGGATTTATGATCTTTCCATATTGCTTTATTTAGTAATTAAGATAGAGATGTAACCATGTCAACCCCCACTCCTCCACCCCACCCCTTGCCCCCCCCCCAAAAAAAACCTTTCAGTGGCTCTATATAACCTCTAGGTTAAAATAGAAATTCTTCTTTTTGATATTTAAAGCCCTTCACAACCTGGCTCCAAATAACCTTTCTAGTCTCCCTTCTTGGATCTAGCCAAATTGACCTGCTTATTGGTCCTCACACAGAACACTTGATCTCTCATCTCTGGGCCTTTCCATTGGATTATACCCATGCTTGAAATGCACTCCTTCCTTACCACCATCTCTTATAATCAATCCCTTAGGAGCCCTTCCCTAAAGGTCTGGTATTGATTTGATATATATTATGAACTTATCTGTTGATGTTCCTATTGCCTCCTCCCTTCTTCCAAACTCCATAGAATATCAGAATCTTGAGGGCAGACATTGTTTTGCTTTTGCATCCACATCAATACATGTGATAAATGCTTGGTGATTAATGAATTGATTGATTTTCTCATTTCAGCAAAGCAAATGCATTTGAGGGGAATGACAATAAATCTTAATCTTCATTAGGAGGAAATCTTAAATTCTATACAGTTTAGTTGAGTAACTAATATGCAGACTTCCTTGACTTGTCACTGGCATAAGGCATTAAGCTATATTAATGGCTCCCTGACCCTTGGTCTGTATCTTTTCTTTTTTGTTAATTATCTTAATTCCACCTCTAGGTTCACCAGAAATGTCTTGAGATCTGGGATCCTTTATTATTCGGGCCCCAGATCCATACCCCTTGGCCTCAAAACTACTCTCTTCAGTTATTTAAACCATTGATTCAATGTATAAGTCTTTTACTACCTTTTCCCCTTGGTTCTGGGCAGTCTTTCCTCACTGTCCCTGTGATGTCTTGATCAATTTCTAGGTTCTTCCCATTTTTCCCCTATTCCCTCTCATCCTTGCTTCTGCAATTTTGCTATTGGAGTGGTTAGCCCAGGCCCTCTATTCTGGGCAGATCTTTCTGGGTTCCCTCCATCTCACTCTCTTGCCTCTGGGAGTCACAGGTAGAAACCTGAAACAGACTTTAGTGATAATTTTATGATTTTCCCATCTCAAAAAATGAGGCCCACAGAAATAAAATGACTTGTCCACGTAAACATGGCTAGTTCTCTTTGGGAATTTAATAGACCTCTGAAAATCTTCTTATTTTTTTAAAGATAGGATCTTCTTATTTCCTCAAAGCTGAAAGTACAGTGGCTACTCACAGGCCTGATCCCCCTGTAGCTTAGAACTCCCAAACTCAGGAGATCTACCAGCCTCTTCCTACCCAGTATCACAGATTACAAGCATGGCTAAAAATACTCTTATTCTATACAGGTCCAGCCTCCACCATGGCCTAGTGGCCATCTGGATGGATGGTGGATCTTCCAGACATGAGTGAACCTATTAAACTTTCGGATTATACGAACTTTCTTTGTTGTCCTAGAACTGTTCTTTTCCTTGAGGTATTTGCATGCAGAAAAGTCCTTGTTTAAGGGCAGCTAGGTAGCACAGTAGATAGAGCACCTGGCTTGGAGTCAGGAGGACCTGAGTTTAAATCGGCCTCAGACACTTCATACTTACCAGCTGTATGACCCTAGGCAAGTCACATAACCCTGATTGCCTTGCAAAAACAAAATAAATGTTTATATTTTACTGTACTCCCACCCAAGTATCACTAACAGTCTGGCATCTCCCATCTATCCACAGTGACTTAGGGGATGGGGCAAGTTTCATGGATCTTCATTAAATAGGTGAATTGGTGACACTGAAGAATGAGGTGGAAAGAAATTTGGGGCTTCTAGACTTTAGTTTCTAAATAGTACAATAGTAGTTTCCAAAAAGAATGAAGAGTCTGGATAATCAAAACAGGTTGTATAGTGATGTGGTGCAGCTAGTTTGGAATTATTAGAGCAGGTAATGGCTTAGAGAACTGAACCTGAGAGAGGAGGACTACCTACCCAGAGAAGGGAGAATTTAAAAGAGGGAAATTCTGTGAAAAATAGACAGTATAGTCAATGAATCACAGTTTAAGGAAAATGGTATTGTAAAATCATAGTTTATAATACTGGAAAGGACCTTAGAGCTCTAATAGACCAACTCCCTTATTTTACAGATGAGGAAATTGAGGCCAACTTGCATTTCCCTAAATTTGGTATTCCACCTCCATGTCTTTACAAAGTCTATCTCCTACGTTAGGAATATTTATTCCAGCTTCTTGTAATGCTTAGCTTCTTTCAAAGGGAACTCAAGTTCTATCTGTTATAGGAAAACATTTCTGAATCCCCAGTGGATCAGTGCTCTTTCCCTCCTCTTGCTTTTATCTATTTAAATGCTGTGGCTTCCACTAGAACATAAGTTACCCAAAGACAGGGACTTTTTAATTTTGTCTTTGTTTTTCCAGTGCCTAGTAGAGTACTGGACACAAAGTCAGTGCTAAATAAATTTTTATTGAGTGAATTATATTTGCATAAAATCACAATTTTGAACTGAGACAGGGTGGGCAAATCACTTGACCTCTTTAGGCCTCAGTTTTTCCATCTATCAAATGAGGTTGGGTTAGATGGTCTCTACAATCTCATCTAGCTTTAAATCTATTATTTTATAATGAAATAGGAGACTCAACTATGTCATAATATCATGAATTTTAAATAAGTAATAATAAACATTTTAATTTAAAGTTCTGAGTTCCAAAGTCTTTCACTCCTTCCTTTTCTCCCCTTCTCCCTCCCTGAGGTATGCCATAGATTTAAAGATAGAAAGGACTTAAGAAGTCATTCAGTCCAACCTCAGCTTACAGACAGGGAAACTAAGACCCAGAGAGGGCAAGTGATTTGCCCAAGGCCATCCTTCTGTCTCAGTTCAAGATACATTAGAGAAGAAGAAATTGAAGCCCAGAGAAGTTGTGACTTGCCCAGAGTCAGACAGCTAATATATGTGACCAAATGTGTTAATACAGAAAGCACTTTATAAACCTTAAAGTGCTGAAAGCACAGGTCTTCCTGACTCTTCCTGACTATCCGCTTCACCACACTGTTTTTCTCCTCAAACTATCCTAAACTTCTGGATGCTGCACAGTTTCTAGCAGAGTCTTTTGCACACACTGAGTGCTGTGCCTCAGGTAAAGTGCTTTGTTGATTGATTCTTCCATGACCCAGGAAACAGAGAGCTTTGGTCTTGGACTGATGTTAGAGGCAAGGGTGAGCTGGAAAGGAGTGGGAAAGATGGAGTATCTGTATGCATGTAACTTACCCAACCTGTTTGTGTCCTGAATTTCCTTCCCATTGTTTGTGGCCTTTAAACAGAAGGCTGAGTGTCTCCCAAAGAAACACCTGTCATGTGGCAGTGGGTGAATAGTTACTGCGGAAGTGTGGGGGTAGGGCTGAAGTCCCAAGAGCAGTATCTTTTAAGTAGAAATCTCTGATTCCCTAGGGGACAGATGCCTGTGTGCCAGTGAAAAATCCAGAGAGTTTTCTGGCCTGGGTCACAGTAGCAGCAGCAGCTCTGTTCTCTGGTTATGTGTAAACTCACCCACCCAGGAAACAAGGAACCAGCAACAACTAGCAGAACTTTCTCCCAATCAGCTTCACACTTATGGCTCTGCCAAGTCCAACACACAGTTTCTCCATCCTAAACAAGATCTCTTTAAATCATTAACATGCATGTCCCTGCAGGAGCTGCTCTCTAGTGTAACCTCCTATTTTGGTGGGAACTGTTTGTTTAATTTACTTGTTCTCCTGAAGACAGTCCTCGCTATAGGACTGTGCTGTTTAAAAAAAATAACTTGGCACAGTTTAAAGAATATTTTCACATAGTTTGTCCTCTTTGATCCTTAACACCTGAATAGAGGATCAAAAGATCATAGGCAGCTAGGTAGTGTAGTGGAGAGAGTTCTCAAAGCAGCATCAGGAAGACCTGAGTTCATATCCTACCCCACATACTTATCAGCTCTGTGACCTTGAACAAGATATTTCTCCTCTCTGGGTCTCAGTATCATCTATAAAATGAGGGAATTGAACTAGTTGAAGTCCCCTTATAGCTCTAATTTTTTAATAATAAACATTTTTACCTAACATTTTGAGTTCCAAATTAATCCCTTCTTCCCTCCTTCCCCTATCCCTTTCCAGAGATGATAAGCAATCAGATATAGGTTATATATGTGAAATTTCACTAAACATTACCATATGAATCATTTTGTATAAGAAAACTTGAACAAATGAAAAAATGAAAGTGAAAAATAGCATGCTTCTGTCTGTGTTCCATTAATATCAATTCTTTCTTTGCAGGTGGATACTATATTTCACCATTAGTCCTTTGGGATTGTCTTAGATCACTGTATTGCTGAGAATAGTTGTCTTTTTACAGTTCTTCATCAAATAATATTGCTATCTGTGCATAATGTTCTCTTGGTTCTGCTCACTTCACTATACATCAGTTCATACAAGTTTCTCCAGGCCTTTCTGAAATCATCCTTCTTGTCATTTCTTACAGCATGATAATATTCCATCACCATCATATACCACAGCTTGTTTAGCCATTCCCCAATTGATGTACATTCCTTTAATTTCCGATTTTTAGCTACCACAAAAAGCCAGCTCTTAATTTTTGTTCCAATGATGTTAATGGGTTTTTTAAAGAATAAAATACAAGAGGTCATAGGTTATAGAGCTATTTGGTAGGTTGAATAGGATGGAGGAACATCATCCTTCTATCAAGGGGCCCTTCTTGGGACATTTCCTTTGAGGTGTGAAAGGAATAAATGGATCTTTGTTCCTCTAGTGGTAAACTGAGGAACCTATGCCAGCAAGATAAAAAAGAGGAATGTGCCAGCTAATTTAGTAATGGTTTCCCAAGCAAATCCACCTCCTCATCTTCAAATATATATTTAAATTAAATCATTGGAGATCTAACATCCTGTTCTCCCTAGGTTCTTCAGGTAGCCAATTCTAACCTTCCTTGCATAAAGGACAAGAGCTCACCAGAGAAACAGACTACTTTGAAAAAGATGGAAAGAGGAAATGGGAGTCGGGGAGAGCAAAGTACATCCTTTCAAACATAATGCAATCTCTTCAAGGTACACTGTTCCACACTCAGATTTCATGCAACATTTTGATTTGGGAAGAGGAAGAGAACAAGCATTTATTAAGTGCCTACTATATGACAGACCCTGTGCTAAGTGCTTTGCAAATATTATCTTATTCAATAATGATCCTCCCAACAACCCCGGGAGATAGGTGCTGTTATTACTTCCATTTTCCAGTTGAGGAAATGGAGGGAAATGGAGGTTATGTGATTGGCCAGATTTGAACACAGGTCTTCCTGACTCCAGGTCCAATGCTCTATCCACTGCTCTCCCTAGCAGCTTCTAACTTTATTTCTAGCTGTTTTGTGATTCTAATTAGAGAAGTGTGGTGAAGGAATGGCAAAAATGCTGCATTTGGAGGACCTGGGTTCAAATCCTAGCTCTGCAATGAAGTACTTGTATGACCTTGGGCAAATCACTGCATGTCTTTGGGCTTTGTTCTCTAAACCTAGAAAATCCTTTCCCACTTAAGTCTGTGGTCCTCTGTAATGTTATCTGTGCTGGATATATTTTTTTCCTTTTTAAAATCACCCTCTTCAAGAATGTAGATCAAACAAAAATATCTGAGCTGGTGCTTTGTTGTTTTTTGGGTTGTTTTTGTTGTTGTTTCGTGCTTCTACTGAACCATAACCTCTTTGAGGGCTACAATTAAATCTCATATAAACTTTATATTCCCCCAAGTATTCATTACCAGGCTTTATACTCATTAAGTCTAGTACAACTTTAGATCTATGATCCTATTGGGGTCAGGATCTGGATTCAAATCCTGTCTAGTGAATAGTACCCTTCTTCCATTTAGGTGCATCCCCTTTCTATCCTAACCCTTGGCCAAGCACTTCACCGTGTATTAAGCATGCTTCCCTGAGCCCTCATGTCTTGCTAACAACGTGCTTCCTCCCTATCCTTTCCTTCAGTATTACCCTACAAATATCACTTCACTTCAGGATCCCAGGTGTTTTTGCCTGCTGACAGCCTTATTAGGAGACAACCAGAGGAACAAGCAATATATTTGCATTTCAACAGTTGCCCCTGTTTTTGTTGCCTAACCTGGAGAAGGAAAAATAACAGGGGAAAGGAAGAAAACATCTCTCGGTTCCCTTCCACAATCAGGAGCCACCTGCCTTTCTATCTTATGTCACTTTCCACTGACTACTCTCCACACACTGGACTGATCTGCTTCCTGCATTTCCCCACCTCCATGCATTTTTCTCCTTTTACATGCTATGTCTTCAATGTCCTCCTCACTTTGTCAGATCCTTTAGAGCCTCTTTCAGATGCCACACATGAAGCCTTCTGGAGTTGAGTTAGTAACAATGTTTTCACAATCTAATTGCCCATAACAATCTAATTTGTACCCCTCAACTTCACTTATCATGTATCATTTTGTGTTACACTTTTGTTTTTATGGATCATATCTTCAACTAGCCTTTAAATTCCCTAAGGGCAGAGATTGTGATTTATCTAAGCTTTATCTCTCTCCCTCCTCATAGCATTCCATGAAGAGGATAAATGTTTGTTGAATTGAATTGTCCATCATATCATAGAGGTTGTTGTTGTTGGTGGTGGTGGTGGTGGCTACTAGTTTCATCCAGGTCCAACTCTTCTTCTTCTTCTTGCATCTATGTATTCATATATACTTTTACGTGTGCATTTGCATATATACACATAAATATATGCATATATTTATGTATATTATATAGAGAGAAACAGAGAGAGGGGGAGAGAGATGTCTTCTGTCATAGCATGGCCATGTGACTCTGAGCGAGTGACCTCCAGGCCATTTTCTAAGACCATAAACTGTAGACAAATTATTCATTTGTATTTGTGTCTACTGACTGAATGATCAAATCACAGAGCAGACCACATTTACAATAGGATGAAGTCTAAGCTCCTTCTTCTTCTTGTTGATGTTGTTCAGTTATTTCAGTCTTTCCTGACTCTTCTTGACCCCATTTGTGGTTTTCTTGGCAAAGATACTACAATGGTTTGCCATTTCCTTCTTCAGCTCACTTTACAGATGAGGAAACTGAGGCAAGCAGGGTTAAGTGACTTGCCCAAGATAACACAGCCAGTAAATATTGGAGGCTTGGATTCAAACTCAGGTCCTCCTGACTCCAGAGCCAGCCAGCTATCTATCCAACCTAGCTGCCGACTCTAAATACAAGTGCTAGCTGGCAACCTGTGTGTGTGTGTGTGTGTGTGTGTGTGTGTGTGTGTGTAATAGTTCTAGGTTCATAAATTTAGCATGTGTGTGTATGTATGTGTGTGTGTAATTGCTCTAGGTTCGTAAATTTAGCACTGAAAGGGACCTTAAATGGAATAAAATCCAACCCCTTTATTTTACAGAAAAGGAAATTGACATTCAGAGGTGAAGCTCCTGTCCAGTGTCCCACAAATGGTTAAGTCTCGGAGTCAGTAGTCACATACAGGTCCTTGGAATCCATATCTAGTGTTCTTTCTACTGCTCCAACTTACACAATCAGCTAGATGATGATGATGAGAATGAGAAGGTTCAAATTTCTCCAATGAAATGTTCATGAAGCCTAAAAAACCTCCAGAACATGGGGTCTCTTCTAAAAAGAATATCCCACAGATGGGAACTAGGACTGTGATTTCCCTGCTATAAAGAACTCCCTCCACCCGTGCAAGTTAGGACCTTCTGGAAAACATAATCTTGGAGAGTTGCCTAGAGTATCAAGAAGTTAGCTGATGTCCAGGTTCACAAAGCCAGTATATGGCAGTTAGGATTTTAATCCAGGTCCTCCCGACTCTGAGGATAGCCCTGTCCATTAGGCCATGTTGTCTCATATACCATATTGAAGGGGTAAAAATAGACACATGTGCATGTATGCCCACACGTACACACACACACGTATGCATGCACACAAAAACATACACACACATTCCTCCCCCTCAGAAAGAAGATTGTGAAATACTGCAATGCATGACTGGAATTGTTAAAGTTCAATTCAGGTATCACACCTGCAGAAACAAACTGGGCTATGCTGATAGGCTGCCTGAGTTAGCACAGAGAGCAATGAACTAGGAGACTGAAAATGTGGGTCTGCCATTAACTGCTTTTTTGACCTTGGGCATTTCAATTTAATTTTTTTATTTGACAAACAAGTCACTTCACGTCTCTGAGACCCAGTTTCCTCTTCTGCAAAGGGAAACAGCTGAATTAAATTACTTCTGAGGTCCCTTTCAGCTTTAAGACAAGTCCATGATCTTATGACTTGACCATGTGACAAGAGGCTAAAACTCCCTCTAACTACCCTCCTCACTCCTTGAGTCCTCTATGCTCTATTTCCTTCTCTCCTCATCTTAGTCCATTTTATTGTCTCTGAATGCTTCCATAGTTGTTTTTCAGTCATATCTGACTCTTCATGACCCCGGGAAAGATACTGCAGTGGTTTGCCATTTCCTTCTCCACTTCATTTTATAGATGAGGAAACTGAGGCAAACAGGGTAAAGTGATTTGCCCAGGGCCATACAGCTGGTAAGTGTCTGAGACTAGATTTGAACTTGGGAAGAGGAGTCTTCTTGACTCCAGGTCTGTCACTCTATCTACAGAACCACCTAGCTACCCCTTCTATAGATCAGAGGCAACATAATTATCCTGATGCTGGTGCTAGCTATATAGTATGGGCCAAATCAGTTTAATTCTCTGGATGTCACAGATTTCTTAACTTTAAAATAAAGATGTATACTAAAATGATGTCTAAAGATCTCATCTAGCTTCATACTTGTCTAACTCCTTTGTGTTTGGCATAGATCAAGGGACCCTCAGAGCTCAACAAAAATAATATTCACTTTCTTGTAACACATGAAAGCTGAAAGGAAAGAGATCATTCCTTGTCTGTGGTGGTATAGCAGCTAAGTGACAAGGCTGGGACTTGAATTCAAATCTTCCAATTACAAATCCAGTACTTTTGACTGCTATACTGGGCTGATTCACCAGATTGCCTTCTTCTTCAGTCTTTGGTCTATTTTTGTTGTTTAGGTATTTCAGTTGTCTCTGACTCTTTGTAACCCCATTTGGGGCTTTCTTGACAAAGATATTGGAACAGTGGGGGGCAGCTAGGTGGAGCAGTGGATAAAGCATGGCCCTGGATTTGGGAGGACCTGAATTCAAATCCAGCCTCAGATACTTTTGACTTAGTAGCTGTGTGACCCTGAGCAAGTCACTTAAACCTCATTGCCCTGCAAAAAAAAAAAAAAAAAAAAAAAAAAAAAGGTACTGGAACAGTTTGCCTTTTCCTTCTCCAGCTCATTTTACAGATGAGAAAACTGAAGCAGTAGAGTTAAGTGACTTGCCCAGGGTCACACAGCTAATAAGTGTCTGAGGTCAGATTTAAACTCTGAAAGATGAGTCTTCTTGACTCCAGGTTCAGCACTCTATACACTGCTCCATCTAGCTACCCCTACCCCAATCTCTCTGGGCCATACTGACAATCAAGAGGTCGATATGAGACAGTGGTACCAAATGCATATAGAAATAGGCATATATATATATACATATATATATACATACATATATATATACATACATATATATATACATACATATATATATATACACACATATGGATCCCTGTGTGCCACATAACTTGGAAAACTACATATTACTATTATCTATGTTTTATACTATTCTTATTTATTTTATTAAATATTTCCCAACTACACTTCAATCTGATTCAGACTGCACACTATAGTGTTGAGAGTCCCATGCAACCCATAAGCTTGGTTCCCATGGTAGCTGTAAGCCTCCTCTGATCAGTGTCTGAGGATATCAACCCTGCCATCTTCCAGATCCTGTAGCACCTTCCCTCTCCCCTCTGCCATCAAACTAATTCAGTTGAGTGAATAATGACACAGTTCCTAGATGTATAAAAATATTCACAGCATCTTTTTTTATGATGGCAAAAAATTAAAAACCAAAGAATCTCCATTCATTAAGGAATGACTGAACAAATTGAGGTCAATGAATGGGATCATACTCCATCACTTTCATTGACCACATTTTGCTCAGCTATAAGAAATGAGGGAAAAACTAATTACAAAGAGGCATGGGGAGATTTCTATGAACTGATGCAGAATAAAATAAGCAGAACCAGAAATATAATTTATACCATAACATCAATTTTAGGGTATATACAATGTTACATACAATTTTGGTAGCTTCTATAAACTGACAAAAAGATTAAATGAACAGAACCAGACAAACAGAACAATTGACACAATAACAATACTAGAGAGATAAATAACTTTGAGAGCTGCAAGTTCAATACAGGAACCATCCATGATTCCAGAGGACTAATGATAGAACATATTATGTATCTTCTGACAGAGAAGTGATGGATGTAGGGTACAGAATGAGATGTCTATATTATTGTATATAGCTAATGAATTTATTGTGCTTGACTGTACATATTTGTTTCAAGGAATTTTCCCTTTTTTTCTTTTTTTTCCCAAATAGTAAGAGAGATAAAAATACATTTTTGTTCATTAAAGAGTTTTTAAAAAGAAAAGGTGAGCATAGTGCTACAGATGTGGGATGTTGCATACAATTTCAATTGAAGTAACTGTATTGTTGTTTTCCTTGAGTGTTTTGCTATGCTACAAGAGGCCTCTCAACAATGTCGAGGTAATCTATTAATGTTTATAATGGAAAAACAAAACAGGTCAATAAATCTTAAAAAGAAAAAGGTTAATAGTAAGAATATATGTCTCACCTGTTTGGAAGATTAATATTTAATGAGTTCTTAACTTGGGAACTGTGAACTTTTGGATTTTTTATTGTTTTGTTTGTCCTTTTGTTGTTGTTTTATTATAGTACTTTTTCCAATTACATGTAAATCTTTACATTAGTTAATTAATTAGTTTTCAATTAATTAGTTAATTAGTTAATTAATTAATTAATTAGTTAATTAATTAGTTTTCAACATTCTTTTTTTTGTGGGGCAATGAGGGTTAAGTGACTTGCCCAGGGTCACACAGCTAGCGAGTATCAAGTGTCTGAGGCTGGATTTGAACTCAGAGCCTCCTGAATCCAGGGCCAGTGCTTTATTCACTGCAGCACCTAGCTGTCTCCTCAACATTTATTTTTGTAAGATATTCAGTTCCAAAATTTTCTCTCTTCCCTCTCCCCTCCCAAAGCCAGCAAACAATCTGATAGAGGTTATACGGAACAATCATGTTAAACATATTTCCACATTAGTCATATTGTGAGAGAAGAATCAGAACAAAGGGGGGAAACCACAAGAAAGAAAAAACAAACAACAACAACAAAGTGAAAATAGTATGCGTTGGTCTACATTCAGACTCCATAGTTCTTTCTCTGGATAATATGGATAACATTTTCCATCATGAGTCTTTTAGAATTGCCTTGGATCATTGCACTGCTGAGAAGAGCTAAGTCTATCACAGCTGATCATCATTTTTGTTGCTGTTACTATGTACAATGTTTTTTGGTTCTCACTTCACTCAGCATCAGTCCACTTAAGTCTTTCCAGGTTTTTCTGAAATCTGCCTGTTCATCATTTCTTATAGCACAATAGTCTTCCATTACATTCATATACAACAGGGGCAGCTAGGTGGCACAGTGGATAAAGCACTGGCCCTGGATTCAGGAGGACCCAAGTTCAAATCTGACCTCAGATGCTTGACAATTACTAGCTGTGTGACCCTGGACAAGTCACTTACCCTCGTTGCCCTAAAACAAACAAACAAACAAACATTCATATACAACAACTTGTTAGGCCATTCCCCAATTGACGGGCATCCCCTCAGTTTCCAATTCTTTGCCACCACAAAAAGAACAGTTAAAAATATTTTTGTACATGTGGTTCCTTTTCCTTTTTTTATGATCTCTTTGGGATATAGACCTAGTAGTAGTATCGCTAGGTCAAAGAGTATGCAGTTTTATAGCCTTTTGGGCATAGGGATTGTGGACTTTTAAAAAATATATATTTTGATTACTGTATTACAATATAGTTGATTTCCTTTGCAATCCTATGTATTTTATGCCTTTTAAAACATTATTCAGGGGCAGCTAGGTGGTGCAGTGGATAGAGCACCAGCCCTGGATTCAGGAGTACCTAAGTTCAAATCTGGCCTCAGACCCTTGACACTTACTAGCTGTGTGACCCTGGGCAAGTCACTTAACCCCAATTGCCTCACCAAAAAAAACCAAAAAAAACAATAAAAACAAACAAAAAAAAACCCACATTATTCAGAGGTCCTTAGACTTCACCAGACTGTCAGAGGGATCTGTGTCACCAAAATTGATTAAGAAAACATGGTACATAAGATTTTTTCTTAGTACAAACTACTAGGCTCAAAGGAGGCCCATGACCCAGCCCAGAATTTTGTCATGGTTGTTTTTTGGGGCACAGTATCCTTTGTTGAAGGATATACAGAGCTAAAAGATCAAAGCCCCTAGATGGCACCAATGAGCATTAACTGCTTTCCATAATCTCCCGCCCAGGTCTGTCCTGAAGCCCATAGTTGGCAACAGTCCTGCCTGTAAATCTGCTCCTCATCCCTACCCCTAATCCCACTGTGGAACTTGTGGCTTAAATAGAACCCCCAGACCAAGGAAATGGAAGGGAGCAAGCAGTTATTAAGCATCTACTACCTATTAGGCACTTTATCTCATTTGAAACCAAGGACTGGGGGCAGCTAGGTGGTGCAGTGGATAAAGCACCAGCCCTGGATTCAGGAGGTCTTGAGTTCAAATTCAGCCTCAGACACTTGACACTTACTAGATGTGTGACCCTGGACAAGTCACTTAACCCTCATTGCCGAAAGAAAGAAAGAAAGAAAGAAAGAAAGAAAGAAAGAAAGAAAGAAAGAAAGAAAGAAAGAAAGAAAGAAAGAAAGAAAGAAAGAAAGAAAGAAAGAAAGAAAGAAAGAAAGAAAGAAAGAAAGAAAGAAAGATTAAATCAAGGGCTGTAAGGAAGGGAGATTTGATATGAGATGCTCTACAGGACCCCTCCCTTGGCTATTTTTGGACGCTTATTTATGAGCCAAGTTGTACTTAACAACTAAGGGTATATGGGATATTTGAGGATAACTAGTACCTCTGATGTGAGCGCTTTTCAGGGCTACTGATCAACCTTTGGTGTCTTGTCCCCCAATTCTCACCTGTGGTTCCAAGAAGTTATAACATGTGCAGTGGCCACATCCCAGCAAAACCATCTAGGCAGATGGACTAAACCAGGCTGAGGGGTAACTGATGGGCCTCAAACCCATTGGTGAGTCAGGGGGATTTCTATCCCAAGCATGTGAACACTTCCCCTGGTGGAATGGGCAGGTGAGAACAACTTGTTCCAATGTCCATGAAGGTGGCTGAAGAAGTGACTGAAGAAAGGCTTAAAGCTTTTTCAAGGCACTGAAGACACCAAGGTCATCCACCGCATCCTGGTCCATCACCAGCTGTCTTGACTTTTGTCTTGCCACTGGACTTTGATGGCTCTGGAAAAGAAAGTAAGGCTTAAGACTTTGTACAACTCTGCCCACTTTAAATCCAATTCGCAAGCCAATCCAGACATCACACCATGATGTCATTGGTCCCCTTCAGAAATGAAGTATGTTGACACTAGGATGTGACCCTGGACAAGTCACTTAACCCCAATTGCCTGACCAAAAAAAAAAAAAAATGAAGGATGAACAACAACTTAACTCGGAGTCCTTCAACACCCCAAATTTAAATAAGAGCATTCCTAAGCTTGCATGATAGATGCAGACCTGGGAAAGATATAATGGATTCTGGCCTGGTCCTGCTTAAACAATAGCTTCTCATTAGACAGAGATTCTTTATCAAGCCCTGTAACTGCCTGTAGCCCTTTCCCCAATGTTTTAGGGATTAAACAATGTTTTAGGGATTAAACAATGCAGTGATGCTCTCTGCTATAGAATGGGACTAGATGCTGTTTAGTTTGTAATGCCTGGCTTCATTCCCCTGCCTAAATATATATAAATATATATATATATGTAAAAAATATATGTATACACACATATACATATACATACATATACATGCATATATATACACATACATACATATATATATACATATATATATATATATATATATATATATATATATATATATATATATATATATATATAGCCTTTTGGTCAGACCCATGCTTTTGTCTCCTATCTTTAAAAACACAAATGTTAAAAAATTTTGTTTACATGTAATTGAGAAAATTAAATGTTAAAAAATAATCACTAGTATTACTATAGGACTTTAAGTTTTGCATAGTACTTTACAAGTATTACCTCATGGTATCTTTATAATAACTGTGGAAAGTAGGCACTATAATTATTCCCATTTTACAGATGAGGAAACAAACAAACAGAGGTTATGGCATGCTCAAGCCATATAGGTAGGTACTATCTGAGCTCAGATTTGAACTAACCTCTTCTTAACTCCAGGTCCAGTGCTCTGTACAGTACACCACCCAGCTACCATGGTATTTTATCATGGCAAACTTAATATGTACTTTTTTTTTTGGTCAGGCAATTGGGGTTAAGTGACTTGCCCAGGGTCACACAGCTAGTAAGTGTTAAGTGTATGAGGCTGGATTTGAACTCAGGTCCTCCTGACTCCAGGGCCACTACTCTATCCACTGCTCCACCTAGCTGCCCCTAATATGTACTTTTTAAAACAACAAACCATGTAAGAGAAATTCATGGTTCTATATACAATCCTTTTTATTGTTGTTCTTTATTTTTAAGTTTATGAAAAATAATATTTTTTGTTTGTTTGGTTGGTTTTTAGTGAGGCAATTGGGATTAAGTGACTTGCCCAGGGTCACACAGCTAGTAAGTGTTAAGTGTCTGAGGCCGGATTTGAACTCAGGTCCTCCTGACTCTATCCACTGTGCCACCTAGCTGCCCCCAAAATAATATTTTTTTAAAATGTGGTGCTCAGAAGAGCAAAATATCTGGCAGGAAATGAATCTTTCTTGGTAGCAAAGTCCACCTTAGGACATCTGCTTACCAGCATTAGTTACCTTGCTGCATATAAGGACAATAGGCAATGGAAGCTGTTTCCTTGGCTAAGTAACTATGGCTAGTGCTGGCAGTAGTCATGGAGAAAAGTGGCAAGGATGAAGAAGAGCAGTTGGGGGAGCCAATCAAATCACAGGTCACATATGCAGACTCAGAAGGCATTAGAATCCTGGAGTGTCAGAGGTGGCAGTGACCCTAGAGTCCAACCTCTCTGTTTCATAAGAGGAAGGTGTAGCAACATGCCCAAGGTCAAATACCTAGTTAGCGGCAGAGCAAGGACAACCATCTGTGTCCCCTGGCTCCAGGACTCTTTCCACTACATCATATCTCTTCTCCATTAAAAGGCATGGTGCTGTCAATTAGGTCCCTGGGGAAGAATATAGAAGGGAGCTTTGAGATGTTCACAGAGTCTATTAAGGTGTGTTGTTCTTGTTATTGTTCAGTTGTTTCAGTGTGTCTGACTCTTCATGTCCCCATTTGAAGTTTTCCTGGCAAAGATACTGGGGTGGTTTGTCATTTCCTTCTCTAGATCATTTTACTGATGAGGAAACTGAGGTAAACAGGGTTAAATGACTTGCCCAGGGTCACATAGCTAGCAAATGTCTGAGGCCAGATTTGAACTCACAAAGATGAGTTTTCCTGACTTTGGACCCAGCACTCTATCCACTATGCCACCTAACAGGCCTGTTAAGGTTCACAGGATTCCAGCATCTACGTTTTAGGTATTGATGAAAATTGTATTTGCTTGAATATTATATGTACATTCTACCTTCCTTGGTATTAAATGCCAAGCTAGATTTTTTCTTGCCTCAAGTTTCATCATTTTGAAGAGTCCTTCAGCAAAACAAAAGTATAAAATGGTTGCCAAGTCAGAATTTAAAAACTCAGTACCTACCTAGAATGAAATGGTGCTTTCTGAATATCTGGGTTTAAATAGGTAGAGACTGAGGATTATATGGTATCCCAAAATTCTTCAAGCTATTAAAGTTTTAAACTGAACTAAGACTTTTGGGACACCTTGTTTGAGACTTGTAATTAACATTTATTTGAGAGGAAGGGACAGGCGTACTTGGGTAAGAAAATAGGCAAAGTATAGGAGAAGGAACAGAGAATGAGAATCATTAAAGAGAATACAAAAATAAACATTTTTGCTGATATTTTTTCGTTTCTTTTCCTTTTTTTAAACAAATGTGATCTCATTTGATCCTCACAACCCTGGAAGGTAAGTGCTATTATTATTCCCATTTTTCAGCTGAGGAAACAGAGGTTAAAGATTTGCCCATGGTCATACACCTAGGAAGTATCTTTGAGATTGGGTTATGAACTAAGGTCTTCCTGACTCTAGGCCCAGGACACAATCCACTGTGCTATGAGCTGAATCTAAAAAGGAAAGAAGAAACAACTAAGAACAAATCTAGAAATAACTGAAAAGATAAAGGAACAGATATGGCTGGAATATACACACGCAAAAAAATACACACACATACACACATACACAAATTAAGTGGCCCAAAATCTAGTGTCTTAGAATAAGATTCTGGGGCAGCTAGGTGGCGCAGTGGATAAAGCACTAGCCCTGGATTCAGGAGGACCAGAGTGCAAATCTGGCCTCAGACACTTGACACTTACTAGCTGTGTGACCCTGGGCAAGTCACTTAATCCCCATTGCCCCGCAAAAAAAAAAAAAAAGAATAAGATTCTTAGGGAATCATCTTAAGATAGTGGAGTGAAAAGAAGCAGAATCGTCCAGCCTTCTCATAAATATTTCAGCAAAGGTAAAAAGAAAAGAACACTAAGTCACAAAATAATCAAGAAATCCAAGGAGACACTAGAGTCAGGGCTTTTTCTCAGTCTGGATCCACACGAAGAGACTGACAGAAGCCTGAAGGCTCTAGGGAAAGAGTCTAGACAGAAAAATCCATACAAGGAGTTCAGCTCACTAAAACCTACATTAAAAAGCATACAAACTGGGGCAGCTAGGTGGCGCAGTGGATAGAGCACGGGCCCTGGAGTCAGGAGTACCCGAGTTCAAATCCGGCCTCAGACACTTAACACTTACTAGCTGTGTGACTCTGGGCAAGTCACTTAACCCCAATTGCCTCAACAAAAACAAAACAAAACAAAACAAAAAAGCATACAAACTGCAGAAACAAACTGCACAAGCCTGGATCTCTCCACTGCTTCTTCCACTACCTATAGCTTTGAAGCAGAGGAAGCTAGCAGGAGGTCTAGACCAAGGTCTAGCCAAGGACCTCTGTAGCCTGCAGCTGTGTCATTTGTCACAGGAGACTATGGGGCTCAGATTGGGAGGGCAATGATCAGGGCACACTCTGGATCAGACCACCCTCATGCAGAACATTGTCTGGAGCCACTCCTGAAGACCTTGAAAAGCACAATGCTCATTACTTAGTCCTCAGATACTACAAATTAGGACCAAAGAAGGCCTTATCATTGCTTTCAGAAGTGCACAGGGCCTGGCCCCAACACAAAGTCCCAATTTAAAAGGTTTGGTTGGAAAAAGCAGTGAAGGGAGGAGGAGGAGGGAGGAGGAGGGAGAAGGAAGGAGGAGGAGAAGCAGGAGCAGGAGGAGGAAGAGGAGGAGGAGAGAAGAAGAAGAAGAAGAAGGAGAAGGAGAAGGAGAAGGAGAAGGAGAAGGAGAAGGAGAAGGAGAAGGAGAAGGAGAAGGAGGAGGAGGAGGAGGAGGAGGAGGAGGAGGAGGAGGAGGAGGAGGAAGAAGAAGAAGGAGGAGGAGGAGGAGGAAGAGAAAGAAAAAGAGGAAGAAGAAGAAGAAGAAGAAGAAGAGGAGGAGGAGGAGGAGGAAGAGGAAGAAGAAGGAGGAGGAGGAAGAGAAAGAAGAAGAGGAAGAAGAGGAACAATGACAATTATGAAATATTATGGAATCAGGGAAATAATAATTCTACATCATCTACAAGTAAAATCTCCAAGAAAATTACTGATATGACACAAACTCTCCTGGATACTATGGCACAAGAGTTTAGAATGATAGCATAAATGTAATGAAAGCTCCAAAGAAAAGAATGGGAAAGTGGAGTTCTATGAGAAAGGATTATATAGAGAATAAATAGCTAAGTGTAGAACTTATAAAACCTTACTCAGTTAACTGACTGCTAAAAAATTTTATTATACTAGAGAGAAATCAATGAGTCCATGAGACAATAAATAATATTAGAACAAAAGAAAAAGATCGAAAAAATAGAAGAAAATATTAAAACATTTGACCTGGAAAACTGATCAAGGAAAGAAAATCTAAGAATCATTAGACTACCTGAAAACCTTGACCATAAAAATACCTATTTACCATTTTTCAAAAAATCATGAATAAGGGGGTAGCTAGGTGGCACAGTAGATAAAGCATTGGCCCTGGATTCAGGAGGACCTGAGTTCAAATTCAGCCTCAAGCACTTGACACTTAACTAGCTAAGTGACCCTGGGCAAGTCACTTAAACCCTCATTGTCCTGCAAAAACAAAATTTCCAAACTTTATTGACTTAACCAACAACAAGGCTTCCCAAAAGGCTAATAGAAACATGGTTGATATTGTCATGGGGAAAATGGGGTAAGGGCTAAAGAGTAGGGGTTAGGGGTTATGGGTCCTTAGGAATTCCTCTTTAAAGAATTACACATTTTTGCACACAAAAGCAGTTAGAATAAGATGGTAGTTTATTTAGAGGAAGGGAAAGGGAAGGGAAACCAGGAAAGAAATCCTTGGACTTCTTTTTTTTTTTTTGGTGAGGCAATTGGGGTTAAGTGACTTGCCCAAGGTCACACAGCTAGTAAGTGTCAAGTATCTGAGGTCGGATTTGAACTCAGGTCCTCCTGACACCAGGGCCAGTGCTCTATCCACTGCGCCACCTAGCTGCCCCTAATCCTTGGACTTCTCATGGGGAGAAGGCATGGCATAGAGCATGGCTCTGAGATACCAATCTCCTCAAGCAGGACTGATGGGGGTGACCATCTGACTGTGGAAAGTTACTTTAGTGAGGGAGAACCATCCCCTACTGGTGGTGGCTAGAGGAATTGGGTGAGGGGTGGCTGCAGATCTCAAGCCATCTCCTCAGGACACAAAGGAAGCAGCCACACCTAAATTTATCTCCCCAGGATTGAGGGAGACTAGAATGAAGGGTAGGGGTCCGGAAACTAGCTCAATCCAATCTGGTTCCACTTATCTCTTTAGGTGTGTCTGTCCTTTGGATTAGTTTCTCAAGGAGAAGGTTCTTTGGTGTGCCCCAGAGAACTTCTGGGGTGCCCTGGGCCCATAACAATATTAACCTTACCTGACCAATGTACAAACTAACATTCACATCATCTCCATCACTCCCCCATTCATGTTTCACTCTGAGTATTTCCAAGGTAAAGGGTATCCAAAAAAACTTAAATTGTAAAGGTCATTACTTTTCTTCTCTTATTCCCTACCACAGGACCATAAGATATCATGGAAATCAAAATTAGTTGTTCAGAAAAATATCTGGGACCCCTGGCCTACAGCAAAGCAATAGAACTGTAGGGAAGGTTGAAAGGAAAAGGAAAAAAAATAGAAGAGGAAAAAAGTAAGAATATTCTAATGGATACTTTATATTTTAAAATTTTAATTGATATCTTTTGTTTTCTTTATCAATCATGTCCTGACATGCCCTTTTCCCACATTGAACCCTTTCTTAAAACAATGAAAAATAGTTAAAACTGAGCAGTCAATAAACACTTATTAAGCATCTATGAGTAAGGAACTGTGCTAAATTTTAGAGATGCCAAGGATGTTAAAAGACATTCCCTGTCATTAAGGAGCTCACAGTCTAAAGAGAGAGACAACAGGAAAACAATTATGTATAAACAAATTCTAGACAGGATAATTTAGATGTAACGAACAAAAAGAAGGCCCTATCCTTAAGGAGGATCAGGAAAGGCTTCTTTTATTATTTTTTTTTAATTTTTTTTTTTTTTGGCAAGGCGATGAGGTTCCTTGCCCAGGGTCACACAGCTAGTAAGTGTCAAGTGTCCAAGCCTGGATTTAAACTCAGGTCCTCCTGACTCCAGGGCCGGTGATCTACCCACTGTGCCACCTAGCTGCCCCCAGGAAAGGCTTCTGTTAGAAAATGAAATTTTAGTTGAATCTTTAAGGAATCCGAAAAATCCCTGCCCTCAAGACACTTACATTCTAATGGAGGAAGAAGCAAAATGGAAACCAAAGAAGCAACTGAGTGCAGAGAAAGAATAGTCTTGCATGGGTCCTTCCTTACACAAAAGGGAGCCTGTAGCAGGAACTCACCAGTTTGAGAATGGGAGCAGAGCTTGTGGAGGGCTATAGGTAGGTGAGTAGTCCACAGAGATGGCAAGCTGTTCCAGGGCAAAGAGGCCCCAACTGCTGAAAGAAGTTCTAGGATAAGCCAAGCAGCAGACGGGGTATGGTGTTGAAATCCAGAGAAAGCTGGGAATGAGGCCAGCAAGATTAGCTAACAAGGAGCATATGGAGAATCATTTCTATAGTACCAGGTAATATGGGGTTGCCTGGTACCAGATGGAAATTTTACCAATAAGATTATTATTAAGAAAAGAACAAGAGACCCCCTTAGCTAATTTTCAGGGTAAAAAGCAAAGAATGAGAAAAAATTAACACTTAAGGGATACATGCCTATTATCTTGGCAACTGTTGCAATGCTTTGCACATCTGGTATCCACAGTTCCATATTTTTTGCATATAAGCAACAAGGCATCCTTAGGGAGAAAGAGGAAGCAGCATGAGACAAGCAAATCACATTATTCACATGACCTCAACCACCACCTCCTCCAGTTCCCAGTGGAGATGGCCCAAGATCCCAAATCCAAGAGCCCTGGGAATAGTTATGTCTCCAAGATCACCCTCTCTCCTTCGAGCCCAGGTCTCATTGATAGCAATTAGGGGAGTAATCGTTTTTGAAGAAGGGGCCACATTCATTGCCTTTTTTGTGTTTTTTGGAGGCCATCGGGGTCAAGTGACTTGACCAGGGTCACACAGATAGTAGATGAGGCTAGATTTGAACTCTGGTCGTCTTGACTCCAGGGCCAATACTCTATCCACTGTACCACCAACCTAGATGCCCCTACATTCACTGTCACCACCAACACCAACCACTGACCAACTACCACCAAGGAGGGAGGTGAATCCAAGAGTCCCAGAACAACCTCTAAACCACCAGTCCTGCTTCTTTCTCAGCCCCCATAGCCATGATTCCAGGAAGCAGCTTCAATGGAAATGTAGCCTGGCAACTGCTTCTGTTAGTACAGTAGCCACAGCTACTGAAAACCCATTCTCAATACTGTCAAATGGTTCAACACAAGACACTGACATGCTTTTATTAGTCAAAATTATATTCATAATATAAGATGCATTACCATCTGCTTTGCCACTAAAGCAGAACCCTAAAAACCATGGGACCTTTCCATTTGACTTGTAGTCAAAACCTGTCTTTGTTGTGTTGTTCCCCTTACCCCCTACCCCATTAAAATGTAAGCTCCTTGAGACTAAGGAATTTCTTACTTTTCTATTTCTATCCCCAACACTTAGTACAGGGAGATGAGAGAGACAGAGACAAAGACAGAGAGATACACATATAGACATATATATATATATATATATATATATAGTGTTTAATAATGTCTTTTCATTTATTCATTCATATTGTTATGCCTCTTAGAATTTTATAACTGAAAGTGCTATCCGGCCTCACTCCAAAAAGTATAAATGAATCAATATTGTTTATTATAGAGTATATATATATGCATACAAATATGGACAACTAGGGCAGCTAGATGGCGCAGTGGATAAAGCACTGGCCCTGGATTCAGGAAGACCTGAGTTTCAAATCTGTCCTCAGACACTTGTCACTTACTGTGTGACCCTGGGCAAGTCACTTAACCCCCATTGCCCTGCAAAATATATATATATATGGACAATTCAGGCAGCTGGGGCTCGTTAGCCTTGGCAGGCAACCTGCCTAGGGGAAGGAAACCCTGATTTTAAACCTCTGCTGCCCTGCAGCTATACCCATATATGGGAAAGGCTTCGGGAGTTAACCCAGAGGAAAAATCAGAAGTCGGAGTCCCTTAGGCAGTTGGATGTTGGATATTGGATATCACATCCCTCTAGCAACTCCTGCGGCAGCACTGGTGCTAAACTGTATTGGCTCTGCCTCTCCTTTGGATCCACCAATGTCGCGGAGAGGGAAAACCTGCCGCATGGGCAACAGCTTGTTTTCCATATTGATCAGCCCAGGCCAGCGCCCTGGAGAGGACACTCCAGCTACTCCTCATGGGGTAGATACAACACAGGATGTGACAGTTACTGGTTATAAGTCACTCAGGAGCTGTGGCTCCCATATCAGACTGCACAGCCACACTGTGGCCTGTGGCTCTTCAAGGCGCTTATTCATGGTCGTCCATGACTGGTGGTGGCCTACTATATATGGACAACTAGATGGCCCATAGATAGAGCACTGGATTCGCACTTAGGCAGATTTGAATTCAAATCTTGCCTCAAATGTTTATTAGCTGTGTGACCCCTGAATAAGTTTTTTAGCCTCAGTATCTACATCTGTAAAAAGAGGATGATAATAGCACCTACCTTGCAGGATTGTTGTAAGGATAAAGTAAAATAAAACATAAAGAATTTTGTAAACTTTAAAAATTACATAAATACCAGCCATTATTATTATGCATTCATTATCAAGTATCATTATATTAAGAAGTCTTAGCATCTTTGTGTAATTGTTTATTCCCTCTCTCCCTTATAGAATGTATATTTCATTTCCAGGATCCAAAGGGATGGTAGGAGCACCTGAAATAAATCTATATTTGTGGGAAAGTACATCCCAAGTTTATGAGGGAAACATTTTGTTGTTACTTTCCTTATTGTTATTTCATTAAGTGCCTTTGCTTTGAGCTAATTGTGTCTTCTGGCTGAGTAGGGAAAAAAAATTAACATCACGTAGGGGTTCCTGGGCTATAGTTTAGAGTAGATGCACATCCAGGGAGTGCTCTGAACCTGGGTGAGTCACCCATGCAAGGTGATATAAGTTAGCTTATAGAGGGTTATGGTGGAAGATTATGAGTAGCATGGCATTATGAAGGCAAAAAAAATTTTTTTAACTCAACAAGAAAAAAAAACAGAAATTTCTTGCTTGTTTCCTTTGCCAGAAGAGAGATATGTATTTTCATATGAGCTTTCTGAGGATAATAGCCCTAAAATGAAAATTTTAGGTCAGATATCAAGGGAAGTTGGTTTCTTGGCAAGCTAGGATGAGATATCATGGCGCAAACAGGGTCTTGTAATAAATGACTAGGTCTAAAGGAGTTTGTTTTAAGACGTTAGGGGGCTTGAAGAACAGAGGATAGAACACTGGGCCCGAGGAAGGGGGGTCCTGACTGGCTATATGATCCTGGGCAATTCAGTTAACCTCTGTTTGCCTCAGTTTCCTCATCTGTAAAATGGAGATAATAATGGCACTTACCTTCCAAGGTTGTGAGGATCATGAGATACTTTTTGACAAGCACTTAGCACAGCACAAATGTTAACTATCATTATCATTGCAAGGTTGTCGTGAGGCTGAAATTAGCTATTTGTAAAGATCCCAGCACATAGTAAGTAGGTACTATATAAATCTTTGTTTCTTTCCCCTTCCCCCGTGGAATCTGGCTGTATTGTGTCAAAAGAACACTTGTTCTTACTTGTGAAAGCATGATGAAGCATTAAGCTAACAGGAAGCACCTGCTACTGTGCCAATGTCTGGAATCAATCAAAAGGTCAGAGTATGGATTACCTCAACTACAAGAAGCTAAAAGGTGGTGGAGGAGGAGGAGGTGGTGGAGGAGGAGGAGGGGGAGGGGGGGAGGAGGAGGAGGAGGGGGAGGGGGGGGGAGGAGGAGGAGGAGGGGGAGGGGGGGGAGGAGGAGGAGGAGGAGGAGGGGGAGGGGGAGGGGGGGGAGGGGGAGTTCAACCACAAGACACCAAAGCCCCGTGCAAAGATTTTCACAGACACTGCACTGGGCAGACTCATCATCTCCCTACCTAAGAGAATTCATGACATTGTCAATACAAGAAAAAGCTCAAAAGTTTAAAACAACTCTGATAGGCTGATGGTCATGGGGGAGGAGAAGGGTTACTTAGGAGGCAAAGATCTGGAAAAAATGTCTCCAATGGAAAGACCAGTGGGGTTTTTGTCAGATTGGTTGGAGAGCTAATACCAGGCCACCTGCTCCCCTTAATTGTGTCTGGGCTTATGTGAGCAATAAAGTAGTATCTTAAGAGCATTCTAAAAAATTTTCATCTCTACAGAACTGTTGACACTGACCCTCTACTATATATGGCTGAGGATAGGTCATGCCTGGGACATTCTCTTCTCTACTTGCTGATAGAACTGGCCCTAGTAGGAAGGCATTTGAGGAGTCTAACCTGTTTTGAAGAGAACAGGCAGTTTGTTTTCTTTCCCTCTTCTGACATGACATACTTGTGATAACCTCACTAGAGTAGGGTGAAATGAACAGGGGGCTGGACTAGAAGTCAGAGGATCTATGTTCAAATTAAATTTCTGCCACATAGATTGACAGAATGAGGTGGTAGATAATAGACAGTTATGGACAGACATATAGGCAGATAAATAGATGATTAATAGATAGATAGAACTAGATCATAGCTAATAGGTAGATGATATAACTAGATGATTAATAGATAAGTGATAGTAAATAGATACATACATAGATGGATAGCTAGAACTAGATGACAGATAATAAATAGGTAGATGGACAGATGGATAGATAGAGCTAGATGATTAATAGATAAGAGATAGTAAACAAATACATAGATGAATGGATAGAACTAGATGGTAGGTGGGGGGAGAGAGAGAGAGAGAGAGAGAGAGAGAGAGAGAGAGAGAGAGAGAGAGAGAGAGAGAGAGAGAGAGAGAGAGAGAGAGAGAATATTGCATGTATGCTCTGGCTCACTGTCTCAAGGAAAGGTAGGCTACATCTCCCCTAAGGGTTCCAGGGTACCCTGAGGGGCTTGAGTTACCTTTTCTTCTACAGCCATCAGGTCAACCCCCATCAACTATCCTCCCCCACCCCCTTTGTTAGGGAGTCATTGACTAGCACCCTTTTCTATTTAATCATTTAATATCAATTAGCTTTTACACAAAGATATTTACTTCAAAGATAAAGTAGAAATTTTTAAAAATTTCTCCCAACACCTCTAGGGTATATACTCCCTTTTACCTTGTCACTCTCGGTGGGAGTGGTATCTCAACTTAGCTCATCCCCTACATAGCATTGGCATCATTACATTCACATCCAAAGGCAACACCCCTACCAGAGAAGTCTTCACGTCAGTCTCCTCGGCATCAGGAACCTAAAGCCCCTAACGGAGTTCTCTTGTTTCTTAAGGCATCAATGCTGGACTTGCTGCAACCCTCAGCCTGGGCTCTGACTCCCAGGTTCCTGTGAATTGCTCTCCCAACCTTTCAAAAGTACCAAGGTCAGAGATATCCTTCACTACTTTCATGTGACACTGAGCAAAGGAGTCACTGAGATCCCCCAGAAAAAAAAAAAATGAAGCAAAAAACAGTAGCTAAAGCTGACAGACTTTTTTGAATTCCTATGCAGCCAAAGAGCCTCCTCTTCAACACATGGTTAGTCGACAGAAACTACCTAGAGAATGTCTACTGCTCTACAGTCTGTTTCTCTGAGGCACTTCCCTCACGATTCTTTCAAGAGCAGGATTCTCAGGTTCTCCACACAGAAAGATATTAGGCATCCCAGGAGATTTGCACAGGTATCTGACCCAATTACGCTTAAATATATAAATAGATAAACAATTATTAATCACTTTACTATGTGCTACTCATAGTGTTAAACACCAGGGATCCAAATCCAAGTCAAGACAGTCCCTACCCTCAAGGAGATTATGTTCTGATGGAAGAAGACAATGCATAAGAAAGAGCTGAAAGGCATGGGGAGAGAGGGAATGGGGAGAGAGGGAATGGGCAGATTGTGGCATGATTTGGAGTTGATGGTCAGGAAATGAGGTGAAGGTGTGGTTTCTGGCAACATAAACTGAAGCCTGGAAAAGACCTCAATTTAGAAAGGCCAGGGTCATCCACTACATCCCAGACCATCACCAATTGTCTTGATTTTTGTCTTGCCATTGGACTTGATGACTCTGGAGAAAAAAAGTGAGACTGATGACTGTGCAGCTTTGCCTCATTTAAATCCAATTCAAGTGTAAGTCAAGACATCACCTTTGTGACATCATTGGTCCTTTTGGAGAACTACCACCACTACCACCACTGCTACCACCACCACCAACAATAAAAATAACAACAACAATAGGGCAAGAACTCATCTCTAAAAGCCCAGGATGATTCCAAGATGGTTTCAGTGAGTAGAAAGCAGTATGATCTAGAGGTAAATGTGTGGTCTTGGACAAGTCCACCTCTCAGATCTTTAGTTTCATCACCTGAAAATGAGGGGATCTAAGATTCTCATGTCCTTTTCAGCTCTAAATATATGATTCTGTGTAAGAGAGAAAGGTACATCTAATGCTTCTACCCCCTAGCATTCAGCTGTTTCTACTCCTCCTTCCTCAAGGAAAGCTCCTTGTGCTAATCAGTTCTACTGAGAAGGATAATGGCTGATGGAAGCACTTATGTAGGGTTGTCCCTTCCTGTCAGGCTGTTTTCTACTTCACAAGAAGCTGTAGGCATAATGGGTTTGGCCTCCATTGACAAAATAGAAGACCAAACAATCTCTGGGCCTCTTGCCCATCAACTCCCAACATACATTCCCACCTTCATCTTGCAGGTCATACCACCCAGGAGCCAGCCCTAAGGTTTCTGACGGCATCTCCAGCCACTCCCCCTACCCTTCCTGGTACAAACATGCCTGCACTTGGTGCTCAAAAACAAGAGTCTTGAGGCACCCTCTGGCACGGACATTGGTCTTTAAAAAAACAAAAAAAGGAGTTGGTCTCAATCTGATGAGCCAGGGATTGCGGTAGCAGAGATGAGTAATTCAGAAGGGGAAAAATGCCTTTGTTCCCCTTTCCTCTTCAATGGTTCAGATTGCAAAATATGGGGAGGTCATGGAATCCTGTGTAGTAATTATCATAATAGCCTAATAACTGCATATACTGTTCTTCTCTGGACTTGGATGCCCTCAAGGATTGAACTTCTTCTGCCTCACCCCTTCTGCTAGAGCCCACAAAGATCATTTCTCTTCTTTGCCCATACCCTTCGCCCTCTTATCTCTTCCCATTTTCCCCACCATTGAAGAAATAAAGAAATAGATATGTTGTCTTTTTGGTCACTTTTTAAAATGAGAAAATAAGTCAATTTTTGCAATAGTCTTTTAGAGTAGTACCCTGCATTGCTTATTTAGACTTGTGATCTTGGGCAAGTCACTTCATCCAGTCCTGGGGACTCAGTTTGCTTTTCTTTGAAGTGGATCTGGTAAAGCTGACACTACTTTTATCACATGGGTCTTGAGAGAACAGCACTTTGCTAAATATTATAGAAAGTGAATAATTGCCTTATGTTTATTTACTCAAAATTGTTCACTTTTATCACCTGAGATGTCAACCCCCTCAGGGATACTGAAAGGGAGAAAGGGCTACCCTTTGACCCATGTGACTAATGAGGAAACTGAGGCGCAGAGAAGGGAAGGGACTTGTTCAAAATCATCCAGGTCCTTCCCCTCAGCACTTAGCCTCTGTAGCACTGTTGTTGCTTCACTAGAAGTTACTGATTGAAAGCAGTAAAGTATACAGATGCTATGGCTTTGGGAAGTAACATAGTAGCGATGAAGGGAAGAATAGTGGTCAGAAAAGAGTCTCTCCATGCTTGGTCTGCTCTTGACTACACTTGACCGCTCCACTATCTATGGGGACAAACAAATAAACAAGCAAATTCTGAGGAGATATAGAAATCCTCTGCAAGACAGCTGACAACTAGTCATTCTACAAAGTAGCCGAAGAATGAGATCAGAGGTTACTACCTGTGCTAGAACAGTGAGAAGAAAAGCAGTGGACCTGGGAGCCGGTTCCTACATCCCTCTTCCTGATCTGTTTGACTCCCTTAAAGATTGTGCCTAGAAAAGCCTTTGGGGAAGGGTTATGCTGCTAGTAGAACAGTATTTGAGGAAATTTGCTGGCTTCCAATAAGTCTTTAGTAATATTAGAATTAAGTGACCATGCACATTCAAGCTCAATGCTTCTGTGATTGACCCTATTTTTGCCATTTTCATGGATCTAAAATCAGTGAGCTAGAGCTGACCATGAAAGTGAGGGTAAGAGCCAAGATTTTGATTGAATTAATTGGCATTAATAACACCCTCAAGGTAATGAAGGAAGCAGCTGACATCATCTAAGATGTAGGAGTTGAGGAGAAAGTTTCAGTTCTCTGAGAGCCTTACTATTCATCCCCTGGGCACCACTTAATATTGAGTGGAGTGCACAGGGGTAAGTGTGGGACAACCAAGGGGCTGGTTCTTATTTTGAACAAGGTCAGGTTAATATCTAGCAGCATTCTTTCCTTCCCTCTTTAAGGACTAAGCAGATATTTCAAGCCTATTGCTGTTTGTACCTCTATTCTGTAGACTTACAGTTTGCCCAGGGATGTTGTTTAAGGTGATTCCCTTTCCTTTTATTCCTTTTTTTTTTTTGAGGCAATTGGGGTTAAGTGACTTGTCCAGGGTCACACAGCTGGTAAGTGTCAAGTGTCCGAGGCTGGATTTGAACTCAGGTCCTCCTGAATCCAGAGCCAGTGCTTTATTCACTGTGCCACCCAGCTGCCCCAAGGTGATTCCCTTTCTAACTGCCTTACCTTTTAATGGTCTATCTTCCAGAAAGTCCAATCCACCCAAATGAAGCTAATGTGTGAAGTAAGCCATGGAGGCAATGTGCTGGGACCAAAGGTTAGTCCATTACAGATTTGTCACTAGAAGGGCAATGGAACAACATGAGGCTGATGTGAGTGGGCTCAATCACTGCTACTCCTGAAGAACTGTGCAAGGTAAGGGCTGTAAAACATAAAGACATCTGATGAGAAAGAAGAATCTGAATATGTCATGTAGGGAGGATGAGGAATAACCAAGGAACACCCCATGTGATGCTTTGCTATCCTCATAAGCTTCAGAGATCTAGAGAAACTCACCCAGCATGTTGAGTGGATGCACCATGCAAGATTTCCAGGAGGACATATATGAGAGCTACATAGAATGAGACAGCATTGATGAGTGGTGGTCATGGGATATAAACAAAGGTTTGTCCAAGGTCAGCCAGTCCACCCAAATCAAGCCCTGGTCTAATATGTGAAACAAGTCATGGAGGCAATGTGCTGGGATCAAAGGTTAGTCCATCACAGATTTGTTTCCCCTTATTTTCCTTACCCACAAACTTCCCCCCCCCCCAAGAATACAATCAATTTTATCAGTATTTGATCAATAGCATCAAATTGAATAGCTTCAATTTCTTCATCTGTAAAATGGGAAAATAGGACTAAATAATTTCTGAGGTTATTTCCAGTTCTAAATCCTATGATTTTATTTGTCAATGAGCAGTAATCAGTCCATGGAAAAAAAAACCCATTTCCTACAATCCTGCCACTGTGTAGAACTAATCTTATCATTCTATATAAGGTGTTAAGTCTTAAACAGAAACTATACTGGTATTTTAACAGAAAATATCTCCTCTATTCATTAGGGTTTATTTCAAAGTTTACATTGGTGAATATAACCAGAGGCCCCCCCCCCCAAAATCTCTCGAATGTTTAAAATACCCTGCTTCTCAATGAAAAAAAAATGTTAGTCATTCTAACCTTGACTTTTCAAAACACCTTTTATAAGTTTTCTCCAAAATGTATTGGTTTGTCAAACAGGTAAATGGCAAAAGAACCAAATTATTTCAATGGGTCTATAATCAAACTGGATAGTTCCTCCATTGATTTAGTTCAGAATCATCATGACATAATGGAAAGAATTCTAGATTTAGAATCTATGGCTTGTGTTAAAATTCTGTCTCTGCCACCTGGGTTACCTTAGGCAAGTCACTTAATCTCCCTGTGCCTCAATTTTCTCATCTGTAACATAACACTTTATATTACACTAGATGGATCATATTGCACTAGATGGATCCTAAGCTTATCCAGATCTATAATTTTATAATTCTGACCCTACCTCCTCTGTCAGCAAGAAGGGATCCACCTCTCCTCTGAATTAACATAGAATTCAGAACCTTTTCTTTTTCTAAAGAACAGGTTTATGGCTATCTAGTATTGTACTTAAGTTTGCACAAGCCTGTTTTCCCCTGCTAGACCAAGTTGTATTGAGTATACATTGTGTATAGAATATATATAAATATATATATATATATATATATATATATATATATATATTAAGGGCATAAGAACTGGTTTCCCTTTTGTGCACATAAGTTGTGCCTGATTCAGTGTCTCACCTCACCTGTTCTACAGTCTTTTACATGGCTGTCCTTTGCAGGCCCAAATGGCAATCTAATTCATTCCTCCAAAATAGCTTGCTTTTTCTGTCCAGCCTACACCTCCTGACCTTCCAAGTCCCAGTGTTTCATATGCCCAGAACCCTTGTTCTCTAAACAGCCAGGACACATCCAGAATTGTAGAATTGTAGAATTTAGAGTTAAAAAGGACCTTAGAAATCATCTTAGTCTAAACTTCATTTTACAGACGAAGAATTGAGACCCAGAGAAATAAAGTGACTTATCACATATCAACCAGACAATAAATGGCAGAGCCACAATTTGAATGAACCCAGGTCCTCTGAATCCAAAGCCAAGACTCTTCTCATTACATGACTGTTTTCTTTCCATTAATCCCTCCTCCACAAATTCATAAATTTGAACTTTCCCATCTTCCATCCTCTACCATCACTTGCTCTCTACCTGACCTCAAATATCTTTTCAGCACCACTCTGAGCATGTTTAGAGTTCCTTTTCCATCTGTTGTTCTCTCAGATACAAAGTAGTCCATCTGGGGACACATATATGGGCTGGGGATTAATCAACTTAACCATCAACAAGCATATATAAAGTGGATGCTGTGTGCCAGACTGTGTGCTGAGTTCTGAGGATACAAAATAACCCCTGCCATTAAGGTGCTTACATTCTAATTAGGAAGAAGACACATGTGAACACGGAAGGAAGGAAGGAAGGAAGGAAGGAAGGAAGGAAGGAAGGAAGGAAGGAAGGAAGGAAGGAAGGAAGGAAGGAAGGAAGGAAGGAAGGAAGGAAGGAAGGAAGGAAGGAAGGAAAGAAGGAAGGAAGGATGGATGGATGGATGGATGGATGGATGGATGGATGGATTTGTTAAGAGTCTACTATATTCCAAGCACTGTATGAAGTACTTCACAGATTTATCTCATTTGTTCCTTACAACTACCCCAGGAGGTAAGTGCTATTTTTATCATTCCTTTTTTACAGTGGGGGAAACTGAGACAGACAAGTTAAATGACTTGCCCAGGGTTACACAGCAAGTGACTCTCTCAGGTCAGATCGAAGTTCAGGTCTTTGACTCTAGGCCCAGCACTCTCACTGCTGTTCCACTTAGCTGTTCCTAGATAGATAGATAGATAGATAGATAGATAGATAGATAGATAGATAGATAGATAGATAGATAGATAGATAGATAGAGATAGAACTACAGATAGAGATGATAGAGATAGAACTGAGATAGAGATAAGTGTCTGAGGCTGGATTTGAACTCAGGTCCTCCTGACTCTGTGGTCAGTGCTCTATCCACTGTGCCAACTAACAGTCCTTCTATGTCTCAATTTCACCTGTAAATTGAAAGTGTTTGAACCAGTCATTTAGATAATTGTTCTGAAAGCCCAAATTAAGAAGCTTCTTTATCTGAAGGGGATAATAATCTACTATCACCACACTTTACTGTCTATTCATTGGCTAACATCTTGATCTCCATACTTTCAGAATCTTTGTCTCTGCCCCCTTGGTCCCCTGGCTCTCTTGGTGAGCTCTTGTTCATGTAGTATATGAAGAATGAAGATTGGGCAATATGTGGTGCAACAAGTGTGAAGATGACTAGGAAATATCATGGATGTTCTGAGCCCTGGAAAGATAAAGCAAATGAGCTTTATCCAGTGCACACCATTGAGGGGACTTACCTGGATGACCTAGTTTCTGACACCTTCCTTGGGTCAGAACTTTCTGTTTTGCTGCACACCTTCCTTTTCTTTTGCTCATTCTACCTTCTCCCTTTGCTTCAATGTTCAATGTTTCCTGGTTAAACCAGTTCACAATATTGATAATTATCATGTCTACAGTGTTATCTTTTATGCAAATAAACAAAGAAAATATTCACCGATAGTTTTTGTAACTGCTGCTTGCATGAACTAATGCTGATAGGATGGCCCCTTCTTTCCAGATGTTGGTGCCCAGATGTACAATTTTCACTCATTATTCCCCTCCCTCTTCTGGCAGAAGATACTTCCTATATCCTGTCTCTGGTCAGCACTGGGATTTCCAACCACTCTAATTTGTAACATGAGAAAAGAAGTCTTTGGAATTATAAAAATTTTCGCTTATTCAGTGTCCTCAAAAATCCAAACTCTACACATTAAAAAAATAACAAAGAATTCATGTAAACAAAAATAGAATTAAGACCATAACTAACTTTCCATAGAGGACAAGGTACAGGGCACAAGGCACATCCACCTTTGGCCACATCCTTCTAATCACTCAGGCAACAAAAATCAGTGAAGCATTTAATAAGCACTTGACATATGCTGGGGCAGCTAGGTGGTACAGTGGTTAGAGTGCCAGGCCTGAAGTCAGGAAGACTCATCTTTCTGAGTTCAAATGTGGTCTCAGATACTCACTAACTGTGTGACTCTGGGCAAGTCATTTAACCCTGTTTGCCTCAGTTTTCTCATTTATAAAATGAGCCTGAGAAGGAAATGGTAAACCATTCCAGTACCTTTGCCAAGAAATTCCAAATGGGTTCACGAAGAGTCCCAATAACTAGTTTGTGATGAAAAAAGCATTTTGTAAACCTTAAATCAATATGTAAATAGAAATGAATTATTATTTCTTGTCTCTGCAGCATGATATAGTTTTATAAGTGTAAGACTGGATTCAAATTCCAGATACCTGTTCAACCTTGTGCATAGGTAGGAAATGAGGGGATTGGACAAACTGATCTTCTGTCAGGATTTAGATTCTTCCGACTCTGAATTCAATGATACTCAAATCATTGTGTCAGCTAGTAATGTAGTGTTTGATAAACCCAAAGACTCCAGCTTCTGGGATAGGAACTCAGTATTTGACAAAAACTGCTAGGAAAACTGGAAGATAATATGGCAGAAATTAGGCATAGACCAACATCTTACACCTTATACTAAAATAAGGTCAAAATGGATACACGATTTAGACATAAGAGGTGATACCATAGGTAAATTAGAAGAGAAAGGAATAGTCTACCTATCAGATCTTTGGAAAGGAAAACAGTTTTTGACCAAACAAGAGATAGAGTATATTATAAAATGCAAAGTGGATGATTTTGATTACATTAAATTAAAAAAATTTTGTACAAACAGAAGCAATACATCCAAAATTAGAAGGGAAGCAGAAAGCTGGGAAACAATTTTTGAGGCCAGTACTTCTGATAAAGGCCTCATCTCTCAAATATATAGGGAACTAAGTCAAATTTATAAGAACCCAAATCATTCCCCAATTGAGAAATGGTCAAAGGATATGAACAGGCAGTTTTCTGATGAAGAAACCAAAGCTATCTATTCCCATATGAAAAAATGCTCTAAATCTCTAATGATTACAGAGATGCACATAAAAACAACTCTGAGGTACCACCTGACACCTATCAGATTGACTAAAATGACAAAAAAGGAAAATAATAAATGTTGGAGAAGCTGTGGAAAAATTGGAACATTAATGCATTGTTGGTGGAGCTGTGAACTGATCCAACCATTCTGGAGAGCAATTTGGAATTATGCCCAAAGGGCGATAAAGCTGTGCATACCCTTTGACCCAGCAATACCACTTTTGGGTCTTTTTCCCAAAGAAATCATGGAAAGGGGAAAGGGACCCACATGTACAAAAATATTTATAGCTGCTCTTTACATGGTGTCAAGGAATTGGAAGTTGAGGGGGTGTCCATCAATTGGGGAATGGCTGGACAAGTTGTGGTATATGAATACAATGGAATACTATTGTGCTGTAAGAAATGATGAGCAGGAAGAGTTCAGAGAAACCTGGAGGGTCTTGCATGAGCTGATGATGAGTGAGATGAGCGGAACCAGAAGAACATTGTACACAGTATCTTCAACATTGAGTGTTGATCTACTGTGATGGACTATATTCTTCTCACCGATGCAATGGCACAGAAGAGTTCCAGGGAACTTGTGATGGAAGAGGATCTCCAAATCCAAGAAAAAAAAAAAAAGAACTGCAGAGTAGAGATGCTGAATGAACCATACTATTTCTTTTGTTTTTGATGCTGTTTTTTTCTATTTTGAGGTTTTTCATCATTGCTCTGATTTTTTCTCTTATAACATGACTAATGCAGAAATATGTTTAATGTTATTATGTGTGTGTATATATATATATATATATATATATATATATATATATATATAAAACCTATATCAGATTACCTGCTGTCTAGGGGAGGGGGGAGGGAGGGGAGGGAGGGAGAAAAATCTGAAATTGTAAAGCTTGTATAAACAAAAGTTGAGAACTATCTTTACATGTAACGGAAAAAAAGTAAAATACTTTATTAATTAAAAAAAATCATTGTGTCAGCATGATGCCTAGCCTATGACTGACACTTAGGAAATAGTTGAGCAGGGAGGTGACACAGTCAATTAGAGCATTAGCCCTGGAGTCAGGAAGACCTGAGCTCAAATCTGGCCTCATACACTTCCTAGCTGTGTGACCCTGAGCAAGTCATTTCACCCTGTTTGCCTCAGTTTCCTCATCTCTAAAATGAGCTAGAAGTAAATGGCAAACTACCATGCTGTCTTTGCCAAGAAAACCCCAAATGGGGTCACAGAGAGTTGGACATGACTGAAACAACTCAACAACAACATAACAACCATGAAAAATGGTTGTTCAGTGTCAGAGCACAGGCTTCCTAAGTCCATCCTCATGGGCATATAAACGTTGACTAAAAAACAAAAAATTTGTTTGCTTTTAAAGGCAATCAGGCAGGTGGCCTAAAAGGAATTTAATGTGTTCTGTTTTTCATTCCCAATCCCTTTTGTATAGTGTTGTAGGTACTCTGTGTCTGGGCTGTAGACTGGAGTTCTAGCAAGCTCCTGGTGAGTGATAGCAGAAGCTGGAATTCCTGGTACAGTCAGAAATTGGACAGATTGGTTACAGAAAACAATATATGGTGTCTCAAGAGTCTTAGTCTTTAAGCCATTAAAGTGAAAAACTGCACTAAAACTTTTGGGATTTCTTATATTATTAAACTACCATGTGTTTGTGACACTTTACAGAGCATTTCCTCCCTCGAAGTCAATATTTACTAACTGCATGACCATGACCTTTCTGCTATTCAGTTTCCTTATCTATATAATAATAAAGGAAACAAGATAATCTCTAAGGTCTCTTGCTCCCTACATCCCATGATGCTACAAGATATTGATTTACTTAGGAGTCTTGTAAAATATATAAAAAGAAAAAAGTAGAGCCCAAATTTGAACCTAGATTCTTAACACCAGGTGTCCTGATTCTAGTTAAGTGATGATGATGATGAAGACGATGAAAATAATAATGGTAGCTAGTATTTAAATATCACTTTAAGGTATACAAAGTACTTTATAAGTATTGTCATTTAAACCTTGAAACCACCCTAGGAGGTAGGTACTATTATTATCCCCATTTTTATAGATAAGGAAGCTGAATCTAAAACAGGCTAACTGAGTTGCCCAAACTCACAAAACTATTGAGGCAAGACTTGAACTTATCATCCTAACTTCAAGTACAGCACTTTAACCACTATACCACAAGTTAGACTATTCATTAGTCCCACTAAATGCCCTATGTTTTACGGTATAGTAGGAGATGGGTACATACTCAGTTTATCAGTGTGTTTGGCTGATATAATCACCACATGGGAGAGTCTGGAGACCCTGCCTCTAGGAAAATCACAATGATATGTAATGGATTTAGCCCAGTCATGCCATTTCTGAATGTGAACTTGATGGGACCAATGTTATATAGAAACTGCTGCTGGATTCCACTCTTGCCACAGACCAAAATGGGATAAAGAAGAATGTGCCACCTGGACACCAAGGGGAAATGTTTGTACTTTGTCCTTGTTAAAACTTCAAAATAAATATCACTTTGTAAAAGCTAATTGATGTTAAGTGGTTAAATAGAACTGAGTTCCCAATTACTGGCACCTAATAGTAAGGAAATAGTTCATGGGGACTTGAGTTGATAGTATTAGAGTGTAATGATTGGAATGACACCACCTTCTGGAGACTTACTGTAGAAGAGTTCCGCCCATGAAGCAAAGATCTTTGAGGGCAAGACCAGGAGTCTTTTCTTTGGTGTCAGGAAGTGACGTTGGATAGTGGGAGGAAGAAGGAAGAGACTAGCGCTCTGTCTGGGGCTTTCCTTTGGACTCTGGTAGAGAATGGAGCTAGAAATGTGCTCTCCCTTTAATAGATAGGAATCTAGGCCTTTCTCTCTCTCTTTACCAAATTCTTATTCTCCTTAATAAACGCTTAAAAGTCTAACTCTTGCTAAAGCTTATAATTTATTGGCGACCACTCATTGGATATTTTATACAGACTAGCTAGAATTTAGCCCTTAACAAGAGAAATATAGTATTACCTAAAATCTGGAGGGACTGGCTCTGTGAGAGTGAGTCAGAGTGTACTTACAACAAACATTTTAAATAGAATAAGAGTTAGAAGTTACTATAGCATGTTACTATAGAGGTCTTTATCAATTCTCATGAGTCATTCGTGTTTAAAGGTTTCTTTTTTTTTTTTTGGTGGAAATAAATAGCTGTCCTATACCTGATCTACACTATGCATTAAGCATCTTTCTTTTCACTTTTGGAGATGCTCTAGATGAAGTAAACCTAAGTTTTGAGTTTATTTAAGGGCACTTGATGGGAGCATAAAGAGGCAGAGATTTTGATTGTATTGAATTTTAAAGGTTTTGCAGAAACAAATCTAATATAAGCTAAGATTAAAGGAGTAACAATTAACTGAGGGGAAAAAACCTTGCAGGAAATTCTTTAATAAAGGTTATATAGAATTCAAATGAATAAAAATAAAAGCCATTCTGCACATGGTAATTGGTTTAAGGATATGAACTGTCAGTTCTCAAGGGAAGAAATCCAGAATATCTATAGCCATATTTTTTATATGCTCCAAATCACTTATAATTAGAGAAATGCAAATGAAAGCAATTATGAGGCCCTACCTCATACCCATCAGATTGTAAAAGATGACAAAATAAATAAAATGACAAATGTTGGAGGGATTGCAGGAAAACAGGTACACTGACACACTATTGGTAGGGCTGTGAATGAATGAACCATTCTGCAAAGCAATAGGGAATTTTGCACCAAAAGTTACTGAACACGGACCTTTGACCCAGCTATATCACTGCAAGCTTTTGCTTCAAAAAGATCAAAGAAAGAAGAAAGGGTTCTATATATGTACAAAAATATTTATATTAGCTCTTTTTTTCAGTGGCAAAAAAAAATCTGGAAACTAAGGGGATATCTACCAATTGGAGAATGACTGAACAAACTGTTGTATATGAATGTAATAGAATACTATTATGCTGTAAGAAATGAAGAAAGGAGTGATTTAAAAAAGACATGGAATGACTTTACAAACTGATATAGAGAGAAGTGAGATGAACAATTTATACTCTCACATCAATAACATAAAAATGAATAATTTGAAAGACTTAAGAACTCTGATCAACTAAATTATTCACTATTATTGTAGAAGACCAATTAAAAGAAACATTATTCCCCCATGACAGAGAGATAATGGACTACTATGCAGAATGATAAATTAATTTTTGGACCTTACCAATATGGGGATAGTTTTGCTTGACTGTGCTTAGGGGTTCTGTATAATAATCTGGGCAAGAGGTAATGAGGAAGACGGTAGTGAATTTCACAGAAATTGGGATGCCTAGAGGAGTGAGGTAGTTAGGGGAGAAGATGATGAATTTAATATTAAAAATATTGAGTCTGAAATGTCTTTGAAACTTCCAGTTTGAAATATTCAGTAGACAATTGCTGATGCAAAACTGAAGCTCAGGAGAGAAACTGAGGCTTTATAATGTTTTGTGCTTACAGCACACATTCATCCATCAACCTTCCTTGTAAAATTTTATCAAATTTTACCAAACTATACAATACAAAACTATAAAATAAAAAACGAGTCCAATTCTACCTTTGGGAGCCACTGTTTGGTAAATTTGATTTGCTGACTAAGGTACTTTCTGAGATCTTCTGTTGTCATTATTGTGGCAATTCATTTACAATGATTAAGCTTCTGAATGAAATTATCGTAGTATGTATCAGTCATTCCCATAATCCATTTGAAAGTTTTCATTGTCAATTAATCACCTGTTAAAAGAATTTAGTATTTTGATATGTTTTCTTCCTTTCCTTTTTATTATTCCTGACCTTAGGTTTGATAAGTTGACTGAGTCAAACTCATTAAACTACCTTCTCATTCAGTCAGACTGAGGTCTGACTGAATATATGCTGCTGGTTCAGAGAAAATCCCAGCATTTATAGTGAGGTGTTTTTTTCCTGTCTATAGAACAGATGGGCATTGATTTTACTCTTCCAACCCCAATTCCACTGATGTGTTGGATCCCCTGAGTAAATCTCCCTTAGTTAGTCAATAAGCATTTATTGAGTGCCTACTATGTGCCAGGCACTATTCCAAACTTTCAGGATAAAAAGAAAGGCAAAAGACCATCCCTGACCTCAAATAGCTCACAATCTAATGAGGGATCCAACATGCACACAACTATGTACAAAAAAGCCAAATAAAAGGATAAATAGGTAATAATCAATAGAGGGAGGCACTAGAATTAAGGGGGAAGTGGGAACCACTTCATGGAGAGGATGGGATTTTAGCTGGAACTCGAAGGAAACCAGGAGGCAGAAATGAGGAAAAATAGAATTCCAGACATGGAAGAAGACAGCCAGAGAAAATGCTTGGAGTTGAGAAATGGAGTGTTCAGATGTCAGTGTCACTGAATCAAAGAGTACACAACGAGATATAAGGTATAAGAAGACTGACTTGGAAGATGTATATTTGGGTGGGGGGAGGGTATGAAGGGTTTTGAATGCCAGAGGGCTTTGTATTTGATGCTGGGGGCAATAGGGAGCCATTGGAGTTTATTTAGTTGGGGAAGTGGGAGAGTTGACACAATCACATCTCTGCTTTAGGAAAATCACTTTAGTGACTGAATAAAGGATTGCCTTCAATTGGAAAAGACTTAAGGCAGGCAAACTCACCAGCAGTCTATTGGAATAATCCAGGTATGATGTGAGGAGGGTCTGTACTAGAATTGGTGGCAGCATCAGAAGGGAAAAGGGAACATATACAAGAGATTTTGCAAAGGTGAGATCAACAGGTCTTGGTAACAGATTAAGGAGTATAGGGAGGTGTGAGATGGTAAGGGTTTGAGGATGATGCCTACATTGTGAGCCTGGGCACTGGGAAATTGGTGATATGCTCAAAACTTAGGGAAAACCTAAAAGGGTGGTGACTATTCCTCCTCTGTCAAGGTTAATCACCAGTTATCATCTCCCTAATGTAGATCAATAGTTAATGTCTTCCCAATATCAGTTAACCCCTAATATATCCCCAATATAATTAACCAATGAACACAAACTACCTTCTACAAAGGAGTATAAGAAAGTATAGCAAGGAGAGTACTACAAAAACTCCTCTAGAACTTAGAGCCTACTCTCATCTATTACCTAGTCTACCTAAGTCCCTGGGAAGAATGGGCTCATACTTAGAGTGGTTGCTAAGAATACTTTCCCCACCAAATCTTAGCTAATGAACATGTTGTTCCCTTGATTTTAGGACTCACTCTTATGGTTGCTGGGTTGATTCACTACTGCCTATGTCACCCAAGTTGATCCTCAGAGTTGTCTCCTCAATGGGATTAGCTTCTATGTCTATCTTCAGACTGTGTCTTGGACTTCAGTTGCTGAACCTCTTATGGCTCTTCTGATTTTTCAAAGTTCAAAAGGTTGTAACCTGGACTCTTCCATAAACATTGGTGCCATGTATTTATGACCACATGTTGGCCCAGGAGGAGATAGCTGGTAATAGTAGGTCACTGCTAATATTTCTCCCTTTCTCCCTATCCAAAAATGTATAGCATTTCTTTGTCCTTACATGAACACCACCAAGGAGAAAGAGAGGGAGAAGTCCCACCATCAGAGCCTTCCATATGTGTCTTCAGTTCTAGTACAAAAGCCAATCAAAGACATTAATACACTCTTGGTAAAGTAGTAAACTGATTCAAACATTCTGCAGAGCAATTTGGAACTTTGACCTAGTAATACCATTATGATGTTGGTATCCAAAAAGAGATTAAAAAAAACCAAAATGTTGAATTTGAAATTGGGGAGATGCTCATCAATTGAGAAATGGATGAACAAATTGTGGGATGAGATTATGATGGAACACTATTGTGCTACAAGAAATGATGAGAAGGATGCTATCAGAAAAACCTGGAAAGATTTATATGAGCTGATGCAAAGTGAAATGTAATGTATACAAAATAACAGAAATGTTGTAAAATGATGTGCTATGAATGACTTAGTTATTTTCAGCAATACAATGATCCAAGACAACTCTGAAAGATGAAAAATGCAATCCATCTATAGAGAAAGAACAGATGGTATCTGAATACAGATTGAAGGATAATTTTTTTGTTAGTTCCTTTTTCTAAAGTTTTTTGGTCTGTTTTCTTTCACAATCTGACTAATGTAGAAATGTTTTGCATGTCCACACATGTATAACTCATATTGAATTGTTTGAGTTCTTAAGGGGGAGGTGGGGAGGGAGTGAGAAAGAGAATTTGGAATACAAAGTTTTTTAAATTGATGTTAAAATTTGTTTTTACATGTAATTTGGGGAAAAGTAAAATTCTAAATATTTTTCAAAAAGCCAGTCAAAAAGCTTCGCATAATTATGCAATAAATATAAAGGAAACAGTCACAGAATACCTATGCATGATCTGAAATGGAAGGCAAGGCTCTTCATTACATATGTCTGGAAGCTAGCTTGCCAAGTCTCCAAAAAGTTGGCAGGAGGCAGAATTCATTAGTTCTAAGGACTGGGTCTTCATTTGCTAGTCCCACATTACATGTCTATTAAAATAAAATCAATTTCCATTTTTATAGTTTTATTTGATGTTTGCCATATCTAGAGATTGCCAATTCTTTTCCTGAAAGTGTTGATGACATAGACGTGAAGCAGCTATGTAATCTGCAAGTCTTTGTCTTCTCTCATGCCTTCTTCTCTTGCCATGATTTCCTACATAGAAGCAGTAGAGGTTAAAAATAGTTTGCAGAAAGCTTGGAAACTTTCCAACTAAGCAAAGCCATCCAAAGGCAATTTAAAGACAAAAATGGAAAGATATCAACAAAAAAAACAAAAAAGATTTTTTAAATATTCATAATAACATTTTTTCTCCATCAAGAACAGTAGAACAATCACTCTAATTAGAATATTATAGTCCAGGATAGTTGTAGAGATGGCAATAAAAAAAAAACCAAAAAGCAAAAATGAAGAAAGTTGTCTAATGTAACCAAGTATATAGAGAATTGTTACAATTGTGAGAGCATTGAAGGATAAATATACAAGGAAGGGAAGATGCCAAAACCTGGAAAAAAAACCTGTTGACCTTATCATTAATAAAATAACATCAATAATGACTGAGTTTGGGGGCAGCTAGGTGGTGCAGTGGATAAAGCACCTGCCCTGGATTTAGGAGGACCTGAGTTCAAATCTGGACTCAGACACTTGACATTTACTTGCTCTGTGACCCTGGGCAAGTCACTTAACCCTCATTGCCTCACAACAACAACAACAACAATAATAATAATGACTGAGTTTTATACCTACTTTCCACTAAAGTTCACCAATAAATGCATTAGGGACCTCCTTGGGTAAGTGCTAAAATTAGCCTTTAGTGCCCTAAATGGGACACCCCTCCCCCAGCCTAGTTAGGCTCTACCAATACCTCCCTGAGCATGTAAACCTCATGAGCCCAGGCCCCACTCAGTGGGGATATGCATGTAAGCCTCATGCAAATGCCAGCTTCCTCTGCTCAGCCCTGGCTCCAGGCGTGCGCTGCACGAAGGCTTAATGCCATGGCCAGCCTTGGGCCTGGGCCTGGTTGTACCAATGAATTAGCTTGGCATGCATGGGCATGGCCTGGCCCAAGGGTCAGGTGAGAAAGAAGGGTTTATATTCAGGAGTAGACATAGCGAGAAAGGAGACTCAGGGGGGTCACTACGGTGAAGCGGGGGTTGCTACAGAGAGACAAGTTAGAAGAGGAGGACGCTACAGGGATGCTACAGAGTAAGGAGATGCAGGGGGATGTTAATAAAGTTGTAGGTGCAGCTGCAGCTGACAATGAAAGGGCCAGACTGGGGAAGGAGTTCAAGGCGGCAGGCAAGAGACACATAGGGGGATAGGCAGCCGCAGAGTTCGAGGTTTCAGGTTGTATATCTTAATTTCCTGTATTCTTATTTCTGAATTGGTTCTCATAAATAAACCCATTAGCTTTAATTGAAAAGAAATTTTTTAATCTTCCTTATCAATTTGGGAGAAGCAGTTGTGGGAATTTATAAACCGTCCATACTTATTTATTTATTTTTGCGGGGCAATGGGGGTTAAGTGACTTGCCCAAGGTCACACAGCTAGTAAGTATCAAGTGTCTGAGGCTGGATTTGAACTCAGGTACTCCTGAATCCAGGACCGATGCTTTATCCACTATGCCACCCAGCTGCCCCTGGCCCATACTAAATTGAAAGCAGTCAGATAGCCAGCAGGAATCCACAGATTAGGACCCAGATAATATAATTTTTACATTGAATGGTTACCAAGATGGGACTTACAACCCAGTTATAATTTTTCAGATGCTAACACAGGTATACATTTTTCAGAATAGTTATAGTTAAGTTAAAATGTTTTTATACTTGATTAGTGTATATTAATAGGAATTAAGCAGATTTTCACATGGAGCCCTTAACAATGACCACATCTTTACTATTTCACAATTACTAAAAAGAATAAAAGTCCCTAGTATTCTTGTTTGTTGATTATCAAGAAAGCATTTCATTCAGTAGGACAAAATGCTGCCAAATAACCTTTTACAACAAGGTATCTCCCATCTATACATCAAAATCATTCAAGATTCTTTGAAAGATATAACAGAAACAACCCTGTTAAATGATCCTCTGATCATAAAAATTAGGCAAGTCATAAAATAGGGAGATAAATGCTTACATACTAGTTTGACACTGTGATGGAGGAGATACGACATAGAGCCCAAGTTGAAGAGGGATTTCCTGTGAATGGTGAAGTCCTCTAGATACTGTTGCTTGAAGAAGACATTGAGTTGACTGCATCAAGCAGCAGAACATTACAGATTTCCTTAAAATAAATATATAAAAATTCAAAGGATCCACTTAAGAAAGACTAAGTGGATGAAAATATATATTACTCAGATTACAACATGCCTTTGAATGAACAAACTATAGAGTATCTCTATTAGTATGGACAACTGGGACAGATATTACATATGAATAACTAGTTGAGACCAGAATTAAAACTGAGGAGGAAAGTGGACTGGATGGTCTTTAGGAAATTTCAAAACTCTTTTTAAAAACCACAAACTTCCCATGAAAGCAAAGGCCCATTTAAAAAATATTATCATTCTGCCAATGTTGTAATATATCTTGGAAATATGAAATACAACAGTCTCCAAAGGATTAAAAATAAATAGCACATAGAGGTCAACAGAGAGGCAAATAGGAGGTATAAGTAGGCTGCCACATGTGATTGTAACTCCACACCAGCTCTCTCCAACTCCACCCTGCCCTTCACTCATCTGCACCAATAAGGAAAGAGTCTCATAACAATGGGTTTTGGGATTGGGAATAAATAAAGATTAGGAATAAAAGATGCCACTAAGTAATTGCATGATGAGAAGAGAAGATGGACTAGTAAGAGTGAAGAGTGACAAGTAGACAGTCAAAGTGATCAACTGGTACCTTTGCAAGAAAGTCAGAAAAAAAAATTAATTAAAAAAAAATAAAATAAAAAGAAAGTCAGGCAATTCTCTACGAGTTCATTGAGTATACACACTATGGTGAATTTGAAGGAAACTTCCAAATTGATGAGATCAAAGATTTAATTAAGTTTTGAGTATAGATATTAAGCTTCTTTATACTTATATACAATATTAGATTCCTAATAGTATAAATTATACATTATACCTAAGTTACATGTATTATGAATATATAAAATATTATGTATTATGGAAATTTATTTTGATTTGGGGACCCTACCTTTAGGCTGAGATTAGAAAGTCTTAGGCCCTCAGGGTCTCTTCTGTGTAGGAGGTGCTGGTGCCCCTCCCCCTCCCTTCAGCTGAGCCAAAAAGCCCTGTGGGCTGTACAAGACGCCAAGTCAGACAGCTGTGGGGGAAAAGCCCCCAGCTCCCTCCAGCCTGAGCAGAGCTATCCGAGAGATCCCGGGCTTGTCCAGGCCGGGCTCTGGCATAGCCTGTGCTGAGGCATGTGAGGCTGGAGCGCACCCCCCCCCCAACCAGCCACAGTCCTGGCTGGCAGATTAGCTTGGTCTTTTGGGGGACAGGAAGCCTTGAGATTTGAGTGGAGGGAAGAAAAGGTATATATAGACCTGGGGGTTAGACTCAGGCGGGGCGGAGAAGAGGTCAAGGGGCGGCTGACTAGATTAGAAAGGTTGGAGATAGAGAGACAGGAGGACTGTAGCGGGGCAGACTAGAGAGGGGGCTACAAGAACTCAAGAGAAGACGAGAAGGACTAGGAACAGAGAAAAGAGGCCGAAGGGCAGACTGATGGAACAGACAGACAGAAGGTCGGTGAGAGAGAAACACAGGGGTTCAGCAGTGGCAGTAAGGAGAGGGGGATTTACAAAGTGAAAGGGGCTTGGAGTTAGAATAAAGGACCTGAGTGCCCTAAGGCAAGAGGCGGCTAAGGCCCTTATTGTATTAAAAAAAAAAGTTCCAGGCCCAGCAGGTGGGAAAGAGACACAGTAGAAGAGAGACCTATGGCAAGGAAGTCAGGTTGTACACTTTATTTCCCTGTATTCTTAATTTTAAATAGTATCTCATAAATAAACTCTGCTTTGATTATTTAGTTAAGAGGCTTCTTAATATTTTGCTTATAAATTTGGGAGTGGAGCAATGTGGTGGAACTTTATAAATGGCCCATGCTAAATTAACAGCAGTCAGATAGCCAAATAGTCAAAAGTCCTCAGATTAGTCCTCCAGTCAGCTTTAGCCCCCAAATTAGCCTGAATCATCAAAAATATTTTTACATTTGAATGGCAACCATGGCAGGACTTACAGCCCAATTACAATTTTTCTAAACTTATCATTTTTCATATAGTTATAATTTTTTATAACTCCAAAATTATAAAAATTTTTCCAGATTAGCTAATTAGCTAATTATTAATTTTTTTACATAGTATGGTATATTTGTTTATGTGAAAATAAATATACAAAGTGGCTTCTCCTATGTCTTCTTATGTTTCAATTGGCCATTTTAAAAGTATATTTTATCTTAATTCATAAGCTGATTTTGAAATGGGCAGTTAGATGGTACAGTAAATAGAGTGCCAAGCCTGGAATCAGAAAGACTCATCTTTTTTCATTCAAATCTGGCTTCAGACACTTACTAGCTGTGGACCCTGGGCAAGTCACTTAACCCTCTTTGCCTCAGTTTCCTCATCTGTAAAATTAATTGGAGAAGAAAATGGTAAACCATTCTAGTATCTCTGCTAAGAAAACACCAAATGGGGTCACAGCGTTGGACACAACTGACAATGACTGAACAAAAACAAAATTTTTTTGAAAAGTCAACTAAAACATAAAAAGACATAGGGGAAAATTTTTTTTTCGGGGCAATTGGGGTTAAGTGACTTGCCCAGGGTCACACAGCTAGTAAGTGTCTGAGGCCGGATTTGAACTCAGGTACTCCTGAATCCAGGGCCGGTGCTCTATCCACTGCGCCATCTAGCTGCCCCAGGGGAAAACATTTTAAAGATATTTTGGAAAAGGAAAAAAATACCACCAATCATAATGGAAGATTCTTGTGAGTCATGTATTCATTCTACAGTTATTTGGAGAATAAAGAATCCTGGGCGAAGCCCTGAGGGAGATGCACAGTTTACACAAGAAACAGTCTCTGTCTTCATGGAACTTGTAGTCTAGTAGACACTAAAAAGTTAGGATGCACACTATCACCTGACAGCTGTAACAGATAGGTAGAAACAAAACAAAAGTGAGGTGTGTAAAATCCAAGATGGGAAGTTATTTCTAAGGTTGTGGGAAAGGGCAGGGCAGGACAGTTGAGATTTTTGAAATGGTTAGGAATTTAAAAGGCAATGAAGGGAAGGAAGACTTTCCAGGTATAGCGAACAACCTAAGCAAAGATAGAAAGGCTAGATAACACAAGGAACAGAGAATAAGTACTTCAGTCTGGTTGGGATATGGAGTTCATGGAAGAGAGATACTGAATCTACTTTGAGAATATGGATGGTCAAGAAGTTGGCCATTAGTAATTATGACTGGTCATTGCAACATGCATCTATACTTCAAATCCACAAGCCACTTCAGCTTGTTTCCCGGCAGTTTAAATGAATAGATCCTCTCTTACCAGATCCTGAATGTGAAAAGCAGGAAGTGTTTTAGACCACATTTGTATTGGCCTGGGAAATGTGGGTGAGTTAAACTCCATTGTAGGAAAAGGAATGTGCTGTGTCTATATGACAATGTCTAGCAGCAATACAAGACTTATTTTTCTTCTTGTCTTATTCTCAATGAAAGTGCTGAGATATTGTTTGCTTTTTACACAGAGTAAGCAAGGTTATGTCCAGAGCAGTGCATGGAAAAGGGCATCACACATAGTAAAGAGAATAGAACCAAAAGAATAATTTATACAATGGCCACAATAATGTGAAAGAAAACAGCATTGAAAGACTTTAGAACTCTAATCAAAGCAGTGTCCAATGGTGACTTCAGAATACTGATAGGAAAGCCTTCCTCCTGCCTTTTAGCAGAGATGGGGCCAATTATAGGTACCAAATGTGGGGACCAATTTTTAATTGGGGAGTGCTAGCTAAGCGGCTCACCGCAATACTGGGGCAAGGAAGGAGACCGGCAGCCTCCCTCAGAACAGAACAAGATTTATTTTAACAAGAATGAACTTAAAAACAAAACACAAACAGGATCAGTAGGATCAAGGGAAAGGAAATAAAATGGGGAAAGGGAAATTATAATACTTGAAAAAATACCACCGCCCAGGAATCAGCTGAAAATACGCAGCAGAACGCCAGTCGCTTTCCAGCTTCCACCTAGAATGCCCAATTCTCCTCCCCCAAACCTAGAAACTCCCCACACAGCCCCAGCCAATGGGATGGCCGCTCTGACAGTCACATGACTTCCCTCATTAGGCTTCCAATCATTATAATTTTGCCAGGCCCATGTAGGCCTCGGCAGGTGGTGATGACGTGAGGTGCCAGAGTCCTGGCAAAGGCTACAACCAGTGGGTGGAGCACCTTGTGGTTTGCGGAGCCCCAGGCCAGTGCACGCTGAGGCATAAAAACCTCAAATAACAATTAATTCTATACACAAATGAGGCCTATATTTTCAGACATGACCAATGAGATTTGTTTTTCTTGACTATACTACTTTGTCATATAGGAAGGTTTTACTGAAGGAGGGAAAAGTGATTAGGAAGTGAAAGGAACATAAAAGGATCACAGAAAATAATTATTACACAAAATGATAAATGGAAAATGTACAAGAAAGGTACAGACCACATGCTGCTAGAGTTGGGGTAGCAATAAAGGATGGTTTTATGAAGAAGGTGATATTTGAGTAGGGTCTTAAAAGATCAGTAGAATTTCAATAGGAAGAAATGGAGAAAGATAGATGAAAGGGTAAGGAATTACAATGGGGCAACTAGATAGCACAGTGGATAGAGTACTGGTGTGGAATCAGGAAGACTCTTCTTCCCAAGTTCAAATTTGGCCTCAGACACTTACTAGCTATGTGACCCTGAGCAAGTCACTCAACCCCGTTTGCCTTCGTTTCCTCATCTATAAAAAAAAAAAAAATAGGTAGAGGGACAGCTAGGTAGCACAGTGGATAGAGCACTGGCCCTGGAGTCAGGAGTACCTGAGTTCAAATCCAGCCTCAGACACTTAACACTTACTAGCTGTGTGACCCTGGGCAAGTCACTTAACCCCAATTGCCTCACTAAAAAAAAAAAAAGTTAGAGAAGGAAATGGCAAACTACTTCAGTATCTTTGCCAAGGAAACCACAAATGAGGGCACAAAGAGTTAGAAGTGACTAAAATGACTGAACAACAACAAAGAATTTCATGGTTAAAAGCATGGAAATGGGGGCAGCTAGGTGGCTCAGTGGATAGAGCACCAGCCCTGGAGTCAGGAGTACCTGAGTTCAAATCTGGCCTCAGACACTTAACACTTACTAGCTGTGTGACCCTGGGCAAGTCACTTAACCCCAATTGCCTCACTAAAAAAAAATTAAAAAAAAAAATAGATAAAAAAAAAAAAAGCATGGAAATGGGATAGCATAGGATATGACAAGGTATCATTTGGTTTGACTGGAACATAGTGCTCTCAAAGTAAATGGTCTGAAATAAGTCTGAAAAAGGAGGGCAGAACCAGGTTTTTAATGTTCTTGAATGCTGGGCTAAGGAACTGGAATTTAAATCTGTAGGTATTTAGGAGCAATTTAGTAGTTTTGAGCAGAGGAGTGGCATGACCAAATTTATGCTTAGAGTTTGGATCTAGGCCTATGATTTCATTGTTTTATAGGACTATCTGATAAGGAAACTCCTTTTACCAGTGTAGCTTAGCATCATCTCTGAGATTTAGAGCTTTAGAATTACCTAGAAAACTGAGATTTAAGTGGCTTGCCCAGCTATGTGACCACACAGCTAGTGAATGTCTGAGGTAGGATTTGTACTTCTTCTTGACTTCAAGCCCAGGGCTCCATCCACTATCCCACACTGATAGCTAAAGAGAGCAGTTGACATTAATGGTCTCTAAGTGATAGACTATGGAAAGAGGAAGTGAAAGTTACAAGGTAAAATCCTTGAGGAACATCAACAAGAGGAGGTGAATTGGAGACAGAGGAGATCATGAAGAATAGTTGGAAAGGTAGGAGAACCAGTTGCTTCTAAGTCAAAGGTGGGGAGTCAAGCAGGGTCAAAAACCCCAGATAGAACAAATAGGATAAAGACAGAAAGGGTTATTGAATCTGGGAATGAGATCATTGGTGATAATTTGAGAAAGCATTTGCTGTAGCGTAGCAGGAAAAAAAAACAAAACATGACAAGTGTTGGGAGAGTTGGAATGATAGTTGAATGACATAAAAGGGTCAAAGAAGTTTCTCAGGATTGAGGTTAAAACCTCTGAATGCTCGTAGGCAGAAGACCAATGGAGAGAGAAAGACTGCTGAGCATAAAAGATGAGACTGAACTGTGAATCAAACCTGGGTCAGGAAGCCTAGATTTTAGTTTGGACCCTTTTATTAACTAATTCTGTGACCTTCAGAAATACATCATTTCACCATTCTGGGGCAAAGTTGCCCAGGGCATTCAATGACTGTATCAACCTGGATAAATGACCCCACAACTTCAAGCCTCAATCAGTAAATGGTTATTATGTATCTAATATGTGTCAGGCACTGTGCTAAGTGCTAGAGATACAAGAAGAGGCAAAAGACAGTCCCTTTCCTCAAGAGGCTTATAATCTAATAGAGGAGACAACATCCAAACAAATATATGCAAACAAGCTATATACACGATAAATAGGAAATAATTAATGGAAGGAAGGCACTAGAATTAAGAAGCGGGGCAGCTAGGTGGCGCAGTGGATAGAGCACCGTCCCTGGAGTCAGGAGGACCTGAGTTCAAATCCGGCTTCAGACACTTAACACTTACTAGCTGTGTGACCCCGGGCAAGTCACTTAACCCCAACTGCCTCACCAAAAAAAAAAACAGAATTAAGAAGCATTTGGAAAGTCTTTGAGTAAGAGATGAAATTTTATTTAGGACTTAAAAGATGCCAGGGAAGTCAATAGGCAGAGATGAGAAGGGGGAACATTGCAGCATGGGAGACAGCCAGAGAAAATGCCTGAAGTCAAGAGACGGAATATCTTGTGCATGGAACAGTATTCAGTTTCCTCACCTATAAAAATATTGGAGGCAGCTAGATGGCGCAGTAGATAAAGCACTGTCACTGGATTCAGGAAGACCTGAGTTCAAATCCAGCCTCAGACACTTTGACACTAGCTGTGTGACCTTGGGCAAGTCACTTAACCCTAACTGCCACACACAAAAATATATACATATATATTGGAGTAGATGGCTTCTATGATACCTTCTAGCTCTTAAATACTATGACTTCATGAAAAAGCAAATTTTTAATGCAGCTAGATGGCATAGTGGATAAAGCCCTGGACTTGAAATCAGGAAGACCTGAGTAAAAATCTAACTTCACACACTTACCAGCTATGTGGCCATGGGCAGTCCCTTTGGCTCTCTCAGACTTGGTTGTTTTTTCTGTAAAATGGGATAATAATAATGCCTATTTCACAAAGGTGTGATATGAGGATCAAATGAGATAATATAAGTAAAATCCTTTGCAAATTTTAAAATATTTTAATTTATTATTATTCATTTGGAAGTTAATTAAACTCACCATACAAGTGACCCTCTCATACAACTGAACAAATTTACAATAAGCATATGCTAATATTACTTGACCATTTTCCATACTTGCTAAGGAGTAAGTAACTTAATTTGACTACAGAGAAGGCAGGCAACCCCAAAGTGACTTCAACTGAACAGAGTACATAATGGGGCTGAGAGAAATTGAATTATTATGGTCTGACTTTTGCTGACATATTACCAACACGGTGGGTAAAGAAAATGTGATGAAATCAATCTGGATAAAAACTGCTTAGACAAGCTGTGTGCAAGATGCCCTCCATCTTCATTGTCTCTTAATTATAATTGACAGTGCTGGAGTTCATCAGGAGGCACCTCAATACATCACAGAAGTTCAGATCCAAAGGCCTTAAGACAAAGCTACTAGGCTGCTTGCAATAAAAACAAACTCTTTAATCACCTTTAAAACATTTCCTTTGATTATATCTCTAAAGATTTTATCTGAGAAGGAACCAACAGTCTACAAATTCTTGCTGTAGTTTCACAATACCTTCAGATTCTCTTCATTGTTTCCAAACCAACAGCTGTCCCTGGGTCTGAGCTGAAGATAACCTATCTTGATCAGAGAGGCCTCTGCTCAGACCTTGACTAAGCATCATACAATGGAACTTTCTCCTCACAAGGTTAAGGGTAACATAGATTTAATTCCTAAAGTCAAAGATTATCTTCCTAAACTAAAGTTAGCAGTTTGTTTTTTTGTTGTTTTGTTTGGGGGGTTATTGGGGGGGGGTTCTTGTTTGTTTTTCTCATCTGTAGACCTTGAGAACTGTAAAACCATAGATTTAGAGCTCAAAGGGATTTAGAAGTCATCCTGTTCAATACTCCTACTTTTACAGATGAGGAAAATGAAGCTAAAAGGAATTAAGTGACTTACCCAGGGTCATACAGCTAGTGTCAGTAGCAGGATTTGAATCTTTTGATTCCAAGGGCAATACTCTATCCACTAAGCCAAGCTGTGCTTGAGAAATAAAGTCTTAAAAACTGATAAAACACTTCTTCAGTTGCTAAGGAAACCTCTCCAGAATAGAATAATCTCTGCCTGTCTAATCTTATTTATAGTTAGGGAAATGAATTTAATCTCTTTATAGGGATCATAGGTTTAAGGCTAAAAGAAATGTTAGAGTAACCTTCAAAGTGGAGTGTATAGACCCCAAGGAGTAGATGAGGTAAAGCATGGGGTTGCAGTACCAAGTAGTTGGAAAATGGGTCACATTCCACCCAATCATGGGGCACATCTCAAATACAAGTCACGGCCTTCTTGACCCAATATTCCTCTCTTCTCCCACCCATTTCTCTCCTTCTGCTTCAAGCAAAGGTGACAAAGGCTGAAGGTCACAAGAACAGTTATAACTGCAACCTGGACACCCATACTAGCTGTGTAAGCACTATCTTGAAAATTTCCAACCCATCTCTATCATGTTCACATCCTGTATTCCAGATTGCTTTGCATCAGTAGGCACCTCTTACAGAAATCTGTCTCCTCACCATCCAGATTGATCTCCTCTCAAAATACTCTAAAAATGATAGGTGGATAAAATGGAGAGGAATAGTTTTTTAGCACCTACATTTTCCTACTTGGAAAGTTACATTAATAAAATTGACTAAATTATTAATTTCTAACAATTGCTATTTATAGGTCCACACACTTCCCCACCATCTTTTCCCAGAAGGGAATTTATATATAACAACCACAATCATAACAATGATGATGACAATGATGATAATAGGCAAGATTTATATCATTCTTACTATGTGCCAGGCACAGTGCTTTAAAGTTATTTTCATTTGATTCTTACGACAACCCTGAGAGGTGGATTCTATTATTATCCAACTTAACAGTTGAGGAAACTGAGGAAAATAAAGGCTACAAAGGGTCACAAAGCTGATAAGTGTCTGAGGCCAGAATTGAGGTACTATCTTCCTGACTCTGTACCGTGTGCCAAGTATCTGTCAGAAACATTTTCATTATAAGGAGAAGATGAATTAAGGAGAGGTTATTCATTTTACAAAAATACTGGTTTTTAGGACTGTCACGTTTATTACTGGAGAAACTTTGAGCCAAAGAAATGTCTTGAGGCTATAGAAATGCCATATCCTTAATAGTTGAGTCATTTCTAACAGAAATATGGATTTAGTGTTTCTCAATCTAACATGGAGATGATTCACTACATATGATAGAGCCCTGGTTAAAAGTATTAGAAACCAGATGAAAAAGAAAAACTGAAGCCGCTTATGGAACACAGTATGGAGAAGCCAATAGAGCTGAGAACAACTCAAAATAGCTGTTTAGAAATAGTCAGGCTCTATAGTTGATGTGGAGAGCTAATGTGATGGGAGGAAAGCTTTTATTCTGGGAGTTGGATGGAGAGAGCAGCATCCTATGCTGTGTGAAGAGCTGGCTAAGACCATTTACAACTGAGAGAAGGGAAACTCCTCAAAGGTTTGCCTCCACTACCCTTTACTGTCTTCTATGGCTTGACCAGGAAAAAATCCCTTAGAGTCCATCAACAGTAGATTTGAATAACTTTACAGATCCTTAACTTAAAGGTAACAGCTTTACCCTGAGAGAGTGTTACTGATTCAGCCAATAGTCAAGGGGGAAGATGTAAAAAGTTTAATGGTCAAGGCTTAAGCCAGGCTTAAAGCTGCTGTTAACTAAAAGAGCCAAAACAAAACAAAACAAAGCAAAAAGAAAAAGAAAAAAAATAAATAAAAGAGCCTAAGGAGGCTTTAGTCACCCAAGGGTAGCAACAAAGGTATTTTGTCCAGCAGGGGAGTAGATAAATTCAGAAGAGAAGCCATTGTATTTAGCAGGTACTGTGTAATAGGCCTTCATTCCTAAAACCCAGAGTTGTAAATTGCCCCAGGGAATATGGCTTTCCTTATTCATATATCTCCCTTCTAGGTTTATGAAAATTTGTATCAACTTTCCTCCCACTCATTCATTCAACGACACTGTGCATTGGTGGTAGAATGTGGCCTACATTTATGGGTAGAATATTAAGTTTTGATTATTTATGCTTTGATCTTCTGTTTAGTAAATGCAATATAATTATTATTATGATGGTTTTTGCTTTCTTGTTTAGTAAATGTTTCAGAGCAATTGGTGTCATTATTACTGATTTGTGTAAATAGGAAGCACACCTGGTAGGGCCCTAGAAACTACAGCAGGGATGAACAGATATCTAATCTTCCTCCATATCAGGGTTACCTGTTGGAGTCTGAGAATAACTAGTAGTTTTTGGGAGAACCAGAATATGTAGATTTTGGGATGATGGAGTCAGTTCCAGTCTATGAAGAAAGAGCATGGAAATTTAAAGAACTGGCACCACTCTCTTCTGACTATAATATAAATCCAAATCTTACAGAATTTGACCTTGTCTATATTTATCAACAGCCATTGATTAAAGTTGCCTATTTGAACTCATCAAAGGACATTCTTCATTAAGTGAATTTAATTTGTAGTTTCTGTTGACCATGCAATGGAGTCAGTGATTCATGCTAGAAATGTAATGTCTTAAAGAAAGTTTAAAGGAAGGAAGGAAAGAAAGGGAGGGAGGGAAAAAGGAGGGGAGGAAGGAAGGAAGGAAGAAGTAGAAGAGAGGGAGGGAGAGAAGTAGAGGAAGAGAGTGAGAGAGGAAGGGAGGGAAGAAGAAAGGAAGTGAGGGAGGAAAGAAAAAGGGAGGGAGGAAGAAAGAGAAAGAAAAAGAAAAAGAAAAAGGTCATGGGTTGCATTTTCCTACAAAAGTGAGTTTATATTTTATCTTATAAGAAAGAAGTCCCTACAAAGTTTTAAGCAACAGAGTGACGTGGTTAGAGGTAGTTACACAGAAGAGAGATTGCAGAGGGAAGGGACCATAAGCAAAGAAATCAATTAAGAACATGGGCACTTATAGGTGTGGTACCATATTTTGACAAAAATCTCACATTTCTAGAGTTCTTTGAATCTTGTGAATCATATCATTTGATTCTCACAATAGCCTCGTGAAATAAGTAGACTTGTCCTCATCCTAGAATCAACAGAGACAGAGAGGAGAAAGACAGACAGGAGAGAGAGAGAGAGAGAGAGAAAGAGAGAGAGAGAGAGAGAGAGAAAGAGAAAGTCCAGTGTCACCTTTGAAGGTTGCCGAATCAACAATCATTGGTCTTCACTGATCCCGGCCTACCCAAGATAAAGAATGTTCAGTCTATGACCTACCTATTACAAAAAAAGGATCAAAGCAAGTGCTTGAACCCTTTCAGGTCCCATGTAATTTTACCATGTTCCATCTCCAAAGTCAGCATTGCTGAGGCATATAACCAGCAAGGATCTAAGGAACTGTCTAATCTAGTAAAACCTTTTTGGTTTACAGGTGAGGAAACTCAAGCCCAAGGAGGTTAAGTGACTTGTCCAAGGTCAAACAAGTAGCAAGACTTTAGTAGAATCTGCACTCAGGTCCTCCTCAGAGGCAATGTTCTTTTTGCTATGCTAATGTCTACTAAGAAGGGGCATTCTGTGGTTTTGGACTCACCAGCTCAAGGACGTATTTTAGAATGTTAAACAGTTTTCAGTGATTGAGTCTGTGCTTGCACATTACAGTAAACAAAAGCCATTGCTTCTGAGCACTGACACAATAACCCACAGTGTTGGGACTTTGCTTACCTACTGAATGCCAGATGGCACTAAAGCATCACTTGCTTCTTGCCCAAGAACAATGTCATCATCTCTGCGACACCTTGCCAAAAGGAACCTTTGCTACTGATGCAGACGTCAACAAGTTCCACAGCTAACAAAACAACCGCACCTTTGTAATTTGTACTAATCACAAACTACTTTTAGAACTCATTGCTAAATATAAGAACAGACATATTCTGGATACCACTCTGGAAAAGCACTGGCCCTGGATTCAGGAGGACCTGAGTTCAAATTTGGCCTTAGACACTTGACACTCACTAGCTGTGTGACCCTGGGCAAGTCACTTAACCCCCATTGCCCCACCAAAAAAAAGAAAAAAAAAAGAAGTTGTTTGGGCAGCTAGATGGTGCAGTGGATAAAGCACTGGCCCTGGATTCAGGAGTACCTGAGTTCAAATCCAGCCTCAGACACTTAACACTTACTAGCTGTGTGACCCTGGGCAAGTCACTTAACCCTCAGTGCCCCACAAAAAACAAAACAAACAAATAAAAAAGAACATATAGTCACATTAGTCCATTGGACTCTTTATAACACAGGCCGTGTGGCTTCAGTTACAATGGTAGGAATCTGCTTCAGACTAACTTCATTTTTCTTAAAGCCTAATTTTTGTGGAAAAATATGAGTGAAGGACAGGTGAAGACAGAGTGGCTCCTAATTATTGCTTTAATTTCTACTTCACTGGTGGTGAATTCACCCCTTTAATTTTTGATACTGGTAATTTGGTTTTCTTCTTTCCTTTTTTAATCAAATTAACCAAAGATTTATCTATTTTATTGGTTTTTTTTTTCATAAAACCAGATCTTAGTTTTATTGATTAATTCTATAGTTTTCTTGCTTTCAATTTTATTAATCTCTCCTTTGATTTTCAGGATTTCTAATTAGTATTTCAATGGGAATTTTTAATTTGTTCTTTTTCTAACTTTTTAGTTGCATGCCCAATTCATTGATCTCCTCTTTCTCTATTTTATTCATGTAAGTATTTAGAGATTTAAAATTTTCCCCTAAGAACTGCTTTGGCTGCATCACATAAGTTTGGTATGTTGTGTCATTTTTCTGAATGAAGTGATTGATTGTTTCTATGACTTGTTGTTTGACCCACTCATTCTTTAGGATGAGATTATTTAGTTTCCAATTAATTTCCAGTCTATCTTTACATGAAATTTTTATTGCATCATGATCTGAAAAGGATGCATTTACTATTTCTGCCTTTCTACATTTGACTGTGAGGTTTTTGTGCCCTAATACATAGTCAAGTTTTGTGTATGTGCCATGTACCATTGTGAAAAAGGTGTATTCCTTTATATCCCCATTCAGTTTTCTCCAGGCACCTATCATATCTAACTTTTCTAAAATTCTATTCACCTCTTTAACTTCTTTCTTGTTTATTTTGTGGTTAGATTTATCTAGTTCTGAAAGGGGAAGGTTAAGATGCCCCACTATTATAGTTTTGCCATTTCCCCTTATAACTCATTTAACTTCTCTAAGAATTTGGATGCTTTACCACTTGGTGCATATATGTTTAGTGTTGAAGTTACTTCATTGTTGATAAGATCTCAAACATTGGTTTCTCTGTTAACCCCTTTTTAGCTACAGTTGATTAGAGCTCGGTTCTTAGGTTATTTATTAACTCCTTTTAGCTAGAGGTCAGGTCTTAGGTTATCTGTTACCCCTTTTTAGCTTCATCCATCAATCTGAGTTTGTGTTTTGGTCTTCATTGTCACCATAGAATCTGCCAATGGTAAGGGTCCTTTTCTGTTTTTTATTCCTGGGTCCCTATGGGCTTCCTCCTCTACTGATGTAGGTCTCCTTAAATCTGTTGTGCCTGTTACCATTAAGACAAAAGATGGCCCAACACCATCCATTCCACAATATCCCTTATCTAGAGAATCCATTGAGGGAATTTCTCCTATAACTGAGGCTTCAACAAACCGAACATAATTGTTCCATGCCCTTATTCCCTATGCAATACACCCATTTTGCCAGTTAAAAAGCCCAAGCCTGGGCCAGATGGCAAGCCTGTTTACTGTTTTGTACAAGATCTGTGAGCAATTAATTCCTATGTTATACTTAGACATCCAATAGTACCTAACCCTGCTACTATCATTTCCTCAATTCCATGTGAAGCAACATACTTCACAATGGTAGACCTAAGCTCTGCTTTCTTTTCAATACCAATACACCAGGATTCCCAATATTTGTTTGCCTTTACCTGGAAGAATAGACAGCAGACTTGGACCAGACTCCCACGGGGGTTTGTTGACACTACCACACTATTCTTTCAAATATTGCAGCAGAATTTAGCCTCCATTACCTTTAAAGGTTTTTTATTCATATTGTAGCCTATTTTAAAATTTATAAAGTTGAGGTCTGCTCCTGGGGCACAGGAGCCACTGTTGCAAGCTTCTTGTGCTGGGGGATAGGGGCCTGATCACTGGCTTTCTCCTCTGAGGCCTCTGTGGCTTTTGGATTCCTCACTGCCCTGAGCATGATCCCTGTGCTGGGATGGTTTGCCCAAGTTGCATCTGTCCTGTGGCTGGTTCTCTAGTTGGCAGTTTTCCTTCTCTGTCAGGGCTGCTGGGTCTCACAAATGTTCTGCTCTGCCACCAGCCTGCTGAGCCAGGACCAAAGGGCCTCAGCTATTGATTTGTGCTGTAGCCAGGAGCCTCCTACTGACTTGTCCAGACCCCCTCTGTGGTGGACTGAGCTGTGCTGCTAAATTATCTCAAGTTGGACAATTATGTCTCTCTGTCTTTTTGTAGGGTCTGCAGTTCCAGAATCTGTTTAGAGGCTTGATTTAATGTTGTTTTTGAGGGAAACAGGAGAGATCAGGCAATTTCCTGGCTTCTCTCTGCTATCTTGGCTCCACCTCTAGAAAATCTGAGCTCTGTTATAATCATACTGCTACATTGCTATGAGAACCTGAGCAAATTTCTGCCATTTGGATCTTCATGGTACTTTGAAGGGAGGAGAAGTGACTTTCCCAATGTCATACAGCTGAGTAGTGGCCAAGTTTGGGCTTGAACCCTGGTCACTTGGTCCACTGTTTCATCAGTTCTAGAAACCTTATTTTTTCCCTTCAGGAAGAAGAAAATTAGATAGTTTAGTAAGGTGATGACATTGACACAATCTTTAAAGGAAAAAAGTACTTGGTTTTTAAGGGCTATTTATTACTCAGAGACAAATTGGTTTTTAGAAATACTTCTCAAAACTTGTTTCAGTTACCCTTACTAGACAGAGAAGAATCTCTTCTTCCTGAAGCCTCAATGCTTCCCTCCATAGTGAAACCATCTTTCACCCTTTGCTTTCAGTTAAAAGCTAGAGACATAAAAGAAATAGTTGTATGTATAAAGGATCTAATGATATCATTAAAAATGTTGTATGATTCACACACATTGTAGTAATGATATTCCTGAATCAAGTACAAGGTATGACTTTGAAGAGAAGACTCACTCTTTATAAATATGCTGGAAATCAAACATCTGAGTGCTGCACCCTTCAGAGCAGTCACTTTGGGAGACCATATACCTAGTTCAATAATACTGTCATCACTCAACTCATTTTTGAGTTCTACTTTGGGAATTGCCTTCAGAACCTCCAGAATGTTCTTTTGAGTACCCTGAGGGATAGCCAATTTTCATACTTTGGGAGTGGTGCTAGTTTTTGGACCCTTTTAAAAGTTACTTGGAGCCAAATCTGGTGAATAAGGAAGGTAATCAAGCAGTTAAGCAAGATGACATAATTTTTGGTTAAAAACAAGATGAGACCACAGAGTCTTTTTTTTCTTTGGCATAACTCATAAAGTGGTATTTAGACCATTTCAGATGAGAAGTTTCTAAAATATCTTAAATAATAGTATCATTCTTGGAAAAGGTATGTGATTATGAATATACTGAAGAAAAACATTCATTTGAATGGTTAAGTTTTAATATACTTATATATTATCGATGAATCTGGTGGTACATTGAAGAGAGTGATGAGCCTGAAGTTTAGAAGATCAGAGTTTAAATGAGACCTCAGACACTTAGTTTATGAGATCCTCATTTACCTCAGTTCTCTCAACTGTAATAGCACCTACTTCCCATGATTGTGGAGAGGATCAAATGAGATAATACCTGTAAAAAAAAAAATCAGGAATATAATTTTACATAGATATAGATATGTACCCAGCACTGTGTTTTAAAGACACACATGCCCACATATGTGTGTGTGTATATATATGTGTATTTGTGTGTATATACACATACACTTATATGACATAGTGTTGTTGTTGAGTTATCTCAGTCATATCTGACTTTTTATGACCCCATTTGGGAGTTTCTGGCAAAAGTACTGGAGTGATTTGCCATTTCCTTCTCCATCTCATTTTACAAATGAGGAAACTGAGGCAAACAGGGTTCAGTGACTTGCCCAAGGTCACTCAGCTACTAAGTGTCTGAGGTCACATTTGAACTCAGGTATTACTGACTTTAGGCCCAGCACTTTATCTACTGTACCACCTAGCTGCCCTATATGGAATATATGTTTGTATGTGGCATAGGGTATGTTCAAGGAAGACTAGTATCTCTGGTTTGAGGGCTGCCAAGCCCCTTTCAGATTTGCTTTCCACCTTTGGTTTTTACCTGATCCACCTAACTCTCACCTGTGGCTCCATGGAGCTGTAACATGCCACACCCAGTAAACTGGCTAAACTAGGTCGAGAGTAACTGCAGGGTCTCAAATATGTTGATGAGTTAGGGGGATGTCTACCCCAAGCATATGCAGACTTCCCCTGGGGAAATGGGCAGATCAGAACAATCTGTCCCAATTGCCATGAACATAGCTGAGGCAGGTGCTATAAAATGCTTAGAGTTCGGTTAGACATAGGAGACGTCAAGGTGATCCACTGCATCTCAAGACATTTCCAGTTGTCTCGACTCTGTCCTGCCACTGGACTGTGATGACTCTGGAAGAGAGAGTGGGGCATCATGCAACTCTGCTTCACTTAAATCCAACTTATGCATGAGTCAAAAGACATCACCCACACCATTTAAACATTTTAACCTGTTTTAATACCAAGAAAACACAAGTACTCTATCAGCCAGCACAATATCATCCATATGTGGAACCATCAGTTATAGCAAATGGAGAAGTTTTGAATACTGCAAATAAGTTCACTTCCCTTGGGCAGTATATTTTCCAAAAATGTACACATTGATAATGAGGTTGACGCATACATTGCCAGAACAAGCTCAGCATTTGGGATGCTACAAAGGAAAGTGTGAGAGAGAAGACTGACTACTAAAGTGAAGATCTACAGAACCATTGTGCTGACCTCTTTGTTGATTGCCTGTGAAACCTGAACAGTATGCCAGTGCCATGCCAGAAAACTGAACTGCTTCCTTTTGAATTGTCTTAGGAAAATTCTGAAGATTGCCTGGCAGGATAAGATACCAGACACTGAGATCCTCTCTAGTACTAAACTGCCAAGCATTCTCACTCTACTTCAGAGAACTCCAATGGGCTGGCCACATTGTTCAAATGACAAATGCACGCTTGCCTAAAAGACTATTTTATGAAGAATTCACACAGAGCAAGAGCTCATATGGTGGCCAGAAAAGGTGATATAAGTACACTCTCAAAGTCTCTCTTAAGAACTTTGTAATCAATTGCATGACATGGGAGATACTGGCACAGGACCACCCAGTATGGTATGCTCATTAAAGAAGGTGCTGTGCTCTATGAGCAAAGCAGAATTGAAGTAGCTCAGAAGAAGTGTGAGATGCCCAAATTTACAGAATCCACTACCAATGGTCACAGGGACTATTTGTGTCCAACCTGTGGTAGAGCATTCCTAGCTCATATTGGTCTGATCAGCCACCATCAAACACACTGTAACTTGACTCTAACACAATAATATCATTTTTATTCTCTTCAAGGCAAAGAACAACAACCAACCATATGTGTGTATAAATATATATTTGTGTATGTATGCATGTATGTGCGTACACATGTGTATGTATACACACATAAATGGACACATGTATGTATGTGTTTAAAATTTTAATAGCTTAAAACTACACTAAGATTTTTGGAATGCCTGCCCTCTGGGGCCACCCAGAGTAAGTTTATTCCCTCTTCCATATATCAGTCTTTCGAATACTTGATGGCAATTGTCATGTTATCCCTAAATATTCTCTTTTAGTTCCAGGCCCTTCAGCCAATATACAAATGACATTCATCCCAAGACCTTCACCATCCTGGTTGCCCTCCTCTGAATGCTCTCCAATTTATCATTTCCCTTGCTAAAATGTGGCAACTAGAACTGAACGAAAACCTCCAGATATGGTCTAACTAGAGAAGAGTCCACCAGAACTATGATTTTCCTAGTCATGGATACAATGACTTTCTTAATGTAGTCCCAAGATCACATTAATTCTTTTTGGTTGGGGAGGGAAGGGCAGCTCTATCTCACTATCCATAGATCATAAGGTCATAGCTTTAAGGCTGGAAGGAATATGAGGGGTCATTTCCATTTTGTAAAAGAAAACATTGAGGAACAAAAAGGTTGCATTATTTACTTAGATTCACAAAGGTAGTAAGTGGCAGAGCCAGCACTGAATTTGAAGTCTTCTGACTTAAATCTTATTTATATTGAATCAGTAAATTAAATTTTTAAAAGGACTTGTTAAGTGGCTATCATGTGCCAGACATTATGCTAGGTGCTGGATGGGGGTAATAGTACAGAGAATGAAACCATCCCTACTCACAAGAATCTTATATTCTAATGAGGGGACAAGAAGGACATATCTAAATATTTACATGCATAAACCTAAAGTGAATAAATGACAAAATAGTTAGCTACAAAGCAGTTTGAGAGGGAGAGCATGAACAATCTGAGGTATCAGGAAATGCTTCATTCAGAAGATAGTACTAGTACTGAAACTGATCTTTCAAGGAAGAGAGGGACTCTGTAAAGTGGAAGTGAAAGAGGATGGTACTCCAGGCAAAAAGGATCACCTCTAAAGACCCAACATTTTTTTAGAAAAAACAAAATCCAAGAACATCCCCACAATCTTAGACGTGTGATCCTAGGGTTGAACTCAAGTATAAAACTACAATTACCAGTCTTAGGGATGGGAACTGGACACATGATTTTATTGATACTAAGAACAACTCATAAGTGAGGGAACTCCCTCTGTCAACACAAATCAGAACTTTCTCTTTCACTTAAGAATCTTAGGATGTTGCCCAGAGCCTTGAGAGGATATAGATAATCATAGACATCATAGACATAGACATAGACATAGATAATATAACTGTATGTATATATTTGCATATATAGTTTTATATATACATACACATTTATATATACATACCTACATGCACAATACAGGTATAGAATATGTACATACATATACAGGATATATACACTTACACATATGCATGTGTGCGTATATATGTGCATATATACAATATATGTACACACATATTGTGTATATGTTGATATAAAATATATACACTCATGTACATACATGGGCATTTGCATGACCATATGTGTGTGTGTCATATGTACTGTGTACATTGATATGCCTATATGTGTATATATACCTATATATATGTAAGTATACATATATACATATGTTTTCTGGTATATAAAATGTATATGAGAGTGAAAGAGAGAGGGGAGGAGGAGGGAGATATATTACAGGTATTGTGCTAAGTGTTGAGGATGCAATTATAGAAGCAAGTCAGTCCTTGCCTTAAGGGACTTGTATTCTAATGGAGGAGGGCTACACATAAAGGGAACCTGGAAAGGGAGGAAGAGGGCAGCATGGTGTGGAGATGACCTAGAAGTTTCCTGGAGGCCTGGTTCAGGTAAGATAAGGCTAAAGCTCTCCTATCAAAGCCTGCCTTGTCAGGGGACAGAGACTGGGTCCTGTGGGAGGGAAATGAGGTGAATGGCCAGAGTGCAGGCCAGGTGTGCTGTGGACTTAGGAAGCAGAGAGTATGTGTCAGGGGCCAGGTTTAAACATAAGTCTTCCTGGGTTTGAGGCTGGCTCTTTTTCTACTAGATCAAAGTTCCTTCTCATTAAGCCTCTAATGTATCATCATAAGAAATTCAATCCATTATTCTAGCCTTTAATGATAACAACTAATAAGAGCTAGCATTTATATTTAAATTTTAAAGCAGCTGGGTGCCACAGTGGACAGGGTACTATATTGTAAGGCAGGATGAATTGTGTTTGAATCCAGCCTCAGACACTTACAAGTTGTGTGACCCTGGACAATTCATTTAGCCTCTGTCTGCCTCAGTTGCCTCATCTGTAAAATGAGGAAAATAATAGGACCCATCTCCAAGGGTTGTTGTGAAGATAACATGATGTTTCTAAAGTTCTTTGCAAAGTTTAAAGTGCTATATACATTAATGCCAGTCACTAGTATTATTTATACAGCTTTTTAAGGGTTGAAAAGTACCTTATAAATATCTCATTTGATCCTCACTACAACTCAGTAAAGTAGGTACTATTATCACCATTTTACAGATAGGAAACTGAAGCAGATGTTAAGGGACTTCCCCAAAGTCACACACCTAGTAAGTGTCTGAGCCTACACTTATTCCAACTCAGATCTTTCTGACTCCAGGTCAGACTTTCCAGCAACTGTGACTCCTAGCTACCTCCAAAGAACTTTTTAATTAAGATCTTATGTGACCCTGTCTTACAATGAGTTACTTATATCTTTTAGCTGTTGTGTGATTTTCAAATTTGATAAATTTGCTATCTATGTCTTTATCTGAGTCATTCATGACACTAGGGATAGAGATTAGATCTAGGATTTCACTGGTTTAGGGAATTACCTAGTGAGGACATTTTGTTGTTCTTTAGTTGTTTTCTGCTTGTATCCAACATTCAGTGACTCCATTTGGGGTTTTCTTGGCAAAGATACTGGAGTGGTTTGCTGTTTCCTTCTCCAGCACATTTTACAGATGAGGAATGTGAGGCAAACAGGGTGAAGTGACTTGCCCAAGGTCACACACACAGCTTAAGTGTCTGAGGTCAGATTTGAACTCAGAAAGAGGAGTTTTCCTGACTCCAAACTGGCATTCTAACCACTGCACCACCCTCTCTACCAATACACTCTCTCTGCAAATTAATCTTGGACCATGCTGGTGCACTTAGAAGTGAAATACTTGAAGAATGTCACACAACCATCCTCTCCATGTGCTTCTTACACTCTGACCATTTCTCTATCCCCGGCCTTACTCCCCCAAATCTAGGATCTGGATCTTTCCTACAGTCCGGCCTCTAAGATATTTCCTGGTCATGTTTGCTCTATGCTATCCTTCCTTGTGGTCTTCCTTCCCCCATTAAAATGTAAACTCCTTGGGGGCAGCTAGGTGGCACAGTGGATAGAGCACTGGCCCTGGATTCAGGAGGAACTGAGTTCAAATCTGACCTCAGACACTTGGCACTTACTAGCTGTGTGACCCTAGGCAAGTCACTTAGCCCTTATTGCCCCGCAAAAAACAAAACAAAACAAAAAAAGTGTAAACTCCTTATTTATAGTGTGAGAAAATAATGGGGTTCTGGGACTCCCAGAGGCCCCACTGAGGGACCCTACCCTGACCTTTCTTAAGGCCAGCCCAGAGTCAGGAAGTTACCTCATTCAAAACTACACCCACCTGAAAACCATGTTCCCGCCAGAGGATCTGTTCTCTGGGCCCTGACCTCAGCAAATTCTGCTCATGGACCACCCTCAAATCCAGTGAACCAATAGATTTGAATGATGCCAGCCAATTAGCTTTAAGCAGTGTGTAAGGACCACCTCTCTTGCTTCCCTCAGAGTGCTTATGCTTGCAGATCTCTCTCTTGACCCAGGAACTTGGTGAAACAGATGCAGTTCACTAGGGTTCCCCATTTTCTTTTTTCTTTCTCTTCCCCTAGAACCTAGCTAGACTTTCCTATCTTTCAGAGCCATGTGTACTCTCTTTACTAATATTTAATATGCTTTAATAAATGCTTAATGCCCCAAATTGGTGCAGTAGCCTCTAATTTATAAGTAGCATTATATTAGGAACCCCAGCTAATTTGCCCCAAACTTGGGACAGAAATAAGGTGACCAGATATAGTTTTACTCACCACAATAGGCAGGAACTTTCTTGTTGATGTAAGGAGGGAGGTTGATTGAATAAATCAATCAAATTACTCAACCCCTTTAAAGCAACTGATAAGATGTTCTCTATACTTTGATACAGATATCTGAAGAGAACTTATCCCATTTGTTCACTGGGTGTGAACAAGGCCTGAATATTTCAGTTAGAAGCCATAAGAAGTTTGTTTAGATTGAGAGAAGAATTTGGTAACATTCTGAAAAGCTTGTATAAAAACCAGGAGCTATCTCAGAACAAGGGGGGGAGTACAGTTACCCCTTCCACATTGTGACTTTCGTCATCCTGGTTTCAATATATCACAGGTTGGCATAAAAGATTAAATGGGAATTTGGGGGGTAGTTTTTCAGAAGCCACAGAAAACATGCAAAGGCCAGCAGATAACATAGAGCCTATCACCAAATACCACAATTTTTACAATAAGGTACTGTAAATACCCCATAAAAGAAAAAGAAAAAATTCAGACTTCTTCTCTGGTACAAAGGGAGGGCCAAAAACTTTTATGTGAATTTTCAAGATTGCTGTACCCCCTAACTCCCACAATGTGGAAGTTATAACTGTAAAAGATTTTAGAAAGCAGAAAAGAAAGCTTGTTCCAGTTAAATTCCTCTGAATTTTATGAAGTCTGCTTCCAGTCAGATGAGAGGGGGAGAGAAAAAAGCTGAGATCCTCAAGGCATGCGCATGCTCCTCTTCCCCTCTCCCCCCACCCCAGCCCCAAACAATTCTTTCTCAATGGTTTAGTATAATACTGGCGCATAATACATGCTTAATAAATTATGTATCAGTCTGTCTGTCTACATATTATGTCTATCCATCCATCTATCCATCCATCCATCCATTTATCTACTTCCTAACTCTAAGGATAGCGCTCAAACTACTATGCCACACTGCCATATAAAACAGTTAAATAACCCAGACCAAGCACAGATTCCACGGTATTCTACAAGATACCTCCTAGATACTAAATTGACTTCTCTTTTGGTCCAGCCATCCAGTCAGTTTCAGATCCAGTCAACATCTCTCCACGTGGACCATAAAGACAGAATAAGGGACTCAAGTGTTTGGCTAAAATCTTTTGTAAAAAAAAAAAAATTAAATTAACATTTATGTTTAAAGTTTTGAGTTCCAATTTCTATCCCTCCTCCCTCCCTGAGGCGGCAAGCAATCAGATATAGGTCATACGTGTTCGGCTAAAATCTTGATTAAACTATATCTACATAGTCCCCTGATCTGTTGGTTTAGTAAATCTGTCAAAAATAAATAAATGAGGGTAGCCTGGAACAAGCTATTCTTGATGAGGCTGTACAGTTTCTTTGTAATCACTTCCTTTTATACATGTTTGCAAACAATGCCTTTAATAACATATTCTAGGATTGTACCAGGAATCAAAATTAAGCTTATTGGACTATAGTTTACAGATTTTACTTTCTTTCTCTTTTGAAAATTGAGATAACACTTGATTATAAACTCCCTGAGGACAGGGAGTGCCTTCTGCCTCTTTTCTATCCCCAAAGCTTAGCAGAGTGTCAGTCATGCCCCACTTTCTGTGACCCCATCTGGGGTTTTCTGGGCAAAAATACTGGAGTAGTTTGCCATTACCTTCTCTACCTCATTTTACAAATGAGGAAACTGAGGCCATCAGGGTTAAGTTACTTGTCCAGGGTCACACAGCTTGTTATTGTTTGTCCTTCATTCCCAGAGAGGACTATGACATGAGGGTGACGTCATGATTTGCACTGAATTGGATTTTAAGTGAGAGAGGGCTGTGCAAGGTCACTATCCTCACTCTCTCCTCTAGAGTCATCTGGATCCTGTGACGAGATATTTATCAGGACAACTTGAAATGGCCCGATGTTTAAGGCAATTGGAGTTAAGTGACTTGCCCGGGGTCAAGCAGCTGGTAAGTGTCTGAGGCTAAATTTGAACTCAGATTTTCCTGACTCCAGGGCCAAAGTTTTATCCACTCTGCCACCTAGCTGCTCTACCTGGAACATAGTAGACACTTAGTAAATGGCCCTTCTCCAATCTTGCAGCGTGTTTCTTGTTCTCCATGATCACTGACAGTGGCTCAGCAAGCATACTTATTGCTACTGAGTAGCCTGAGATTAAGCTCATCTGGGACAGGCTAACCAAACTCATCAAGGACAGATAGGTACTTTCTTTTGTTTAATCATGTCTGACTCTCTGTGATCCCATTAGGGATTTTCTTGGCAAAGATAGCATGGTGGTTTGCCATTTCCTTCTCCAACTCGTTTTACAGATAAGGAAACTGAGGCAAAGAGGGTGAAGTGACTTGCCCAGGGTTACACAGCTATTAAGTGTCTGAGGCCAAATTTGAACTCAGGTCTTCTTGACTCCAGGCTCTACACTTTATCTATAGAACCACCTACCTACCCCAGGTGCTTTCTTACTATCTCCTTTCTCAATCTGGATTTCTACTGCCTATTTGCCATTTTTTTGCTCCATTCTTTGCTGGCTAAAAATTTATTGACTGGCTTCAGTGTATTGAGTCATTATACAGACACAAAATTTCTAAAAGCATCCCATTGATGAGATAATGATCTAAAATAATTATTCCAGTGGGACTGGAAAGGTGGAGGACATCCTTAGGAACATCCTTAACCTTATATTCATCATTTCTATTTCATATGCTCATTTTATGTGATCTTCTAAAGTGTGATCAGCTTAGCCAGAATGTCCCTAACAAATACTCTTGTCTGATTTAAGCAAAAGGAATTCACTCAGCCTTCAAACCCAAACTACTGATTAATGAGGTCTGGTTAACTATTCACATACAATTCTTTTCTCAAAGAACAGCCTGGGGTCCAATTGTTCAACCAAACCGGAAAAGTCACATTGAAACTTTGGGGTTTGTAATCACTGAATTCAAAGGGAAAAAATATATAAATCTCTTCAAATCCTTGCTATCTGTTTGTCAGATATAAAGAAACTGAAGGAAGCTAATGATCTCATCTTAGAAACAGTGGGATGGTGGATTGGGAGCTGTCTTTAGAATTTGGAGGACCTGGGTAATTGGGGAAACCTAGGAGCTGAAGTCAGCTAATGGGAGGGGGGGCAATTGTTCAATTTTCGACATATAAGGTTATACCTTGGAAATTGACAAACATTACAAACCATGACTTGATTCATCATTTTGTTCATTGTCTAGACTTTAAAAAGTGATGGAGAAATGTCAATAAAACAAATTAAGCTTTAAATTCTGACCTACAGTTTGTTTTCCTACAGAGCAGGTTGTTAAAACCTTTACCAGCATGTATGTCCCAGTCTTTAATATCTAGTGCTGTGTGTGTGTGTGTGTGTGTGTGTGTGTGTGTTTGTGTGTGTGTGAGTCAACTGGGGTTAAGTGACTTTCCCAGGGTCACACAGCTAGTAAGTGTCAAGTGTCTGAGGTCACATTTGAACTCAGGTCCTCCTGAAGCCAGGCCAGTGCTTTATTCACTGGACCACCTAGCTGCCCCAAATATCTAGCTTCTTAAACTGTGGGTTGCAACCCCAGATGGGGTCGCATAACTGAATGTGGTAGAAGTGAAAAATTTGTCAATAGTAAAAGGTTATGTATGCCTATTTTATATACCTATATACCTGAAGTCTTGTAAAAATTTCTCAGGTGAAAAGGGGTCAAGAGTGGAGAAAGTCTAAGAAGCCATGCTTTAGGGGGCAGCTAGGTGACATAGTGGATAAAGCACTGACCCTGGATTCAGGAGGACCTGAGTTCAAATTCAACCTCAGACACTTACTCGCTATATGACCCCGGCCAAGTCACTTAACCCTCATTGCCCTGCAAAAAAAAAAAAAAAAAGACATAAAGACAGACAAAGAAAGAAGGAGGGGAGGGGAGGGGAGGGGAGGGGAGGGGAGGGGAGGGGAGGGGAGGGGAGGGGAGGGAAGGGGAGGGAAGGGGAGGGGAGGGGAGGGGAGGGAAGGGGAGGGGAGGGGAGGGGAGGGGAGGGGAGGGAAGGGAAGGGAAGGGAAGGGAAGGGAAGGGAAGGGAAGGGAAGGGAAGGGAAGGGAAGGGAAGGGAAGGGAAGGGAAGAAGGGAAGGGAAGGGAAGGGAAGGGAAGGGAAGGGAAGGGAAGGGAAGGGAAGGGAAGGGAAGGGAAGGGAAGGGAAGGGAAGGGAAGGGAAGGGAAGGGAAGGGAAGGGAAGGGAAGGGAAGGGAAGGGAAGGGAAGGGAAGGGAAGGGAAGGGAAGGGAAGGGAAGGGAAGGGAAGGGAAGGGAAGGGAAGGGAAGGGAAGGGAAGGGAAGGGAAGGGAAGGGAAGGGAAGGGAAGGGAAGGGAAGGGAAGGGAAGGGAAGGGAAGGGAAGGGAAGGGAAGGGAAGGGAAGGGAAGGGAAGGGAAGGGAAGGGAAGGGAAGGGAAGGGAAGGGAAGGGAAGGGAAGGGAAAGGGAAAGGGAAAGGGAAGGAAAGGAAAGGAAAGGAAAGGAAAGAAAGAAAAGAAAAGAAAAGAAAAGAAAAGAAAAGAAAAGAAAAGAAAAGAAAAGAAAAGAAAAGAAAAGAAAAGAAAAGAAAAGAAAAGAAAAGAAAAGAAAAGAAAAGAAAAGAAAAGAAAAGAAAAGAAAAGAAAAGAAAAGAAAAGAAAAGAAAAGAAAAGAAAAGAAAAGAAAAGAAAAGAAAAGAAAAGAAAAGAAAAGAAAAGAAAAGAAAAGAAAAGAAAAGAAAAGAAAAGAAAAGAAAAGAAAAGAAAAGAAAAGAAAAGAAAAGAAAAGAAAAGAAAAGAAAAGAAAAGAAAAGAAAAGAAAAGAAAAGAAAAGAAAAGAAAAGAAAAGAAAAGAAAAGAAAAGAAAAGAAAAGAAAAGAAAAGAAAAGAAAAAGAAGCCATGGTTTAATGCATACTAGCTATGTGACCATGGGCAAGTTACTTAACCCTTCAATACTCCAAACAACTAATATGACTACAAATTGGAAAATAAATGTTCATGGTATTGACACTAGGAATATCCTCATCAGGAGTTTCCTGCACCAATGAAATCACAGGTCTGGTGCAGATAGAAAAAAAAAAATGTGTAGAGAATAATAGACTTTTAGTCTCTGAGAAATTTAAAACAAACAACAAAAAACCAAGTCAAGTGAGTTTGACCGAATCCTAGGGGAATTCTAGGATAGATAATTAAAAGATGGTTGGTTGCCTAACATCTACATGTCTGGTTTTATCAAGAACAGGTGCTAGGAGCAACTAAGTGGCAGAGTGGATAGAGAACCATTCCTGGAGTCAGAAAAATCTGAGTTCAAATCCAGCTTCAGATACTAAGCTGTGTGATCCTGGGCAGGTCACTTAACCCTAATTGCTTCCAAAAAACAAAACCTTTTTTTTTTTTTTTTAGTGAGGCAATTGGGGTTAAGTGACTTGCCCAGGGTCACACAGCTAGTTAAGTGTTAAGTGTCTGAGGCCGGATTTGAACTCAGGTACTCCTGACTCCAGGACTGGTGCTCTATCCACTGCGCCACCTAGCTGCCCCAAAACAAAACCTTTTAATGGGGTGGATGAGGAAATCAAGATCTATTTAAATTATAAATTGTTGTTATGAAAAATGAAGAAAATGGGAAGGGAAAGGAGAAAAAAACAAGAACAAAGAAAAAACTGAATTTCAAAATATATCATTATTTCTTTTAGAGATATCTATATTCAATCCAGATGATAGATCCGTAGGGCTAAAAAATGTCTGTCATTTTTTATAGGTAGGGAAACTGAGGCACAGAGGAATTCTGTTCTAAGGTAACAGCACCTTGTCTATTATTAGAACACACATTTCCTAACTTTCCTGATTAGAATCAGTGATTTTTATTTCAGTCTTAACTAGCCAATTCACAAGACTATCTCATGATACCCTACATAACAATTATTATTATTGTACAAAGGAAGGAACAGAAAGAAATCAGAACCCCAGAACATATAGTAATTCCACAGAGTATCAGAATTGCTCAGATATCTAAGGAGATTGCTACCCTATGCTAGGCACATGGTGAGTACTTGTAGAATTTTCAAGATTTTAAAGTAAGGGAATAAGCATTTATATAGCACCTACTATGTGTCAAGCACCTTATAAATCTCTAATTTGATCCTCACAGCAACCTTGAGGGGAAGGAGCTGTTATTATTCACATTTTAGATTAAATCACTTAACCAGGATCACACAGCTTATAAATAGGTAAGGCTGGATTTGAACTCAGGTCTTCCTGACTCCAGGCCCAACACTCTATTTCCTCTGGCATCAGCTGCTCCTAAAACAATTCTAAGGACCTTAGAGGTAGTCACTGCAGTATAGAAAAAAGAGCACTACAGCAGTGCAATGATCCAAAACAATTCCAAAGAACTCATGATAGAAAATGTTCTCCACATCCAGAAAAAAGAACTGTGGATCCTGAATACAGATTGAACCATACTGTTTCTACTTTTTGGCTGATGTTTTCTTTTTTGAATTTTTTCTCTTGTGTTTCGATTCTTCTTTCACAATATGACTAATGAAGAAATATTTTAATGTGACTGTACATATATAACTTATATCAGATTGCTTTCTGTCTTGGGGAGGGGAGAGGGAAAGGAGGGAGGGAGAAAAATTTGGAACTAAGAATCTTTTGAAAACAAATGTTGAAAACTATCTTTACATGTAACTGGAAAATAATAAAATACTTTTATGATTAAAAAAGAAAAAGAAAAGAGGGCACTGGCTCTAGAATTAGAACCTGTGGTCAATTTCTCAGTTTGTTTCTTAAAAGCTGAATGGCCTTAGTCTATTCACTAAATCAAATAATATAATGTTTGTAAAGTGCTTAGCACAATACTCTCAGCACATAGTAGGTACTTAATAAATGCTTGTTATGTTCCCTTCCCTTCATTAAGTCTTAATGTGTCTGAGCCTCAGTATCTTCTATAATGGGGACTATTTACTCCAACCCCCTAACCTTCAATATAGGTAAATTGAGACCAAAAGGAGGGAAGATCACATAGCAAGTTGGAAGCAAAGATAATCAATCAATCAACAAGCACTTATTAAGCACCTATCAGAGGCAACACAGCATAATGGGTAGTATGTTCAACTTGGAGCCAGAATGTCTAGGACTGAAATCTCACCTCAGACACTTAATAGTTGTGCAACCATTGGCAAGTGATGTACTTCCCTAAGCCTCCCTTTGTTATCATCTGAGGGGACAGAACTAAATGATGTCTAAAGTTCCTTTCAGCTCTAAATCTATGAGCCTACTATCTGATGCCCTACTATGTGCCAGGCACCAAGAATGGAAAGGTAAAAAATGGAGAAACTCACATTCGGTCAGGAGAAAAACAACACATAAATATGAAACAGTGGAATAAAATATTAGACATCAGAGGGCCTAGGTTTGATCCTAGCTCTGCCACTTACTACCTGTATGACTTTACCAAATCTTGCAACTTCCCTTAGCCCCACTCTCCTTATCTGTAAAATGAGGCGCTTAAATTAAATGGCTATTGAGAGCCATCCCCCAGCTCTAGAGCAATATGTTTTTAGAGCCTATTTAAACAATCCCCAAATACTTAAAAATTATTTCAGCTAAGGGAGTTAGGAAATTGTTGTTGTTCAATTGTTTCAGCTCTGTCTGAACTCTTCATGTCCCCATTAGGGGTTTTCTTGGCAAGGATACTGGAGTAGTTTGCCATTTCCTCCTCCAGCTCCAGCTTTTACAGATGAGGAAACTGAGACAGTGTGAAGTGACTTGCCCAGGATCACATAGCTAGTGTCTGAGGCCAGATTTGAACTCACCAAGTCTACTGCTGATTTGTTTGATCTCTTCTCCAATATATTTTTGACTCTCCTTGAGATCTTTGAGAACTGGACCTCTCTAGCATTTCTATTTGTATCCCCAAAGCAGCACATAGCAGCCTTATATCTCCAATTGTCTACTGGACATCTTAAATTTACTAAGTCCAGGCAATTTTCAGTTAAGTTAATCAAAGTTATCTATAGTCATATGAAAAAGTGCTCTAAATCACTATTGACTGGAGAAATGTAAATTAAAACAACTATAAGGTACCACTCCATACCTATCAGATTGGCTAATATGACAAAAGAGGAAAATGGCATATGTTGGAAGGGATGAAGGAAAATTGAGACATTAATGCATTGTTGGTAGAGTTGTGAACTGATTCAACCATTCTGGAGAGCAATTTGGAACTATTCTTAAAGGGCTATAATACTAGCATTACTAGGTCTGTATCCCAAAGAGACCAAAAAAAAATAAGGAAAAGGACTTATAGGTACAATAATATTTATATCAGCTTTTTTAGTGGTGGCAAAGAATTGGAAATCGAGGAATTGCCCATCATGGCAGAAAAGGTTGTTCTGTATGATTATGATAGAATACCATTGTGCTATAAGAAATGATGAGGGGCAGCTAGGTGGTGCAGTGGATAAAGCACCGGCCCTGGATTCAGGAGGACCTGAGTTCAAATCTGACCTCAGATATTTGACGCTTACTAGCTATGTGACCCTGAGCAAGTCACTGAACTGTCATTGCCCACACAAAACAAAAGAAAAAAAAAAGAAAAAAATGATGAGCAGAATGCTTTCAGAAAAATCTGGCAAGACTTACACGAACTATTGCAAAGTGAAATGAGTAGATCCAGGAGAACATCATACACAGTAACAGCAATATTATATGATGATCAACTGTGAATGACTTAGCTATTATCAGTAATACAATGATCCAAGACAATTCTGAAGGACTTATGATGAAAATACATCCCTGGGCAAAATGCTGCCAAGGTAAGTGAACTTATCCACAGCATTCAATGTTTTTCCATTTGCTGTAATCAATGATTCAATATATGGATGGTACGGTGCTAGCTGATAGAGAACCTGTGTTTTCTTGTTGTTGCTTGTTAGACCAACATCAGCACAAGAAACAGAATCAGTCTATACTTTGTTGCATCTCAGTCTCAGAGTCCATGATGATTGAACAATCATCTGTGAACAAAAAATTATACACCAACTTTCCTTCCACTTTAGTCTTGGCTTGAAACCTTTTCAAGTTAAATAATTTACCACTGATGCAGTAGTTGACCTTGATGCTGTTTTTATTCCCATTAAAGACATCTGACAACATTGCTGGAAACATTGTGCTAAAAAGCATGGGAACAAGCACATAAGCCTGCTTTACTCTATTAGTCATTGGGAAAGTACGAGACCATCATCCATTATCCAGAACCCATTCAAGCATGCCATCATGAAATTTCATCATGATCTTCCACAGGCAGCAGCTCTTTTTATGTCAGCTAAGGATTGAAAATCAAAGGAATGCCCATCAATTGGGGAATGGCTAAATAAACTGTGGTATATGATTTTGATGGGATATTATTGTGCTATAAGAAATAATAAACAGGATGATTTTTGAAAGGCCTGGAAAGACTTTTGTATGAGCTGATGTATATTGAAGTGAGCAGAATCAAGAGAAGGTTGTGCATAGTGACAGCAATATTGTTTGATGAAGAACTGTGAAAGACTTAACTTTTTTCAGCAATATAATTATCCAAGAAAATCCCAAAGGACTAATGATGGAACATACTATCCACTTCCAAAGAAAGAACTATTAACATATTGAAGCATGCTATTTTTCACTTTCTTTCATTTTTTTCTTTTATTCTTTTTTTATTTATTTATTTTTATTTTCTTTTATTCAAGTTTTCTTGTAGAAAATTACTAATATAGTAATGTTTTACATAATTACACATGTATAACCTTTATCAGCTTACTATCTCAAGGAGGGAACAGGGGAGGGAGGGCAGGAGAGAGAGAATTTGGAACTCAAAGCTTTAAATAAACATGTTTATCAATTTTTTTTTAAGTTGAGTATGGTTCTAAGTTTAAAAACCTGTGTGATAAGAAGGATAATGGCGCTCTGGGCAGAAATAAAGAAGGTTATCCAGAGGCTGGGAGGTGGAGGGAAGAATGTAAGAGGGAAGATAATGTGTCTTATTTCATATGTTAGGTTTGAGATTTCTAGAGCTCCTAGTTAAAAAGGGGTAAATGGTGGAGCTCAGGAGAGAAAATGGGGCTGAAAAAAAATGTATATATATACACACATATACATATATAGATATCTATTATAGAATATTATAATAGAATATTATATATTATATACATATATATTATATAATATTATATATTATGTGAGATTATTAGAAAGTATAAGGCCAATGTCTAGAAGTCACCCCACAATTCATGGACTGCCTTCAAGTCATGTCAATCAATGGACTTGAATGCTACCAGCCAATTAACTTGGAGCTGTGTGTGGGGGGACTGCCTCTCTTCCATCTGGCAGAGAGCTTCTGCAGGAGAGTCATAGGAACTTTCTCTTTTTGGTTGCTGGGACAAGCTCATGGTGGCAGAAGAAGCGGGCCAGGGTAGATAAGGCTTTTTCTTAATCTTTCTGAACTCCACGTATTGTCTTTACTAAACCCTATTATACTTTAATAAATGCTTAAATGCCTAAACTGTTGCTGAAGTTTCTAATTTATAAGTAAACCCTAGATATTTCCCCACACATACTGGGGAGCAGGTAAGGACACACACATTAGATTTTAATCATCACAATTATTATATTATAATAAAATATTATATAATATAGTTAAATATAATATAATATATGTATATATATATATTTATCTTTGGGAGTCACCTGCATGGAGATGGTAATTGAATCTATGAGAGTTAATAAAATGGAGAAGTTCTAGGATAAGTTCAATTATAGAGTGAGACATAGATAATGTTCTAGCATGGGAGACAGGGAGACGGGCAGTCAGATGGGTAGAAGGAGGACAGAGACCATGTAGGGTCATGAAAACCCAGAGATGAGAGAGCATGCAGGATGTAAAAGGGATCAACAGAATCAAATGCAGAGAAGATAAGGGGGGCATCTAGGTGGCACAGTGGATAGAGCACTAGGCTTGGAATCGGGAAGACTCATCTTCATGATTTCAAATCCAGCCTCAGACCCTGTGTGACCCTGGGCAAGTCACTTTACCTTGTTTGCCTGAGTTTCCTCATCTGTAAAATGAGCTGGAGAAGGTAATGGCAAACCATTCCGGTATCTTTGCTAAGAAAATCCCAAGTAGGGTCAGGAAAGGATTCAGCAACAAATAATGGGTTGACCTTTCACTGAGTCACCCCGCCCACGTGGCTAATCACTTAATCTCCAACTCTTGTTCATGCCCAGACTCTCTCTTATTTCTCACTATTTAAACTGTACACATCAGCCAGTCTAGACTACAACCTGCCTCCTAAAGGCTATATGCAAATTCAGATGTCCACATTTTCCTAATCATCAGACCTCTCACTTGAAAGTCTTTCTTTGTCCTTTCTGTTTATGCAAAGCTTTCCTGTCCTTCATAACTTGGCACAGGGCTTACCTCTTCCAGGAAGTATTCCCTGACCACACCGACTTGAAGGATCTCTTGCTCCTGTACTTTCATAGTCCTTACTGCCTACATCACTCATTCATTTGGTGTCCTTTCCTTATTGCTTGCTACTATTCTCTTTTCATGCTCCCATGTCCTATTTTTTAGTTCCTTGAAAACACAAATGTCATATCCCCCAAGGCTTTACTTAATAGATGTTCAAGAAATATCTGGGTCAATTATGGTTGGAGGAGTCACTAAGGAAGAGTAAAATAATCCATGAAAATTCAGGGCTATGAGTGGTTTAGTCAAACAGTCTCAGAGCAGGGCATAGTGACCTGGAGATAGGGTGACCATGGGATAGGGTGACCACATAGAGAAAGATTGAATTACCCTTGGCATCAGCTGAACCAAGCGCCTGAGCAAGGCACATGTGGTTTCTTCTTTACCTCAGCACAGGTAACATTGTCGGTCAAGCCCCCTTGGGAAATGTAATGCCTCCTCCTCATCTCCTGTCACCTCCTGACCTCTCCCAAGCCTCCTGCTAAGGAAAGGATCAACGGATCAAAACGGCCTTTGAAAAAGCCTTTAGCTCATTTGCTCTGAGTCAGTGTAGGTGTGTACTGTTTTCTGAACAGGTCGCTAAAGAGCTACAGTCCCAGAAGCACCAGAGAGCTCTGGCCAAGACCCAGCAACATTCCCGGGTGGCAACACTGACCAACAACAGTAAGACAGAGAATCCAGGACAGGGCACTAGGACAGGAGGCGTCATTAAATTCCAAAAGCTGGAAGAGACCTTAGAAAGCATCCATCTAAGGATCACATTTTATAGAGAAGCAGCCAGAGGCAAACTCTTATGGTAGAGTCAAGGTTAGAACCCAGGTCCAGCCATGTCTACAGTCCCCCTATCTCCAGGATGTACAAATGCCCCCTTGGGGTGACTTACTTTTTTCGTCATAAAAACCACAGCCAATCAAAAAGAGAGAGAGAGAGAGAAAAAGTTCTCCCTAGCCCAGTCCTACCATTAACTTACCTATCACTGCCTTGGCAGAACACCATGTCTTTCCAAACCTTGTAGCCGGGAGTGGTGATTATTTCTCCTAGCATAGCCATGGGAAATTGGAGGGCTTGGTTTTTTGTTTTGTTCTATTTGGGGTGGGGTGGGGTGGGGTGGAAGCAGGGGAGGAGGATATTAAACAAGTACAATGTAGAAGAGGGGCATATGAGGTGAGCCAGGGGGAAGGAGTCTCAGTCCACATTGAACATATGACTCCCAAGGCCTCTTGCCAAATTGAGCAACTTATTTTCCCCTTCTATAAAGGGCAGATCTGCCAGGCTGGCAAATATCCCTCACTTACAGAGGGCTGCTGAAATCCCTTCCTGATTCCTTATTGTGGTATGGGGGTGATTCCTGATTCTTTAAGACTGTGCCAGAAAAGCCTAAGTTCTGGCAGAACATACCAAGCTGAGAAGGCCTCAGGTATGGGACTGGTATTGGCCCAGCATCAGACAAGCAGAAGGTTGGCCACCAGGTAATGAATATCATGGCAACCTATGAACCTCTCTCCTGAGCCATAGGGGCCTGCCATCTGAATACCTGAATAGGATCAATAATTAGTATAATGATTTTGTAGCAGCGGTATTAAAGGGGAGGAGAGCCAGACTCTGTGGAGTGCCTCTGAACAACACAGACCCAGGTATCCCATTGTTGGATATGGAAAGGGCCTAGGGTTTGAGGGGGGGAAAATCACATGGGGCAGCTTCCAAGAGCAAGTTTCTTTTTCTTTCTTTCATAATCTTGAGAGCCTTTAGCTAGGTCAGGCCTTGGCAAGCTCTTGAAAAAGTATGTCTCCAGATGCCATGGAGCTCAAGCCATTGCATTTCACTCCAAGAAACTAGGTAAGTTGAGGGGCAATTAGACATTGAACAGTCCTCTCTCACTTAAATCCAACCCAGTGCAAGTCATGACATCACCCTGATGTCATTGTCCTCTTCAGACAATGAAGGACAAACAATAAGTCTATTTTATAACAGCCAACATTTATATTTACATATAAAGCAAGAGCTCCACCCCTCACCTCCAGTTTCCCTTTATATAATGTCTTCCCTATTCAAATGCAAAATTCTTTAGGGTAGGGACTTGCTTGCTTCTAATTTTATCCCCAGAGCTTAGTACATGTCCTGGCATATAGCAAGTACTTAATAAATGTTTTTCCTTCCTTCCTTCCTATTTGACTACTGATCTCTCTCTCTCTCTCTCTCTCTCTCTCTCTCTCTCTCTCTCTCTCTCTCTCTCTCTCTCTCGCTCTCTCGCTCTCTCTCTTGTTCTCTCCCTCTCTCTGTCACTCTCTCCCTCTCCCTCTCTTCATCTACCTATCATTTATTATCTACCTATCTATCTATTTACAATCCATTTGTCCTAGGGTAACTAGTTGATGCAGTGGATAGAAAGAGTGCTTGGCCCTGAAGTCAAGAGGAACTGAGTTCAAATCTTACCTCAGACACTTACTAGCTCTTTGACCCTGGGCAAGTCACTTAACCCCAATTCCCTTTTAAAAACATCTGGGGAAGATGGCAGAGAGAAGTCAGGAAATTGCCTGAGTTCTCCCAAGTTTCCCTCCAAAACAACATTAAATCAAGCCTCTAACCAGATTCTGGAACTGCAGAACCTACAAAAAGACAGAGAGACACAATTGTCCAACTTGAGATAATTTAGAAGACTTCAGGAAAGGACTGTCTCACTTGGGTGAAAGGAAAATACAGCACAGCTCAGCCCACCACAGAGGGAGTCTGGGCAAGTCAGCAAGAGGCTCCTGGCTACAGTGCAAATCAATAGCTGAGGCCCCTTGGTCCTTGCTCAGCAGGCTGGTGGTGCAGCAGGCCATTTGTGAGACCCACCAGCCCTGGCTGAGAGGGCAAACTGCCAACTAGACATCCAACCACAGGACTGATGCAGTTTGGCCAAGCCATCCCTGCACAGGGAGCAAGCCCAGGACAGTGAGGAATCCAAAAGCCACAGAGGCTTCAGAGCAAAAAGTCAGTGACCAGGCCCCTATCCCCCGGCAGAAGAAGCTTGCAACAGTGGGCCCTGTGCCCCAGGAGCAGACTTCAACTTTATAAATTTTAAAATAGGCTACAATATGAATAAAAAACAGAAAAGGACCCCTGCCATTGACAGCTTCTATGGCAACAGAGAAGAAGAAAACAAAAATGCCGATGAGGACAATACTGTCAAAATGCCTACATGTGAAGCCTCAAGGGAGAAGATGAATTGATCTCTAGATCAAAAACCCTTCTCTAAAGAGCTCAAAAATGCTTTCAAAATCAAATGAGAGAGAGAGAAGAAAAAATGGGAAAAGAAATGGGAGAAAGGAGAGTTACACAAGAAAATTATGAGAAAAGAGTCAACAACTTGGAAAAGGAAACACAAAAATTGACTGAAGATGGATATTCAATGAAATAGAGGACTTCCAAGGTTTCCTGAAAAAAAAAAAAGACCAGAATTGAACAGAAAATTTGATCTTCAAATACAAGACTCAAGAGAAGTATAAAAAGATAAATGGGAAGGAAAAAAAAGTTATTCAGTAAGGTTAAACTGTTTACATCCCTATGAGGGAAGATATCACTTTTAACCCTTGAAATCTCTATCTCTGTTAGGGTATAGTTACTAAACAGACTTTGATATGATGATATAAAGAAACTTAAGGGGCAGAATAGAAGGAGAATAGGAGGAGAAGAGGGAAGAGGAGGTGGAATGGGGTTAATTACATCCTAGGAAGAGGCACAAAAAACCTATTACAATAGAGGGAAAGAAGGGAGGAGATGAGCATTGTTTCAACCTTAATATCATCAGATTTAGTTTAAAGAGAGAATAACATATACATCCATCTGGATAAAGAACCTTAGCTTACTCTTTAAGGAAGTAAAAGGGTAAGGGGGAAAGGGTGGTACTAATAGAAGGGGGCAGAAGCAGGGGAGGAAAGGGGAAAGAAAAGGAAGGGTGGGTGATAAAAGGGAGGGCAGATTGAGGGAGGCAGTGGTCAGAAGCAAAATACTGTTGAGGAGGAATAGGATGAAAGAAGAAAAAAGGGTATAAACAAAGGGGAAAGGGGGATGGAGGGAAATACACAGTTAGTAATCATAACTGCGAATGTGAATGGGATGAACTCTCCCATAAAATGGAAGTGAATAGCAGAGTAGATTAAAAACCAGAATCCTACAATATGTTGTTTACAAGAAACACATTTGAAGCAGAGAGATACACACAGAGTAAAGGTTGGAGCAGAATATATTATGCTTCAGCTGAAGTCAAAAAAGAAGGGGTAGCAATCCTGACCTCAAACAAAGCAAAAGCAAAAATTCATCTAATTAAAAGAGATAAGGAAGGAAACTACATCTTTCTAAAAGGTACCATAGACAAAGAAGTAACTTCAATACTAAACATATATGCACCAAGTGGTATAGCATCCAAATTCTTAGAGAATTTAAATGAGTTACAAGAGGAAATAGCAAAACTATAATAGTGGGGCATCTTAACCTTCCCCTCTCATAACTAGATAAATCTAACCACAAAATAAATAATAAAGAAGTTAAAGAGGTGAATAGAGTTTTAGGAAAGTTAGATATGATAGATGTCTGGAGAAAAATGAATAGGGATAGAAAATACTACATGGCACATACACAAAACTTGACCATGTATTAGGGCATGAAAACTTCACAGTCAAATGTAGAAAGGCAGAAATAGTAAATGCATCCTTTTCAGATCATGTTGCAATAAAAATTTCATGTAATAAAGAGCCATGGAAAGATAGACTGATAATTATTTGGAAACTAAAAATCTTATCCTGAAGAATGAGTTGGCCGAACAACAAATCATAGAAACAATCAATCACTTCATTCAAGATAATGACAATAATGAGACAACATACCACAACTTATGGAATTCAGCCAAAGCCATTCTTAGGGGAAATTTTATATCCCTAAATACTTACATGAATAAAATAGAGAAAAAGGAGATCAATGAATTGGGCATGCAAAAAAGTTAGATAAAGAACAAATTAAAAATCCTCATTTAAATACTAAATTAGAAATCCTGAAAATCAAGGGAAAAATTAATAAAATTGAAAGCAAGAAAACTATAGAATTAATCAAAAAACTAAGAGTTGGTTTTATGAAAAAAAAACAAAATAGATAAACCTTTGGTTAATTTGATTTAAAAATAAGAAAAAAGAAAACCAAATTACCAGTATCAAAAATTAAAGGGGTGAATTCACCACCAGTGAAGTAGAAATTAAAGCAATAATTAGGAGCTATTTTACTCAACCATATGCAAATAAATTTGATAATCTAAATGAAATATATGAATATTTACAAAACTATAAACTTCCAAGATTAACAGAAGAGGAAATAAAATCCTTAAATAAGCCCATTTTAGAAAAATAAATTGAACAAGCTATCAATGGACTCCCTAAGAAAAAATCTCCAGGACCAGGTGGGTTTACAAGTGAATTCTACCAAACATTTAAAGAACAATTAATTCCAATACTATATAAATTATTTGGAAAAATAGGTGAAGAAGGAGTTCTACCAAATTCTCTTTATGACACAGATATGGTGTTGATACATAAACCAGGCAGAGCTAAAACAGAGAAAGAAAATTATAGACCAATTTCCCTAATGAATATCGAGGCAAAAATCTTAAAATATTAGCAAGGAGATTACAGCAATTCATCACCAGGATAATACACTATGACCGGGAGAGATTTATGCCAGGAATTCAGGTCTGGTTCAACATTAGGAAAACTATCAATATAACCAACCACATCAATAACAAAACTAACCAAAATAATATGATTATCTCAATCAATACAGAGGAAACTTTTGACAAAATACAGCTCTCATCCCTATTAAAAACACTGGCAAGCATAAGAATAAGTGGAGCTTTCCTTAAAATAATAAGTAGTATTGCGGGCAGCTAGGTGGCACAGTGAATAGAGCACTGGCCCTGGAGTCAAGAGTACCTGAGTTCAAATCCAGCCTCAGACACTTAACACTTACTAGCTGTGTGACCCTGGGCAAGTCACTTAACCCCAATTGCCTCACTAAAAAAATAATAAGTAGTATCTACCTAAAACCATCAACAAACATTATATGTAATGGGGATAAGTTAGAGGCTTTCCCAATTAGATCAGGGGCGAACCAGGAATATCCATTATCACCTCTATTATTTAATATTGTACTAGAAATATTAGTTTTATCAATAAAAGAAGAAAAAAGAATCAAATGAATTAGAATATGCAAGGAGGAAATAAAACTATAACTCTGCAGATGATATGATGGTATACTTAGAGAATCCTAGAGAATCAACTAAAAATCTACTTGAAAACAATTAACAACTTTAGCAAAGTTTCAGGATATAAAACGAACCCACGTAAATCATCACCATTTCTATACATGACCAACAAAGCAAAGCAGCAAAAGATAGAAAGGGAAATTTCATTTAAAGTAACTGCAGACAATATAAAATACTTGGGTCTAGCTGCCAAGACAAACCTAGGAACTCTATGAACACAATTATAAAACACTTTTCCCACAAATAAAATCACATCTAAATAATTAGAAAAATATCAATTGCTCATGGATAGACTGAGCTAATATAATAAAAATGACAATTCTACCTCAATTAATTTACTTACTCGGTGCCATACCAATCAGACTACCTAAAAAATATTTTATAGAGCTAGAAAAAATAACAAAATTCATCTGGAAGAACAAAAGGTCAAGAATATCAAGGGAATTAATGGGAAAAATGCACAGGAAGGTCAACTAGCTGGCAAATCTGAAGCTATACTATAAAGTGGCAGTCATCAAAAGTATTTGGTACTGGCTAAGAAATAGAGTAGTGGATCAATGGAATAAAAAGGTAAGGCACAGGAGACACAGTAGTAAATGACGATGGTAATCTACTGTTTGATAAACTCAAAGACTCCAGCTTCTTGAATAGGAACTCAATATTTGACAAAATCTTCTGGGAAAACTGGAAGATAGTATGGCACAAACTAGGCATAAACCCACACATCTATGTGGGAAAAGGACCCACATGTACAAAAATATGTCTAGCAGCTCTCTTTGTAATGGCAAAGAATTAGAAATAGAGGGAAAGCCCATCAGTTGGGGAATGGCTGAACAAGCTGTGATGTATGAATGTAATGGAATATTATTGTGCTGTAAGAAATGATGAGCAGGCAGATTTCAGAAAAACCTGGAAAGACTTAAGTGGGCTGACACTGAGTGAAGTGAGCAGAACCAGGAGAACATTGTACACAGTAACAGCAATATTGTGTGATGATCAACTGTGATAGACCTAGCTCTTCTCAGCAATACAATGATCTAAGACAATTCCAAAGAACTCATGATGGAAAATGTTCTCCACATTCAGAAAAAAAGAACTGCGGATTCTGAATGCAGATTGAACCATACTTTTGTTTTTGTTTTTGTTTTTTTTTTTGAGGTTTTTGCCTTTTGTTCTGATTCTTCTTTGACAACATGACTCATTCAGAAATATGTTTAATGTGATATGTATATAATGTGATAACCTATATCAGATTGCTTTCTGTCTTGGGGTAGGGGGGAGAAAGGGGAGGAAGGGAGAAAAATTTGGAACTAAAAATCTTATGAAAACAAATGTTGAAAATTCTCTTCACATGTAACTGGAAAATAAAATACTTTTATGATTAAAAAACAAGGGGCAGCTAGGTGGCGCAGTGGATAGAGCACTGGCCCTGGATACAGGATCTCCCCCAGACTCCCTTGTCTTCTCTCGATATACTATTTTCCTTGGTAATCTCAATGGTTTTCACAGTTCAAATTACTATCCCTAACCAGATGACTTCAAAATCTACATAGCTTACCTTAATATAGCATGCAGTATAGTACTTTATATGTGTTAAGATATGCTTATATGCATATTATATGTGTGTATGTGTGTGCTGATTTCAAAGGTAAAAATGCTCATGGCTGAAAATTTAACAATTGGCTCTCTCTACCCTGTATGAGCTGGCTCCAGCATACTCCAATCTCCCTATCTCCTGAAGAAGCCTATTCTACTTTTGGACAGTTCTTATCATTAGGCATTTTTTCTTGATATGAACCAAAATTTGCTTCTCTAATTTAGACCAGTTTCTCATAGTTCTGCCTTCTTGGATCAACAAGCCTAATGTTTCATCCCTATGACAGCCATTCATACACTTCAAGAGAAATATGTTCCATCAAAATCTCTACACTAAACATTCTTGGTCCATTTAACAAATCCTTATGCTAGTGAGACCTCCAAATTACCTCACTAGCCTCATCTCCTTTCTCTGGAAGTGTAACACTTGGGCAATATCCTGTTTAAAACATGGTGCTCAGAACTGATCACAAGAATGTCCCAGATGTAGTCTGACCAAAGTAAGGGCACAATAGGACTATGTCTTCTCTCATTCTGGACATCATGGTTCTGCTGGTCCAGCACAAGATGTGGTGACCTTTTTTGGCTAACTATCACAGTTAGAGTCAATTCATTTAGACTGAACTCATTGACAACAGGGGCTGATTTGTGGTTGTTTAATCCCTAGTGTTTAGTACAGTGGCTGGCACATAGTAAGTGTTTAATAAATGCTTCTTGGCTGATTGTTGGCTCATTCATCTTGCCATACACTAAAATCTGATGATTTTCATTTGAACTTCTGTCTAGTCACTCCTCTACCATGATGTGTTTATAAGGTTTGTGGAATGTGGCATTTATTCCTATTGAATTTCTTCTTTTAAAATTCAGTCCATTGTTGTAGCCTGTCTATATATTTTTGGATCCTGATTCTGTTGTTCATTGTAATGGCTCTCTATGGCAAAGTCGTGTTCTGTGCAAATTTGATCCTCATTCTCTCTATGTCTTTATCTAAATCACTGATAAATACTTAGAACATAGGGATCTCAGGGGTATTCCACTAGATACCTCTTGTTGACATCAATTTTGGATCTGGCCATTTAACCAAACCTGAATACACCTAACTGGGATGTAACCTATATCCTTCCCTCCTTCCCACAAGGAATAATAGCTAACATTTATATAATGTTTTAAGATTTTCAAAGTTCTTTATAATCATTATCTCATTTTATCCTCATAAGAACCTTGAAAGATAGGCACTATTATTTCTATTTTACAGATGAGGAAACCAAGACCAAGAGAGGTTAATGACTTGCCCACAGTCACACAGGTGGTAAGTTTATGAGTTGGGATTTGAATTTAGGACTTCATGACTCTAGGTCCCATCCTCTATCTACTTAGCTGCCAAGATAAAAAAAATATTTTGCTGAAGTTGAAGTTTATTATGCCTCTGGCATGCCATTGATCTACTAATTTATTTGCTCTAACAGGAAAAACAAACAGAAATGAGGTCAGTCTTGGAATGTACTGTTGTGGATGAAGCCATGCTCCCTTTTGGTAATGATTACTTCCCTTTCTAAATACTCATAAATCATAAGGTCTCAAAACTCATTTCTTTTTACCTAGCCTTAATCACTGAGTGTGTGTTGCCTCAGGCAAACTGACCTGTGAAAGGCCTTAGCAAAGTCTCCCACTGCATCCGGGGCTATCTCCAGTCATCCTGATGTATATCTTGCCACTGGACCCAGATGGCTCCAGAGAAGGAAGTGAGGTTGGTGACCTTGCACAGCCCTGCCCTCACTTAAATCCAATTCACTGTAAATCATGACATCACCTCTCCAATGCCCTGGTCCTCTTTGAGAATGAAGGACAAACAAAATCTCATAAACCATGTTTTTAATAATGACTTCTAGGATTTCACCAGGAATCAATATAAAGCTTGCCAGACAAAATCCCTACCCTCTTTCTTTTTTCTCAAAAATAAAAACATTTCTCCATCTACAGTACTGTAACAATTCTTTCATTCTCTGCAATTTTTCAAATATCTGAGGCATTGAGACTTCCATCATGTCTACAAGTTTTTTTAGGACCTTCTTCCAATTCATCTAGCCCTGGTCACTGAATTGTATTAAGAATAGTTAGTGATCTGGTCTTGATTCCTGTTACACATTTGTAAGGCGTGGGGAGGGTGAATGGGATAGCCTCAAATCATTTTAATTAGTTTACTAATCACCTTGAGGTGATTATAGGATGTGGACTTTTGTTTGGAGGTATTTGAAGGACACCTTCCCAAGAAGTTGGGCCCATGGCACCCTACTGCTAGAATGAGTAAAACGTAGATGGATAGACTGTTGTCAAAAGAATCACATCCCTTTTATGATTTGTAAAAGCAAACCAGCTTGAATGGACTCTTACATACTTTATCATAAATCCCCACATTTCATGCACTCCAGAAGAAGATACAAGGTAAAAAGAAAGTCTTAAAAAGAGGGATTGGGAAGTTGTTGTCCAGTCTGACCCTTCATGACCCCATTTGGTATTTTCTTCACAAAGATACTATAGTAGTTTGCCATTTCTTTCTCCAGCTCATTTACAGATGAGGAAACTAAGGCAAACTGGGTTGAGTGATATGCCCAGGGTCATGCAGCTAGAAAGTGTTGAGGTCATATTTGAACTCAGGAAGATGAATCTTCCTGACTTCACATCGGCTCTCCATCTACTATGCTACCTAGTTGCCCTATCCCTTTTAATCTCAACCAATCATCTTTTTATAGTATCTAATCTTTTTAAAAGTCTCTTTATTTTTGTAAGTATTTATTATTTCTCCCTAGAATTAAAAAAAATCTCACAATAAATGCCTATGGTCCAAAAAGACCAAATTCCCATGCTGCCCATATCCATGCATATACATGCCTCATTCTGTATTTTAAGTCCATCACTCTCTGGCAAGAAGTGAATGGCATATTCCTCTGGACTCATGGCTTATCATTGCATTAAACAGGGGTCTAAAGTCTTTCAAAGTTTGCTTTTCTCTATTATATTGCCATTTTATAAATTGTTCTACTAGTTCTGGTGACTGTGTTCTGTGTCAGAGTATAGATGTCTGTTCCCTTAGATGAATGAAATGACAATCCTAAAAGAACCTGTAGATATGTTTGAAGTTCCATTGCCTCAGATATTTGGATTCATGGTTTATCATTGCATTAAACAGAAATCTAAAGTCTTTCAAAGTTGTCTTTCCCACACCTCCTCCAAATTTTTTATTTTCTTTTTTTTAGATCTTTCTTTGCCAAGCTGATGGGTATGAGATGCAAACTCAGTTCAACCAATTGCCCTGAGGTCAACAAATTCACCTATCAGCAAGATACAAGAGTACATGCTCGGATCCAAGGGTAGGTCCCCTTTAGATACCTCCAGACAAAATAACTTGTAATCACACCAAGGTGATTGAGGAACTCATCAAATTAAGCAGAGATGGTTCATCACCTCTAATTTCATCTCTATGTTGCTAGCTCAAGTGTGGACTGATACCACCTCCCTCAGCCTCCTCTCCCCTCTGGAGGCCTGGACAGTGGAGCACCAAACTCTTCCCAGTCACTTCCTTTATAGAGGGCAAGACTCGATCTTTTGGACTCACTCCACTTTGTACCTGCTGCTCCTCCTAGTTTCAACTCCATGAAACAAGATGCCACCTTACTCAGTATTCCCTAGTGTCCCTCCCACTTTCCTGTCTGTTTTGTGTGTGTGTTGTCTTCCCTATTAGATTGTAAACTCCTTGAGGGCAGGGACTGTCTTTTTATTAATTGTATCCTTAGTACTTAGCACAGTGTCTGGCACATAGTAGGCACTTAATAAATGTTCAATGGATTGGTATGGAGTTTAAGGCCCACCTCCATCCACCTCCAATTCTAACCTAAGAGTTTAATTCTACTTTCCCTCTGCTATCCATTGTCATCATTCCACCCACCCCAAGCAGTATTCTCCCATCTTCTAAGAATTTTTAAAGTCCCTTTCATTCTCTTTAGCATAAATAATAAGGAAAACTCATGCTCCTACAGTGCCTTAAATATTACAGTGCACTTTTAATTCAATAATTCCACTCAATAAGCATTACCCAAGGGCTTATCCTGTGGCAGGTACTGTGCTTAGCTCTTAAAATACAAAAACAAAAATCAAACACTCCCTGATTTCTAAAATCCTATACTCTATTAGGGAGAAAGAGACAAATAAATATAAACGTGCACCATACAAATACAGAGTAATTTTTGGTGGAGGGTGTTAAAACTGGGGAAATCAGCAAAGGCCTTTTGTAGGAGGTGGTGCCTTGAGCTAAACCTTGATAGAAGATGAGAATCTAGGAAATAGAGTGGAGGGGAAAATACTCCAAGCATGGACACCAGTCCATCCAAATGCATGGAGATGGGAGACAGAACGTCATGTATGAGTGTTTTAGGACCTATTGTAGCCCTGGGCAATTGGCTGCTGGCCCATCTCATACATGTGAAACACCTTAATATATAAAGTTCTGAACAAAAGGTCCTGAGAAAATGTTAACCTGTGCAGTGCAGCTTTTGTCCAGTTTAGAGGCTGGAACATGGCACAATAAAGTTGAATCAACTTGTATGGTAGAAGGGGTTTTTTATTTGGATTTTGATTCCAGAAGACCTGCGTCTTATCACCTGTATGACCTTGGGCAAGTCTCTAAACCTCTGTAGGTCTCAGTTTCCTCACATGTAAAATGAGGGGGAAGGTGTGGACTGGATAAGCTCCAAGGACCCTTCCACCTATAAAACTATGATCTCTATGATCTCCAAAAATTAGATCATGAACAAACTTTCACCTTTGATCTCATGGCTAGCTTTTCAGGTGAGAGTTTCTCAGAGACCAGCCAAGGCCATAGAAAGATGATGTGTCCCTTGATAAGAATGGGCTCCAAGCCAGGCATAATGAGTCAGATTCTCTCTCCACTTTGCCTTTTCCCTCCTTTGTACCTTCAAGTAATAAAAATGCTCAAAAATTCCAAAATATACATTTGGGGAGGACAATATTATGCCTCCTCTTGTCACTATGCTTTTATCTTTGAATAAGAGCTAACATTTATGTGGAGCTTTAAGGTTTTTAAAGGGCTTTATTGTCTCATTTGATCCACACAACAACTCTGAGAAGTAAGTGCTATTATTATCTCCATTTTACACATGAAAAAACTGAGAGAGATGGATTTGCTAGATTTGAATTCAGATATTCCTGACTCTGGGCCCAATTCTCTATCCTCTGTGCCACCTTCATCTCTCTGAAAAGCAAGAGAACTTCTCTAACACGTGTCAAAGATGGGACTTTGCCTGTACAAAAGAGAAGCTATTCAGGGAATCAGCCTCCAAAGGTTGAAATCAGAATGCAGCATCTCCCATCTCCACTGTGAGGGAAAAATCCATCCTCTTCTCAATAATTCTCAGGAACTCAGCAGCGAAGTGACAAAGGCTTTATTTCATCATCATAAGAAGGAGGCACCCTAGTGTGCAACTAGTGGGTTCCCAAAAAGGGGGCTCACAGGCCCTGTTTTATACCCTAGTACCTAACAAGAATGGACCCTCCCCTCTTTCATCACTGGTGGGGTTACAATCTACTCGCCAAAACTAGCTAATCAGAACACAGTATTTCCACCCCTCTTCCTTGTTTGGGCATAACTCAGGACTGGACCTTATACTTCCTTATATGGACACAACTCTGGAGCAGACCTTATTGAGACCAGGGCTCCTTGAACCATGTGACCTTGCTAACCTGAGGGGGAGGAGGGGATCTGAGACCTTTGTCCTACAAATAGGTCAGGGGGAGTATGACTGACTGTTATATCCACATCCAGAGGAGACAACTATCCATTTCTCACATCCACCTAGCTATAAAGAATATCTTTTAATAAACCTCCTCTTGACAGGCAGGTCTTATCATGAGGGTTTTCTCCTTTTCTTCTCTCCATCCAGTGTGGATGTTGATCTACCACATGATCACAAATTTGGAAAGACCTTTGGAAGGAGGAAGGAAGGGAACAAGCATTTGTAAAGTGCTTACTCTGTGAAAGGTATTATGCTGAGCATGGGGGATGCAAATAGCAAAAAGAAAGATAGTCCCTGCCTTCAAGGAGCTTACATTCTAAGGGAGGAAGACAACTCCTACAAGTAAGTGGAAAAGAGGGGGAGGGGTGATGTTTAAATCCCAGAAAGACAGAAGCACAGACCAGAGGGAAATAGAGGTTGACCAACCTTTGATCCTCTGCAAAATGAAGACTTGACAGGAACTCACCAAAGAGAGAAGGAAGTTGGGATTGCTTATAGAATTTCCAGAGTTAGGAATTCCTAAGAGCTACACGGTGAGACTATAGTTAAGGCATAATGATTAATGCCCAAACATCAGAAGCATAGCCAGAAAGGGGTTGTCACACCAAATGCAGAAGTTGAGATGAATAGGAGACTAATCACATCTCCTTTTCAATTTGGAACTCACAGAATAATCCCTTAATCAAATTAGTATAGTAAGTGACCCCAATATAAAGGGGAGTCACAAATGGATCAGTTTCACTGAAACATAGAGTCTATAAGGAAAAATAATATGTTGTCAGCCTAGAAAGATATGTTGGAGTCAGATTGTGAATGGCTTTAAATGTAAAACAAAGGAGTTTGAATTTATTCCATAGACAAGAGACAAGAGATGATGGTGATAGTGGTCATGGTGGTGATGATGATGGCATTTACCTAGCATTTTAAGGTTTTCAAAGAACACTGAGTAGCAATAATAGAGAAGGAGTGTAGCTAGGTAGTGAGGACATGACTGAGTTCAAATCTAACCTCGGACAGTCACTAGCTGTGTGATCCTGGACAAATAATTTAACCTCTCTCAGCCTGTTTCCTCAACTGTAAAATGGGGATAATAATAGTGCCTACCTCCCAGGGTTGCTGTGAAGATAAAATGAGATAGTTCCTAAGAACTTTCCAAACCACAAAGCACTATATAAATACTAGCTATTTATTATTATTATTATTATTATTATCATCATCATCATCATCATCACAGTTTCTTTCCAACAAAGGAGGTAAAATTTTATTGACCATCTTTTAGAAATCTTACATAATTACGATGCAAAGCATGACTTGTTTGAAGCTGAATGACCAAAGAAATGTGAGGAGCAGGTCTCTCCTAAATCCAAATCTAGCATGCTTTGCACTATATGTGTGTGTGTGTGTGTCTATGTATATATATATATATATATATATATATATATATAAAATTTTCCCTCACCTAAGGAATGCCACTAGCCAAGCATATCAAGTCAATAGCATTTATTAAGCACTTATTATGTGCCAGGCACTGTCGTAAGTGCTGGGACTATAAATACAAACATAAAGGACAGTATCTGCCTTCAAGGAGCTTGCAGTCTAGTCAGAAGAAAACACACAAAAAGGAGCTGAAAGGAGGATGCAGTAGAGAATAAGGTAGACAAAATCCTGTGAAAAGTCATGAATATACCCTGAGGAGGAATGAAGAAATGACTAGCCTGGACATCCTCTTAAAATGGAGGTTCTAGGATGAATCAGATTCTTTCCCCACTCCCCTTTCTCTTTCCTTTGCCCTTGTAAAGCAATTACAATGTTCAAAAATCCCAAAGCATCAATATGGGAGCAGTGACCACAATGCTCCTCCACCAGTCACCATTCTGAAATATTACATTTACCTACTAATTAGCACTCCAACTATTATGGGAATAGAGTGGGACCCCTAGAAACCTAAAGATCCCAACCCCAAGGCCAAGGGAGAAGTAGCTCTCTCTCCCACCTCAGGTATGAGGTGTGGGAGGACATGACCCCAGTATTAGGATAAGCAATACCAAGGTCTGCAAGAGGATATTGGGGGGGGGCAGCTAGGTGGTGCAGTGGATAAAGCACCAGCCCTGGATTCAGGAGGACCTGAGTTCAAATCCAGCCTCAGACACTTGGCACTTACTAGCTGTGTGACCCTGGGCAAGTCACTTAATCCCCATTGCCCCGAAAAACAAAAACAAGAGGATATGCAGGATATGGACAGATGCTACATATCCTACAGATACTCCATTATCAAAGATCCCTTCTTGGTTATCCAGCCCCAGTCTTTGCATTTTCCCTTACTGGGTAATTCCCTTCCCTTTCTTTGTTTTGTAAAGATACAAAAGAGCAGGTCTTCTCTTACTCCGGTGGGACAGTCACTATGGTGATCTATTCCCTGGCCATATATCTCTCTCTCCTAATAAATCTCTTTTTATTTTACAAGATTTATAAGATGAGCCTCCAATTTTTTGAGTGATCTAGCCCGCCAAACCAGGTTGCAAGCCCCCCCAAAACACAACCCTTTGCTACCCCAATTCATTCACACAAAGCTAATGAATTAATATTCCTAAAGCTCTGGGCTAATCATGTTACTTCCTAGCTCAGGAACTTTTAGTGGCTCCCCATTATGTCTGGGATAAAAGGCAAAATCCTCTGTTTGGCCTTGAATGGTCCTTTACTTTCTGGCTCCAATCTATTCTTCCACCCTGATTGCTCATTATTTACCATCACCTTCTCTATGTTCTAGCCCAACCGGCCTACTTGCTGTTCCCAGTACATGACATTCCATTACCCATTTACATACCTCTGTTCAGTATGTCCCAGAATGTTCCCTTTTCCTCTCCACCTCTTTGAATCTGGAACTCTTAGAACAGCTCTAATCAAGGTTCCACTTAAGTGCTAGTTTCTACTAACAGCCTTTCCTGAATCCTCAAGTTATGAGTTACAAATTTACTGTTTACTATTTTGTATATATTTTTGTACTTTTTTCTCTGTGTATGTATTTCCACACACAAACAGTAAAATGTGTGAAGTAATGTGAAGGTAGGAAGTCTTTTATTTTTTGTCTTTGTATCTCCAGTGTCTAGCACAATACTTGGCACAGTGTAGGTGCTTAATAAATACTTGTTGAATTCAATTAAGCTTAAATTCTTTTTCACAGCATTTCCAATCCAATAAACATTTATTAAGTGTCAACTATGTACCAGGCACCATCATGTTAAGTGCTGAAAATACAATAAAAAAGCAAGACAGTCCCTTGCCCTCAAGGAATTTATAATCGAAGTGGAGACACAATATAAAAGGAGGCAGGAAAAAGGAAGGAACGTGCAAAACATCAGGGGATACTAGATGCAGTGTTAAGGTAAGGGGGTAGTTGGGCAGGGGATCATGGTGGTATCTTGTTCCTTGGATTTGAAACCAGGAAGAGCAACAGATACAAAATGGAGTGAGTTGAGTCCATTTCCTGTCCTCTAAAGGAAGTCATTGGAAGGAATTTGGCATTCCAGTCCTCCAATTAGATGAGAGAGTAGGCTAAGGGTGGTGTTATCTGTCAAGGCTTGAGTTAGCATGATGGTGAGTTCAGAAGAAAAGAACTTATTCTGGTAGGGGCATATTGTGTGGTGGAGCTAAAGCCAGGCAGGGAAGACCACAAAAAGTGGAGTAAGGAGTTTTTCCTGTGTAAACACACCCTTCCTGGGATTGGCACACATCTTGTGTCTATCTATATAGCCCTGGGACTTCCCCAAAAAAGCCTTTGCCCCAAGAATCAAATTGAAACTATTACTGATGTTCATGTTTGTTTAATTTTTAAAATCACTTTGGACCAGAAACATTTTTTCCAAACAGGACTATTTTTTTAAATATATGTTTTGTTACAGCAAAAATCATTCTTATTTTTGGCAGTAGGAGCAATCAAAACTTTTATTTTTTCAAATAAGTTGACTAAAAATAGAATATGCGTGTGGATACACATTTAGTTCCACTTTTGTTCCTGATAGGGAGAGGATAATCCTAGAAGTCAAAGAACAAGCTCCAATGGGAAGGGCTTTATCACTTACTTAAGATAATTTAATAAAATGTAAGCTCTTTGAGGGCAGGAACTGTTTCAATTTTTGTACTTGTACCCTCAGCTCCTAGCACAGTGTCTGATTACACTGTAGGCACTTAATAAGTGCTTATTAATTGATTGATTGATCCCCTCTATGTCTTGGTTTTATTATATGTATTCTTTAAGGAAAATAAAAATGGGTGACAGCTAGGTGGTACAGTGGATAAAGCACCGGCCCTGGATTCAGGAGGACCTGAGTTCAAATCCAGACTCAGACACTTGACACTTACTAGCTGTGTGACCCTAGGCAAGTCACTTAACCCTCATTGCCCTGCAAAACAAAACACAAGAAAAAGAAAAATGACTATACCACCTATCTCTTCACAAGTTTTCTGTGAAAATCATAGAATCTAGGGGCAGCTAGGTGGCACAGTGGATAAAGCACCAGCATTGGATTCAGGGGGACCTGAGTTAAAATCTGATCTCAGACACTTGACACATACTAGCTGTGTGACCCTGGTCAAGTCACTTAACCCTCATTGCCCCACAAAACAAAACAAAACAAAACAAAACAAAACAAAAAAGAAAATCATAGGATCTAGAGCTGGAATGAACCTTAGTGATCAGTTAGCTAAATATCCTCATTTGGATGAGGAGGCTCAGTGAGGCTCAGTGAGGCTCAGTGAGGCTCAGTGAGGTAGAAACCATTCAAAGTCACACAGCTAGCAAGACTGAGAGGCAGATTGTAAACCAGATATTTCATTTCAAAACTCAGATTAGAAATTATGCAGATTGTTTGCCACCTCCAGGAGAGGGGAGGGGAGGGAGAGAAGGAGGGATAGAGATTGGAAACAAAAACTATAAGTAAATTTTTTTTAATTATGCTGAGACATATTGAAATTCCTCTATTTTGTTAAATGTCCATTTTCCCCCTCAAAGACTAAATTCAGTTTTGCTGTGTATGTAATTCTTGGTTGTAAACCTAACTCATTTGCCTTCTAGTATATTATATTCTAAGCCCTGTAATTCTTTAGTGTGGAAACTTCCAAATCCTTAGTAATTCTGACTGTATCTCCATGGTATTTGAATTGTTTCTTTTTGGTTGCTTGCAATACTTTTTCTTTTATTTGTGAGTTTTGAAATTTGTCTATGATGTTCAGGGGAGTTTTCATTTTCGGATCTCTTTCAGGCTGTCATCAGTGGATTCTTCGAATTTCTATTTTGCCCTCTACTTCTAATATATCAGGGCAATTTTCCTTGACAATTTCTTGAAAGATTTTGTCCAGGTTTTTTTTTTGTTTTTTTTTTTTGGTCATGGCTTTCGGATAGTCCAATAATTCTTATATTACCTCTCTTGGATCTATTCTCTATGTCAGTTGTTTTTTCAATGAGAAATTTTAAATTTTCTTCAATTTTTTGCTTTTCTGATTTTGTTTTCCTGCATCTTGGTGTCATATAGAGTCACTACTTTCCATTTGTTCAATTTTAATTTTTAAAGAATTATTTTATAGAATTAAAGAATTATTTTCTTTCATTGACTTTTTGTAATTCCTTTTCCATTTGGCTAAATCTTTTTTTAGGGAGTTATTTTCCTCAGTAATTTTTTTTATTTTTATATTATTATTTTGTATTTCTTTTTCAAGGTTTTCCTGCAACACTTCCAATCTTTCCTCAACCTCTCTAATTTGATTTTCAAAGTCGTTTTTAAGCTCTTCCAGGAATTTATTTGGGGCCTGAGACCAATTTGCACTTCTATTTGAAGATTCACCTGTAGCCATTTTGTTACTGTCCTCCTCTATGTTTGGTGTGTGAAATAAATGCAATTGTTTGGTAATTTGAACATTCTTTGGCATTGCCCTTCTTTAGGACTGGGACATAAACTGATTTTTTCAACCCAATAATCACTGTTTAGTTTTCCAGATTTGTTGTCACTAAGATTAAGGAGAGCTAGGAAAGGCTTTTTGTGAGAAATGCAACTAATTGGGACTTGAAGGGTGAGTCATTTAATCTCTCTGAGCTTCAGTTTCTTCATCTGTAAAATGGGGGTGATGATATCTCCCATACCTAAGCAATAGTGTATATTACAAGGAAGTCATTATATAAATTCAAGTTGTTCTTATTATCCAAAGTCAGAGTTGGTACAAAGAACACTATGTAGTCATATGATGAATTATGATAAATTTTATTATGCAATAACATAATTGATAGGTGACATCTAGGTGGTGAAATGAATAACATACTGGATTTGGAGTCAGGAAGACCTGAGTTCACGTTCTGCCTCAGAGGCCAGGGGAAATCACTTAATCTCCCTGTGCCTCAGTTTCCTTATCCATAAAACAGGGATAATACCACCTCCTTTAGAGGGACATCATGAGGATAAAATGAAATAAATATGTTAGTCACTTTGCAAACCTTAAAACACTATATAAATGCTATTATTTTTGTTTTGTTTTTGTTTTTTTGGGGGGGTGGGGCAATGAGGGTTAAGTGACTTGCCCAGGGTCACACAGCTAGTAACCATCAAGTGTCTAAGGTTGGATTCAAACTCAGGTCCTCCTAAATCCAAGGCTAGTGCCTTATCCACTGTGCCACCTAGCTGCCCTATTATTTTTAATATATTAAAACTAAATCCCAATTTAACATTTTTGGACTGAATGATTCAATTGGATGATTAGAGACAATCTGAGCCAGCTCTTTGAATATAAGCTGCAATTGGTTACTGCTTTAGTGTGTATGGAAAATATTGTTCCTATAGAACTCACTGTTCCCTATATTGTTTTACCTGACACTCTGATTTTTGAGAAGCAATTAAATGGTCAGAGCATCCCTTTAGGACTATTTACTAAAGGAAATGAAGCCTATTCCTGTTGATGATCCTGTCTCAGCTACTCTTGCCCATACTCTTGATCTACATTTGATATGTTGATTATGTCAGTCAAGTTTACTGAAGCTGACAGTGTTGACAGTTGGGTTCTGATTGTGTATTCTTACAGTTTGAAGGAAAAAAGGACTATTCCAAGCCAGATGCTATAGCAGAGAGGAAAGTGAGTTTCTGTGGCCAGTAGCCCACAGAGTACTATTCAATCTTTTCCAGGAAAACTTTCAGTTTAATGTGGCCAGTTTCAATAATGACATGTAATCAGAGCCTTTGAATGGCTTCATTTGGGAACCTGGAGTCCAGAGAAGGGAAAGACTTGCTCAAGGTCATTCCACTAATAAGTGTAAGAACAAACATTGATTCAGAGTTCAACATTTCCAATGTGTCAGGCTGCCTCATGTTACTTCCTCCTTATTCTTTCCTTTCAGGCTATCCATGTTAAACGTTTCAAAAAAGCATGGAATGCTTTTGAAGGTAAGTACTTATATTCCTAATACATCCCTTTATGGAAGTAGGAGATTTCCAAGTATTATACATTGCACATTTTTATGGATTAATAAAAATATTGGTTGGTAATATTGATTTTTTTCTCTTTCTTTTCTTTTTTTGTCTTTAAAAATACTATTTGTGCTATCTATTGCCATATGAAAAAATGCTCTAAATCACTATTGATTAGAGATATGCAAATTAAAACAACTCTGAGGTACCACCTGACACTTATCAGATTGGCAAATATGACCAAAAAAAGGAAAATAATAAATGTTGGAGAAGCTGTGAAAAAAATGGAACACTAATGCATTGTTGGTGGAGCTGTGAACTGATCCAACCATTCTGGAGAGCCATTTGGAATTATTCCCAAAGGGCTATAAAGCTGTGCATACCCTTTGACCCAGGAATACCACTTTTGGGTCTTTTTCCCAAAGAGATCATAAAAAAGGGAAAAGGACCCACATGTAAAAAAATATTTATAGCTGCTCTTTTTGTGGTGTCAAGGAATTGGAAATTAAGGGGCTGCCCATCAATTGGGGAATGGCTGAACAAGTTGTGGTATATGAATGTAATAGAATTCTGTTGTGCTATAAGAAACAATGAGCAGGAGGATTTCAGAGAAACCTGGAAGGACTTGCATGAACTGATGATGAGTGAGATGAGCAGAACCAGAAGAACATTGTACACAGTATCATCAACATTGTGTGTTGATCAACTGTGATGGACTAGATTCTTCTCACCAATGCAATGGTACAAGAGAGTTTCAGGGGACTCATGATGGAAAAGGCTCTCCAAATCCAGAAAAAAAAAAAAAACCTGTGGAATATGGATGCAGATTGAACCATACTATTTCTTTTGGTTTTGGTGCTATTGTTTTTCCTTGTTGTTTGTTTGTTTTTTGTTTTTGTTTTTGGTGAGGCAGTTGGGGTTAAGTGACTTGCCCAGGGTCACACAGCTAGTAAGTGTTAAGTGTCTGAGGCCGGATTTGAACTCAGGTACTCCTGAATCCAGGGCCAGTGCCTTATCCACTGTGCCATCTAGCTGCCCCTGTTTTTCCTTTTTTTGAGGTTTTTCCTTTTTGCTCTGATTCTTCTCTTATAACATGACTAATGCAGAAATATATTTAATGTTACTGTACATATATAACCTGTATCAGATTATTTGCTGTCTTGGGGAGGGGGGGAGGGAAGGGAAGGAGGGAAAAAATTGAAACTAGAAATCTTATAAAAACAAATGTTGAAAACTATCTCTACATGTAACTGGAAAATAATAAAATACTTTTATAATTTAAAAAAATACTATTTGTTATATGAGTTGATTCTGGGAGATGGGGGAAGGAAAATGGGGAAAACTATGTTGATATAAATGACAAATGGCATCAAAAAAAACTTATTTTTATAAAAGGTAAGCTGCTATAGGAAAGATGCAATTTCACTGTTGTCTTTGTGCCTCCTGTGCTTGGCATTTACTTAGCAAGTAATAAATGCTTGTTGATTGGTTCATTTAATGTGTGGCTAGAAGACTTTTTCTAATGGTAGCATATTCTAAGAGAAAAAGAAAAGAAGTGGTTTTATTAAGCTTATTTTCAGTCAGATTAATCTCAGTTCTCATTTGGGTTATTCCTCTGGTTTCTCTTGGTGTATCATCTTGACATCTTTCAAAAATTCCTAAGTGCAGACATCTCACTGTTTCTTTTTTATTGTTGGGATAGGACTTTCACACTATAAATTTGCTTCTAAGCATTTCTTTAGCTGAATCCCACTGATTTTTATGCGTACTATCCATAATGTTATTGTCTGATATAATTTGCTATT